>NC_141606.1:51779745-52097552 GCF_047967505.1 Dipteris shenzhenensis
GTCTATACTTACTCTAACACAGTGCCATGGACGGATGTCATTGAGTTAGCAAAGAAGCACTTCTTAGCAAAGATGTCCACAACTACCAGACTCCAATGTGAGCTACATTATCAATAAAGAATAATTACTGTGTTTGAGACAATTCTAGCAATGCAATAGAAAAACAAGTAGGGTTTGATGCTTACTTCTCATAATATGCTGTAAAAATAACTCGTGCCTCATTCATAGGAATGTGCTTCAACCACTTGCAAACATCCTCTATGGTTTCTTCTTTGTTGCTAAGCACTTCCGAAATACGAGGATCGAGCATATATGAAATGCTTTGTATATTTTGCGGAAAATTTATTATAACATTACTATATTTAAAAAAAAGTATTAGCTTCTTAGGTTTAATCAAAATAAGCAAAGTAAAAAGCCAAGGAAAAGGCTGCATCAAACCTGAGGATGGTTGTAATGACTTTGACATTAACCTCTTTCTTAGGATTCAAGTGGATTAAAATCTCTTCTTCACCACATTCAAAAAAATGAGGTTGTTGTCGAATTAACAACATAGCGGTGAATGAACTTCCAATCTGCTCCAATAGATTCATATTTTCATGACTCATCTTATTGAGAGAGTAGTCTACATCGTATTCTTCTTCACTTGCTATGTCTTCTACATCCTCCTTCTGCTATAAAATTATAAAAAAGTTATGCGATGTAGACATCCCAAATAAAGGCTTAAACAAGCAAATAAGGTTTCATACATGCTTTCATTAGAGTGAGTCTCTCCTCCTCTTGGAGCAAAAATTTAAAAAGTAAGGTTTCATACATGCTTTCATTAGAGTGAGTCTCTCCTCCTCTTGGAGGAAAATTTTAAAAAGTTATGAGATTTACACATCCCAAATAAAAGTAAAGGTTTAAATAATCATAGAAGTATAAAGATAGCATGCTTTCATTAGACTCAGTCTCTTCTCCTCTTGGAGGAAAATATAAAAAAGTTATGAGATTTACACATCCCAATTAAAGGCTTGAATAAGCATATAAGTATAAAGATAAGGTTTTATACATGCTGCAATGTAATCATATTTTCAGGTTGTTTCCCAATGGTAGCAATTAGATGCTGAATACTCTCAGCCTGAAACGCTAGCAGATCGGCTTCTGTATATGATTCCATTTTGACTGGTAACTCCAAATAAAAAATCGCTCTAAGAAACAACATGCAGTTGTAGGCAACTCTCCACCCATAGCTGTGCCCATCTTTTTGCTCCACTAGTAGATGTCTTTTGAATTCTACTTGGTCTTGTTGCTCTGTGGTTGTTTTGACAGCAGATACTAGCCGATATGCAGCACTGTCCATCATGACATATTAAATATATTAATATGTCATGATCATAAGATACAAAATAAGAAAGTAACAAAAATATTAAGAGAATAATTACCTTGGGGAGTTGGCATGATAGCCTTCCATTGAATTGACAAACCATAAATGGTTGACTTCAAGGTCCCAAGCAATCAGACTCCAATGTGAGCTACACGACCAGAATAAAAATGATTATTGTTTTACAAAAACTTGCCAAAGAAATAGTAAAAATAAGGTTAGAGTTGATACTTACTCCTCATGATAAGGCATAAAGATGACTTGCACCCCATCTAAATTCAAAGGGCTTAACCAGGTACAAACATCTTCTATAGTCTTTTGAGGAGAGCTAAGAATAGAAGAAAGGAGAGCATTGAGCATGTAGACACGATGCTGCACTACACTAGGAAGCTGAGAAATAACTACACTGCACCAAGAAATAAACAAACGTTAGCTCATAGAATTGATTTGCATTCTGCACTAGGAAATTGATATATAACTACACTATAAACAAATAAACAAATGTTAGCTCATTGAAGTAGCAACAAATAAACAAACGTTATCTGAGAATGGTCAGGATAACATTGTCATTAATCTCTTTTAAAGGATTGGAGAGGATTGATACCTCCTCTGTACCAACGCTCAAATACTGAGGTTCTCATTTCAAAACGATGCTAACTTCAAATGAGCACTCCTTTTTATCCAATGCAGCTAAATTTACAGAATGGGTCTCTGTCATAGCTTGTATTCTATGTTTGCAGTCATTCTACTTTTCCATGGTGTCTTTAAAGCTCTTGTGCTCATGGGATTCTTCAATCAAAGTTAGAGGTGGTTGCATTACTGAAGTAGAAGGGAGTGCCTCCATATTGACTTCATCCATTTCTTCTCCCTCTATTGCCTGTAAACAAATATGAGAGATTAGATTCATTATCTTTAAATTCAAATCTTATTTAAAAAATTATATTTAGTTGAGAAATAGAGAGTTCATACCACTAAATATTGTCGTAGTGGCCTTTTTACATAACCCTGCGAGCCATAATTATCAAAGAAGGCATCATCATGTTTGTCTTCATCCACCAACCTCTCTCTGAACGGGTCATGTAAGTCCATCTTTTCATCATCATCAACTGGGACATTATGATCTTCAAGGTAATCATCCATGTCATCAGTGTCCTTGTGCTGTATCTCTTTTTCATAGCCTGTGGTTAGATCTGCTTGAAGCTAAAAATAAGCCATGAAATGCTTGTTTTCAATAATATTTGTGGGGTTGCCTTTTCTGAGGAGATCCTCAAATAAATATCCCATCCTGCACAAGGTGACCTCCCAACCTGCCAGTAGCAAATTCTCCATCATGGTAAGCAAGAGACTCCCACTTTTTATAGGACTTCCATAGTTGTTTTTTTGATAATGTATGGACCTAGGAATATCTTGCTCTTCCAACATCAATCTCAAATTATTTGAATTCCCTCTTATGTTCTTTTGTAAGGGGAGTGATTAGGGTTGGGACTCTGCATACACAAAAAGAATGATTCAAGAGATTGAATCGCTATGCCACATTCTCTCTTGCCTCTCTTTGTTGCATAAACACCATTATAGATCTTCAAATCTGATGAATATGCTCGTTCTAGAGTAATCTGCATGGCTGCTTTGTCTTTTTTATCAACAAAAATGACAATGTTGCAAATTGCCAATTTGCTAATGGTGGTATATACTATTCTATCAATGAAGTTATGGATATCATTGCTAGAAACTTCATTGATAAAGAATAGTTGTGGCTTATCCCATGCTGACTCATTCTTGATGAAGTCATCTTCTGAAACTCCACTGAAGTTCACAAGCTTTCCAGACTCTGTCGTAACCTCTACATTGAATTAAAAGCTTTGGTGCATATCTGTTGGCATCCTTATCTCGCTGATTAATCTTTCCACATATGCAACCACCTGTTGTGGGATTTCTTTTCTCATGTAAGAGGTTACTATTTCTGACCCATCTTCATCCTTTTTAATCCACCTGTTTGCCCATAGCTTTACCTTGGGTGTTCACAAAGAAGCTATATGCTTGACCACATTATAGTCAATGTTACAATGAGTAAGTGGAATTTGTTTCTCTAATAGCAAATACTTAATGGCACTATGCACTGCATCACGCCTCACCTATACATTGATGCATTCTTCCATGCAGTGGTCTTTGTCTTTCTTTCCAAAAAACCATTCTTTCTTTAAAATTTTTTGTGCTGCCATGGATGCATACTTGTCAGGTAAGTACTTTATAGGCCTCCACATCCTTGCCGCTAACTCCTTCTTATCCATTACCTTTGACTTTCTGGAGATAAACAAAGGAGCTTCATAGGTCAACTGTCCACGCTCACAAGCAATGCATGTTTCAAGCATCTCATTGAACACTTCAACAGGATGAAATATGATAGAAGTGTAGTCATCAAATCTGTCCCTCACCACCTTGAGGCTTGTCATATTTTCTTCTCGCTCTTGAGTTCCCCTAGGCACAACTGTACTCAAAGAAGTATAGAAGTTTGTGAGTGTGTCGGCATCTGCTTTTGTGACCTTTCACTTCAAATCAGAATTTGGAAAACCAAATGTTGTCCATATAACCCTTGCCTTCTATAAGACCTCTGATGTTGAGGATATCTTACGCTTTCCATGGACATAATGATTAAGTCTTTCGGACTCAATCAAATACTTGATCTCATGCTTGAATATACAGATTGTTGTAGGATAATAATGGAATGAACTTATCTTTGCAAATTGTTCTAAAGTGAGTCTTTTGACTCCTTTACTTCTTTTGCAATCTGATTACAAGCATAAGCCCAATGTTGACCATCAATGGGCTGGAATCTACAATGAAGGAGGAATTTCTTCTTTGCTTCCTTTAGCATATTCTCACCTTGTGCCTCTTCGCCTTGTTCATGTGGAATATTTTTAAGAGTGTCTTTAAAGAATCGACTGAAGGTTTCCTCAAAATGTGTAGGCCCTGTAAATGTTATTTGATCCAGAAAACTATTTTTGATTGGACAAAACATTATTGGGTGCACGACCACATTGCTTGCCACAGGTTTCTTAACATCTCTCAAAGCCTCGTATATTTGCGGTGCATAGGATATATCAAGGCTTCGGCTATTAGTAAAGACAACTGCAGCTTCCACATCTTTGGCATTCACAAACCACATCCTTTGACCCCATATATATCCCACATCATCATTTGTTACTGCTTCATTAAGATGCAGATTAAGATTTTTGATTGATGTGAGTTCATCCTGATCATCTTCAGCCTCAGGTTCTGAGTCTTCTTCATCTTTCTCTTCTTTTCACCGTTTTTCATCCACATTATCTCTCTCTATAGTGGGACGATGCCTTTTTTTACTGCTTGGAACCGTGGCTCTTATAGTACTAGCATTTTGCATTTCACCTCGTGGTTTGCTAGCAAGAGTTATCTCAAGTCTCTCTTTCTCTCCCTCCCATGGCGGCTAAGATTTATCATTCTCTCTCTTTATCTCTCTCTCTCTCTCCCTAGGATTTGTAATTATTTCTCTCCACCTCTCTCCTCTCTCTCTCTCCTCTTCTCTCTCTCTCCCTCTCTCTCTCCCTCTCTCTCTCTCTTAGCCTCTCTACCTCCCTACCTCTATCCTCTTGGCTGCTAGGATTTGTCATTCTTTCCCTCTCTATGTCTCTCTCTCTCTCTCTCTGAATTCTCTCTCTTAATCTCTCCCAGCCTTCCTCCCTCCCTCCCTCCCTCCCTCCTTCTCTCCCTTTCTCTCTCTCCTCTGTCCCTTTTCTCACTCTTAATCTCTCTTTCTCTCCCTCCCCTCTTCTCTCTCATTTGTCATTCTCTCTCTCTCTCTCTCTCTCTCTCTCTCTCTCTCTCTCTCTCCCTCCCTCCCTTGGTGGCCACAGCTGCGAGAACTCTCTCTCTCTCTCTCTCTCTCTCTCTCTCTCTCTCTCTCTCTCTCTCTCTCTCTCTACCTCCCTCTCTCGGTGGCCACAGTCGCTAGAAGTTTCATTCTCTCTCCCTCTCTCTTTATCTCTCTCTCCCTAAGTCTCCCTCCTCTCTTCTCTCTCTCTCTCTCTCTCTCTCTCTCTCTCTCTCTCTCTCTCTCTCTCCTCTCTCTCTTTCTCTCTCCCTAAGTCTCCCTCCTCTCTTCTCTCTCTCTCTCTCCCTCTCCCTCCCTCTAGCACAAAAGTTTTATTCCCTCTCCCTCCCTCTCTCTCTCTTTCTCTTTCTCTCTCTCTCCCTCTCTCTCTTTCTCTCTCCCTATGTCTCCCTCCTCTCTTCTCTCTCTCTCTCTCCCTCTCCCTCCCTACTCTCTCCCTCCCTCTAGCAGCCACGGCCGTCAGGAGACTCTCTTCTCTCTCTTAATCTCTCTCTCCCTCTCTCAGCTCTCTCTTTCTTTCCCTCCCTACTCTTCTCTCTCATTGCTGCCAGGAGACTCTCTTCTCTCTCTCCCTCTCTCAACTCTCTCTTTCTTTCCCTCCCTACTCTTCTCTCTCATTTAAGGAGCCCCTCTTCTCTCTCTTAATCTCTTGTCTCTCTCCCTCTCTCTCTTTCTCTCCCTCCCTACTCTTCTCTCTCATTTCTCATTTTCTCTCTCACTTTGGCGGCCACGGCTGTGAAGAGTCCCTCTTCTCTCTCTTAATTTCTCTGTTTCCCTCTCTCCTCTCGCCACGTTTCATTCTCTTAAACTTCTCTCTCTATCCCTCTCTCTCCCTCTCTCTCTTTCTCTCTCTTTCTCTCTCTCTCTCCCTCTCTCTCCCTCTCTCTCTTTCTCTCTCTCTCCCTCTCTCTCCCTACTCTTTCCCTCCCTCTAGCAACCACGGTTGCCAGGAGACCCTCTTCTCTCTCTTAATCTCTCTCCCCCTCTCTCCTCTCTCTCTTTCTTTCCCTCCCTACTCTTCTCTCTCATTTAAGGAGCCCCTCTTCTCTCTCTGAATCTCTCTCTCTCTCTCTCCCTCTCTCCTGTCTCTCTTTCTCTCCCCCCTACTCCTCTCTCATTTCTCATTCTCTCTCTCATTTCTATTCTCTCTCTCCCTTTGGCGGCCACGGCTGCCAAGAGCCCCTCTTCTCTCTCTTAATTTCTCTTTCCCTCTCTCCTCTCTCTTTCTCTCCCTCCCTATTCTCTCTCATTTCTCAAATTTACAAACTCAAATATAAATAAGAAACTAATTAAAATAGAACTCAAAAACTCAAATAAGAAACTAATTTAAAAAGAATTGTAATGCCTTCTAAAAAACCCCCTCCTCTAGCTGCCACGGCCGCCAAGAGTTCTCTCTCTCTCTCTCCCTCCGCCCCTCTTCTCTCTCTTAATCTCTCTCTCTTTTTCTCTTTCTCTCTCTCTCTCTCTCTCTCTCTCTCTCTCACTCTCTCTCTCTCTCTTTCTCTCTCTCTCTCTCTCTCTCTCTCTCTCTCTCTCTCTCTCTCTCTCCTACTTTCTCTCCCTCCTTTCTTTTCTCTCTTAATCTATTGCTATCTCTCTCACACTCTCTCTCTCTCCTCTCTCTCTCTAGCTCTCTCTTTCTCTCTATCTCTCTTTTCAAATTTAGAACACAAATTTCAATAAGAAATTAATTCAAATAGAACTCAAAAACTTTAACAAGAAACTAATTGAAAAAGAATTGTAAGTAAAGAAAAAGAATTACAAGACGAATGAAAAAGAATGCAAGTACCTGGAAAAAGTGAAAAAAGTAAGGCTCCGCTTATCCTTTCTCTTCCACTCTTGGTTGCTTCAATGAAATGAGGAGAGAATGAGAATGAATGAATGGAAAGAAGAGTATATATAAGAAAAACTAGCCCACTCCTTCCATGCATAAATTTGAAGTTTTAAAAAAGAGAGGGAAATTTGAATTCATTATAAATTTGAATTCAAATTTGTGTTCAACATTCTTCTTGATACTTTCTTCTTGTACGTTCCTTTTGAATTCAAATTTGTGTTCAACATTCTTCTTGATACTTTCTTCTCGTAAGTCCCTTTCATTCTTCTCGTAAGTCAAATCTTATTTGTCGCTCTTGCTCGTGATAATAAGTCAAATCTTATTTGTCGCTCTTGCTCGTGATAGTTCTACTTTTAGTTATAAGATTCAATTTGTGTTGAAGAGCTCATGATAGTTCTACCCTTAGTTGTAAGAATTCAAATTTGTGTTCAACATTCTTCTTGATACTTTCTTCTCGTAAGTCCCTTTCATTCTTTTCCTAAGTTAAATCTTATTTGTCGCTCTTGTAAGAATTCGACCTCTCTCCCTCTACTCCTCTTCTCTATGTAGTGGGCTCTCTCTCTCTCTCTCTAATGGAGCTCCCTCTCTATGCAATGGAGCTCCCTCTCTAGTCACATATCTCTCTCTCTCTAGTCCCATACCTTCCCAATCTCTCACTCTCTCTCTCTCTCTCTCGCTTTCTCTCTCCCTCACTCTCTCTCTCGCTCCCATACCTTCCCCCCCTCACTCTCTCTCTCTCGCTTTCTCTCTCCCTCCCCTCACTCTCTCTCTTCCTCCCCCCCTCTCTCTCTCTCCCTCCCCTCCCTCCTCTCCCCTCTCTCTCCTTTCGCTCCCTCCTCTCCCCTCCCTCTCTCTCTCTCTCCCTCCCCTCCCTCCTCTCCCCTCTCTCTCCTTCCGCTCCCTCCTCTCCCCTTCCTCTCACCTTGGCGGCCGCGGCCGCCAGGACCCCCCCTCCCCTCCCTCCTCTCACTTTCTCTCCCCCTCCCCTCCCCTCTCTCTCCCTCCCCTCCCCTCCCTCCTGTCCTGGTGGCTATGGCTGCCAGGACCCCCCCCTCCATCCCCTCCCTCCCTCGACCCCCCCACCCCTCCCTCCCGTCCTGGTGGCCACGGCCGCTAGGACCCCCCCTCCATCCCCTCCCTCCCTCGACCCCCCCCCGCCCCCTCCTCTCGACCCCACCCCCCCTCCCCCCCCTCCATCCCCTCCCTCCCTCGACCCCCCCCCCTCCCTCCCCTCCCTCCCGTCCTGGCGACTGCGGCCTCCAGGACCCCCCCTCCATCCCCTCCCTCCCTCGACCCCCCCTCCCTCCCCTCCCTCCCGTTCTGGCGGCCGCCAGGACCCCCCCTCCATTCCCTCCCTCCCTCGACCCCCCCTGCCCCTCCCTCCCGTCCTGGCGACCGTGGCCGCTAGGACCCCCCCCTCCATCCCCTCCCTCCCTCGACCCCTTCTCCCCGCCCCCTCCTCTCGACCCCGCCCCCCCTCCCCCCCTCCATCTCCTCCCTCCCTCGACCCCCCCTCCCTCCCCTCCCTCCCATCCTGGCGATCGCGGCTGCCAGGACCCCCCCCTCCATCCCCTCCCTCCCTCGACCCCCCACCCTCGCCCCTCCCTCCCCTCCCTCCCTCAACCCCCCTCCCCGCCCCCTCCTCTCAACCCCGCCCCCCTCCTCTGGACGCTGCCCCCCTTGTCGCCCCTCCCTCCTCTCAACCTGGTCACCCCCCTCTCCTCTCGACACCGCCCCCCCTCTCGACGCCGCCCCCCCTCTCGATGCTGCCCCCCCTCCCTTCAGTCCCCCCTTCCTCCCTCCCTCTTCCTCCCTCCTCCTACCTCCCTCCCTCTCTCCCCCTACCTCTGCTCCTCCCTCCCTCTCTCCCTCTTCCTCCCTCCCCTCTTCCGTCGCTCCTTCCTCCCTCCTTGGCTCCTCCCTCTCATCCCCCTCCACTTCCCTCTTCCTCCTAGAGGCCGCAGCCTCCAAGGCTTCTCTCCTTCTCTCTAAACTTTCTCTCTCTCTCTCTAGTTCCTCTCTCTCTTTCTTTCTTTCTCTCTCTTCAAATTTTAAAAAAAAATCTAGATAAAGAATTAATCAAAAAAATTTACAAGTACCTGGAAAAAGTTTGTAAGTTTGCTCTTTCTTGCTTTCTTGCTCTTCCTTCCTTGCTTTCTTGCTTTCTTGCTTCAATGAATGAAATGAGGGGAGAATGAATGAAGAAGGAAGACTATATATAAGAAAATTTAGGTTTTCCTCCTCCTCTCCTATTGGCTTTCCATTCCTCCCCTCTCTCCTATTGGCTTTTCATTTCTCCCCTCTCCCATTGGATCCCATTACTCCCCCTCTCCCATTGGACCCCCATCCCTCATCCCAATCTTCCATTGGCCCTCCCCCCATCCATTTCTTCTTCCTCCCCCATTGCCACCACTCCCATCCCACATTTCCACCACGTCCCATACTCCTCCCATTTCCCAAAATCCCATATTTCCCCATCTCACCCTCCACTTTTTCATCCCCTATTAACTCCCCTCACTCATTTCACTCCCTTATTATCCTACTCCCCTATTACCTCCCCCTCTTCCATTCCATTCTTCCCTCCCCACTCTCACTTCCACTTCCCATTACTCACTTGCCATTTGAAAACTATTAATATATTATTATACTATTTTTTATACTTATTATCATACATCCCTATTACTTTCCTCTCCCATTCCACTCCTCCCTCCTCACTCCCACTTCCACTTCCCATTACTCACTTGCTATACACATTTGCAAACTATGAATATATTATTATATGATTTTTTATACTATTTGCAAGCTTACATGTGGGCAAAATCACAGGTGTCAAAGCGATCCTATTGTGGTCATACAACAACTGTGCTTTTATTCAAGGGTGTATTTACAAGGGCATATTTATCCTCATCAACAAGCTTATTTCAGCTTTTATTTTGACACAATACTCAAGGTATGAAGTGCATAATTTGTGCACTAGGTGTTTACTTTGTTGTATCAAAATTGTTTGCCACACACACACACATATACACATACTGAGAATTTTCTAATATTATCGCATCTACATTTCTCTGATGGGCACAAAACTTTGTACATGCCTCAACCTAGGTCGTATTGACTTGTATACAAAGTGTTGCACCCATCCCATAAGTACTTGTTCGGATAACACACCTCCAAACGTATTTTATAACGATTGTGCATAACACTAGGAACAAAATGGTGTATAATGTGTGATCGACTATGCAAAGCATATCCAATGGACACAAGACTTTGCACGTTCCGTAACCTAGGCAGTATTGACTTGTGTGCAAAGTGCCATCCCCATTCGATAAGTACTTGTTTGAAAAATACACCTAGGATCGTGTTTTTTGACGGTTGTACATGACACCAAGGCAAAAACGGTATTTAATACTCAATCTACCATGTAAAGCATATTCGATGGGCACAATACTTTGCACGTGCCTCAAAAGTGGTGGTATGGTGTTCCATGCAAAGTGGAACACCCATTCAATAAGTACTTGGTATGATAATACACCTAAGAGCGTGTTCTTTGACGGATGTGCATAACACTAGGGGAAAATGGTGTATAATGTGTGATCCCCCATGCAAAGCATAACCAATAGACACAATACTATGCAGGCACATCAACCTAGTTGAAATTTACTTTCTTGCAAATGGCTTCCCCATCTGACAAGTACTTTTTAGAATATCACACCTAGAACCATGTTTTTTATTGGTTGTCCATGATACTAAGGCAAAAACGTTGTTTTATGCTTAATCGACAATGCAACACATATCCGATCGTCACAATACTTTGCACACATCTCAACCTAGGTATTATTGACTTACATGCAAAGTGGCGTTCCCATCCCATAAGTACTTAATCGAATAACACATCTAGGACTGCGTTTTTTAACGGTTGTGCATGACACTAAGGCCAAAACAGTGTTTAATGCTTGTTCGACAATGCAAAGCATATCCGATGGGCACAATACTTTGCATGAGTCTCAACAATTATGGTATTGCATTGCATGCAAAGTGGTACACCCATCTGAAAAGCAGTTGGTCGGATAACACACCTAAAAGCGTGTTTTTTTATGGTTGTGCATGACATTGAGGCACAAACGGAGTTTTATTTATGATATACCATGCAAAGTACATCCGATGGGCACAATACTTTGCACCCACCTCAACCTAGGTGTTATTGAGTATGAAAAGTGGCATGTCAGTTACATAAGTACTTGATCCGATAACACAACTAGGACCGTGTTTTTTTACAAATGAGCTTGACACTAAGGCAAAAACGGTGTTTTATGCTTGATCGACAATGCAAAGCATATCCGATGGGCACAATACTTTGCACACACCTTCAACTAGGTGGAATTAACTTACATGCAAAGTGGCATGCCCATCCCATAAGTGCTTGATCAGATAACATACCTAGCAACGTGTTTTTTTATGGATGTGCATGACACTAGTGCAAAAATAGTATTTAATACTCGATCGACCATGCAAAGGATATCCGATGGGCACAACACTTTTCCTACACTGTAGCCTAGGTGGTATTGAAATGTTCTCAAAGAGGCCCACCCATCCAATAAGTACTTGGTCAGATAACACAGCTAAGGGCGTATTTTTTTGCGATTGTGCATATCACTAGGGAAAAAACGGTGTATAATGGGTGATCAACCATGCAAAGCATATCCGATGGTGACAATACTTTGCATGCACCTCAAAGTAGTTGAAATGGACTTGCATGCAAAGTGGAGCCCCCATCTGATAAGTACTTGTTTGATTAACACACCTAGGACCGTGTTTTTTCATGGTTGTGCATGACACTAAGGCAAAAACTGTGTTTTATGCTTGATCGACAATGCAAAGCATATCCGATGGGCATAATACTTTGCACACACCTTCAACTAGGTGGAATGGACTTACATGCAAAGTGGCACTCCTATCCCATAAGTGCTTGATCGGATAACATACCTAGGAACGTGTTTTTTTACGGATGTGCATGACACTAGAGCAAAAATAGTATTTAATGCTCGATCGACCATGCAAAGGATATCCGATGGGCACAACACTTTTCCTATGCCTCAACCTAGGTGGTATTGAAATGTTCTCAAAGAGGCATACCCATTCAAAAAGCACTTGGTCATATAACACACCTAAGGGCGTGTTTTTTTACGGATGTGCATATCACTAGGGAAAAAATGGTGTATAATGCATGATCGACCATGCAAAGCATATCCGATGGTGACAATACTTTGCAGCACCTCAACATAGTTGAAACGGACTTGCATGCAAAGTCGATCCCCCATCCGATAAGTACTTGTTTGAATAACACACCTAGGGCTGTGCTTTTATATGGTTGTGCATGACACTAAGGCAAAAACGGTGTTTTATGCTTGATCGACAATGCAAAGCATATCCGATGGGCACAATACTTTGCACACAGCTTCAAATAGGTGGAATTGACTTACATGCAAAGTGGCATTTCCATCGCATAAGTACTTGATCAGATAACAAACCTTGCAGCGTGTTTTTTTACAGATGTGCACAACACTTTTCCGATGCCTCAACCTAGGTGGTATTGAAATGTTCTCAAAGAGGCACACCCATCCGATAAGTACTTGGCCAGATAACACACCTAAGGGCATGTTTTTTTGTAGATGTGCATATCACTAGGGAAAAAATGGTGTATAATGCGTGATCGACCATGCGAAGCATATCCGATGGTGACAATACTTTGCACGCACCTCAACGTAGTTGAAAGGGACTTGCATGCAAAGTGGATCCCCCATCTGATAAGTACTTGTTTGAATAACACACCTAGGGCCATGTTTTTATATGGTTGTGCATGACACTAAGGCAAAAATGGTGTTTTATGCTTGATCGATAGTGCAAAGGATATCCGATGGGCACAATAATTTTCACACCTTCAACTAGGTGGAATTGACTTACATGCAAAGTGGCATTCTTATCGCATAAGTACTTGATCGGATAACACACCTAGCAGTGTGTTTTTTAACGGATGTCCATGACACTAAGGCAAAAATGGTATTTAATGCTCGATCGACCATGCAAATCATATCCGATAGGCACAATACTCTTCCTACACCTTAACCTAGGTGGGGTTGAAATGTTCTCAAAGAGGCACACCCATCCGATAAGTACTTGGTCAGATAACACACCTAAGGGCGTGTTTTTTTGTAGATGTGCATATCACTATGGGAAAAACATTGTATAATGCGTAATCAACCATGTAGAGCATATTTGATGGTGACAATACTTTGCACACATCTCAACCTAGTTGAAACAAACTTGTGTGCAAATTGGAGCCCCCATTCGATAAGTACTTGTTTGATTAACACACCTAGACAGTGTTTTTTCATGGTTGTGCATGACACTAAGGCAAAAATGGTGTTTTATGCTTGATCGACAATGCAAAGCATATCCGATGGGCACAATACTTTGCATACACCTTCAACTAGGTGGAATGGACTTACATGAAAAGTGGCATGCCCATCCCATAAGTGCTTGATCGGATAACATACCTAGCAGCGTGTTTTTTTACGGATGTGCATGACACTAGAGCTAAAATAGTATTTAATGCTCGATCGACCTTGAAAAGAATATCCGATGGGCACAACACTTTTCCTACACCTCAACCTAGGTGGTATTGAAATTTTCTCAAAGAGGCACACCCATCCGATAAGTACTTGGTCGGATAACACACCTAAGGGCGTGTTTTTTTGCGGATGTGCATATCACTAGGGAAAAAACGGTGTATAATGCGTGATCAGCCATGCAAAGCATATCCGATGGTGACAATACTTTGTATGCACCTCAATCTAGTTGAAAAGGACTCGTGTGCAACGTGGAGCCCCCATCTGATAAGTACTTGTTTGAATAACACACCTCGGATCGTGTTTTTATATGGTTGTGCATGACACTAAGGCAAAAATGGTGTTTTATGCTTGATCCACAATGCAAAGCATATTTGATGGGCACAATACTTTGCACACACCTTCAACTAGGTGGATTTGAATTACATGCAAAGTGGCATTCCCATCGCACAAGTACTTGATCGGATAATACACCTAGCAGTGTGTTTTTTTACGGATGTGCATGACATTAAGCCAAAAATGGTATTTAATGCTCGATTGACCATGAATAGCATATCCGATGGGCACAATACTTTTCTTATTCCTTAAACTAGGTGGTATTGAAATTTTCTCAAAGAGACACACCCATCCGATAAGTACTTGATCAGATAACATACTAAGGGCGTGTTTTTTTATGGATGTGCATATCACTACCGGAAAAACATTGTATAATGTGAAATTGTCCATGTAGAGCATATCCGATGGTGACAACACTTTGCACACATCTCAACATAGTTGAAATGCACTTGCGTGCAAAGCGAAGCCCCCATCCGATAAGTACTTAATTGATTAACACACCTAGGACTGTGTTTTTTTATGGTTGTGCATGACACTAAGCCAAAAACGGCGTTTTATGCTTGATCGACAATGCAAAGCATATCCGATGGGCACAAGACTTTGCACACACCTTCAACTAGGTGTAATTGACTTACATGCAAAGTGGCATGCCCATCCCATAAGTGCTTAATCAGATAATACACCTAGTAGTGTGTTTTTTTCGGATGTGCATGATGCTAGAGCAAAAATAGTATTCAATGCTCGATCGACCATGCAAAGGATATCCGATGGGCACAACACTTTTCCTATGCCTCAACCTAGGTGGTATTGAAATGTTCTAAAAGAGGCACACCTATCCGATAAGTACTTGCTCAGATAACACACCTAAGGGCGTGTTTTTTTGTGGATGTGCATATGACTAGGGGAAAAACGGTGTATAATGCGTGATCAGCCATGCAAAGCATATCTGATGGTGACAATACTTTGCACACACCTCAATCTACTTGAAAAGTAATTGCATACAAAGTGGAGCCCCCATCCGATAAGTACTTGTTTGATTAGCACACCTAGGACCGTGTTTTTTCATGGTTGTGCATGACACTAAGGCAAAAAAGGTGTTTTATCCTTGATCGACAATGCAAAGCATATCCAATGGGCACAATACTTTGCACACACCTTCAACTAGGTGTAATTGACTTACATGCAAAGTGGCATGCCCTCCCATAAGTGCCTAATCGGATAACATACCTAGCAGCGTTTTTTTTTACAGATGTGCATGACACTAGAGCAAAAATACTATTTAATGCTCGATCGACCATGCAAAGGATATCCGATGGGCACAACACCTTTCCTACGCCTCAAGCTAGGTGATATTGAAATGTTCTCAAAGAGGCACACCCATCCGATAAGTACTTGGTCAGATAACACAGCTAAGGGCATGTTTTTTTGCGGATGTGCATATCACTAGGGAAAAAACGGTGTATAATGCGTGATCGACCATGCAAAGAATATCCGATGGTGACAATAGTTTGCATGCACCTCAACGTAGTGTAAAGAGACTTGCGTGCAAAGTGGCGCCCCCATCCAATAAGTACTTGTTTGAATAACACACCTAGGGCTATGTTTTTATATGGTTGTGCATGACACTAAGGCAAAAACGGTGTTTTATGCTTGATCCACAATGCAATGCATATCCGATGGGAAAAATACTTTGCACACACCTTCAACTAGGTGGAATTGACTTACATGCAAAGTGGCATTCCCATCGCATAAGTACTTGATTGGATAACATACCTAGCAGCATGTTTTTTTACAGATGTGCATGACACTAAGGCAAAAATGGTATTTAATGCTCGATCGACCATGTAAAGCATATCTGATGGGCACAATACTTTTCCTACACCTTAACCTAGGTGGTATTGAAATGTTCTCAAAGAGGCACACCTATCCGATAAGTACTTGGTCAGATAACATACCTAAGGGCGTGTTTTTTTGCGGATGTGCATATCACTACGGGAAAACCGTTGTATAATGTGTAATCGACCATGTAGAGCATATCCGATGGTGGACCATGTTTTTTCATGGTTGTGCATGACACTAAGGCGAAAACGGTGTTTTATGCTTGATCGACAATGCAAAGCATATCCGATGGGCACAATAATTTGTACACACCTTCAACTAGGTGGAATTGACTTACATGCAAAGTGGCACTCCCATCCCATAAGTGCTTGATCGGATAACATACCTAGCAGCGTGTTTTTTTAAGGATGTGCATGACACTAGAGCAAAAATAGTATTTAATGCTCAATCAACTATGCAAAGGATATCCGATGGGCACAACACTTTTCCTACACCTCAACCTAGGTGGTATTGAAATGTTCTCAAATAGGCACACCCATCCAATAAGTACTTGGTCAGATAACACACCTAGGGGCGTGTTTTTTTACGAATGTGCATATTACTAGGGAAGAAACGGTGTATAATTCGTGATCGACCATGCAAATCATATCCAATGGTGATAATACTTTGCACGCACCTCAACGTAGTTGAAACGAACTTGTGTGCAAAGTGGAGCCCCCATCCGATAAGTACTTGTTTGAATAATGCACCTAGGGCTATGTTTTTATATGGTTGTGCATGACACTAAGGTAAAAATGGAGTTTTATGCCCGATCCACAATGAAAAGCATATCCAATGGGCACAATACTTTGCACACACCTTCAACTAGGTGGAATTGACTTACATGCAAAGTGGCATTCCCATCGCATAAGTACTTGATCGGATATCACACCTAGCAGCGTGTTATTTTACGGATGTGCATGACACTAAGGCAAAAATGGTATTTAATGCTCGATAGACCATGCAAAGCATATCCGATGGGCACAACACTTTTCCTACACCTCAACCTAGGTGGTATTGAAATGTTCTAAAAGAGGCACATCCATCCGGTAAGTACTTGGTCAGATAACACACCTAAGGGCATGCTTTTTTGCGGATGTGCATATGACTAGGGGAAAAATGTTGTATAATGCATGATCGGCCATGAAAAGCATATCTGATGGTAACAATACTTTGCACGCACATTAATCTACTTGAAAAGGACTTTCATGCAAAGTGAGCCCCCATCCTATAAGTACTTATTTGATTAACACACCTAGGACCGTGTTTTTTCATGGTTGTGCATGACACTAAGGTAAAAACGGTGTTTTATGCTTGATCGACAATGCAAAGCATATCCGATGGGCACAATACTTTGCACACACCTTCAACTAGGTGGAATGGACTTACATGCAAAGTGGCATGCCCATCCCATAAGTGCTTGATCGGATAACATACCTAGCAGCGTGTTTTTTTCTGGATGTGCATGACACTAGAGCAAAAATAGTATTTAATGCTCGATCAACCATGCAAAGGATATTCGATGGGCACAACACTTTTCCTACGCCTCAACCTAGGTGGTATTGAAATGTTCTCAAAGAGGCACACCCATCCGATAAGTACTTTGTCAGATAACACACCTATGGTCGTGTTTTTTTCGGATGTGCATATCACTAGGGGAAAAACGATATATAATGCATGATCGGCCATGCAAAGCATATCCGATGGTCACAATACTTTTCACACACCTCAATTTAGTTGAAAGATACTTGCGTACAAAGTGGATATGCACATTCCCATGCAAGGTGGAAGTGTGGGACCCTACATGATTCAAGGGTTGTGTTTGCGAAGATTGCACTACGGGATGCGATTCTGTGGAATGCCATGATAACAGCTTGTCTCCAGAAAGGGCACAACGAGGAGGCTTTATAACTATTTGGACAAATGAAAACTGAAAGCACTGACCATAACAAGGTCACTTTCATTTGCATTTTGGATGTGTGCCAACGAAACAGCCTTGGAAGAAGGCCAACACCTACACGCTAGAATTGTTAGCTGTAAATGGGAGTCTGATGTTGTTGTAGGGACAACCCTTGTCAATATGTATGGTAAATGTGGGAGTCTAGATAATTCAAGGGCTGTGTTTGCAGAGATGCCTGTACGGAATGTGGTCTCATGGAATACCATAATTTCAGCATCTACTCAGAATGAGTTGAGCAAGGAAGCCCTACAACCATTTCATCAAATGCAGGCTGAAGGTGTGAAGCCAGATGAGGTAACCTTTGTCTATGTTCTAAGTGAATGTAGTCATACAGGTCTGGTTGTTGATGCAACACAATATTGTCTCTATATGAACAAGGACCCTCAGTAGAGTATTATGGGTGCATGATTGATCTTCTTGGCTGACAAGGACTACTAAAAGATGAGGACTTGATCATGAGCATGCCATTTAAAGATGCTAGGTAATTGTTGGAGCAGATCCATGCATTGCTTCAGGAGATCAACAAACCTGAGGAACACCTGTCTAAGCTGCCAAGATGTAGAGGCCTTGAGGATGATGCAGATGGAGCATCCAAGCAAGGTGGTCTCTACTCAGCAAGCTTCACCACCTGTAAATCTCCAAAAGTGGCCCTTATTCCATGTTCAAAAACAGAATTATCATACAACAAAGATTTCTCACACTAGGAGAACACAAAAGTAGTCTAGCCACTCACACAGTGGTGTTAATTTCAATCAAACGTCCTAAGAGTATGTTAAAAACAAGGATGAGATCAACAGAGGATTATTCAATATCTAACTTTGATTGTATTAATAAAATAGGTGTTAACATAAAATTATATGTTTGTGTGGGAGGAAGTAGGACACTTCCTATCAAATTATAAGACCAAGGAATGTCCTTTTCTTTGGGCTCATATCAGTGTGTATTTAGTAAACAACATTTTTCATATAGCATGTAGCAATACGAATTTAACACTTTAAATTTCACACACATAATCTATAACATCTCTAGTTTATGTTGATAGCAATTTGAATATAGCATATAGCAATTTGAATGTAGCATATAGCATTTCGAATATAGCACATGGTAAATAGCTCTTTGCATTTTGCACATAGGAGTTTTTATTTAGTAGATATCATTTTGCATATATTTCATAGCAATTTGAATTTGGGATATAGCACTTTGTATATATTTGGTAGCAATTTCAAATTTGGGATATATCAATTTTCATTTAGCACATATTACTTTCAACTTGCACTTAGCACAAAGCAGTTTCAATTTAGCACTTAGCAATTTGAATTTTATACATAGCATTTTGCATTTTGCACATGGTACTTCACATTTAGTAGATAAGCACACATCGAGTGTGGGGGGAGAGTTGGCACATTCGTCTCCAAAAATTATAAGACCAAGGAACGTGCCCTTCCTTAGGTTCATATCATTTTGTATTTAGCACATAGTATTTTAGCATATAAGACTTTTCATTTAGCACATAGTACTTTAAACTTGCAATTAGCATAAGGAAGTTTCAATTTGGCACTTAGCAATTTGAATTTTGCACATAGCACTTTGCATTTTGCACATGGTACTTTGCATTTTGCACATAACCACATGTATAGTGTGGGGGGAGAGTTGGTACACTTTCTCTCCAAAAATTATAAGACCAAGGAATGTGACCTTCCTTGGGTTCATATCATTTTACATTTAGCACATAGTATTTTGGCATACAAGACTTTTCATTTAGCACATAGTACTTTGAACTTGCAATTAGCACAAAGCAGTTTGAATTTGACACTTAGCAATTTCAATTTTGCATATAGTACTTTGTATTTTGCACATGGTACTTCACATTTAGTACATAACCACACATATAGTGTGCAGGGAGAGTTGGCACACTTCCTCTCCAAAAATTATAAGACCAAGGAATGTGCCCTTCCTTGGGTTCATATCATTTTGCATTTTGCACGTAGTATTTTGCATATAGCAAGTAGTTATTTGAGTTTGGGATACAGAACTTTACATTTAGTACATAGCACTTTTCATTTAGGTCATAATGTTAAAATATATTTTATTATTAAAGACACAAAATAGGATCTATATAATGAATTAAGAGATTTTATAATGTTCAAGAACTTTTTTGATTAATTACCATGAGGAGTTTTTGTTATTTGAATGCTAATATAAGAAGTTGCTCTTTTTTTTCTACTAATTGATGTTTTCATGTTTGTGAAATTAGTTAAATGCTACCGTAGAAGTACCTGTTGTAATTTTGTTGTCCCAGATCATAGTCCAATGAACAGCTTGCAGATTACAAATTGAATAGAGTTGCAAAATAAATTTCAAGATATTTTGCAAAGATAAGAATTTTAAATTTGAGATTTTTTCTTTAAATTTTAGAAATGAGATATGCTAAAGTTAAAGAATTTAACAAAGATTGGAATTCAAAAAATGTAATCTCTCGAAATTAGATAATTAATTATTGTATTATATAATTAATTAGTACTTTGCATTTTTTAAATAACCACATGTTTTGTTTTCAAAAAAATAAATTTAGCATATTGCAAAATAAAAATAGCAAATTTCCACTTCAAGTCCTTTATAAGATTCCTCAAGATAAAAAACTATATTGACATCTTATCATCATTTCTATGTAAAAGTTAAGAAGACCTTTAGTTTTGTCATCACTAATTTCTCATCTAGCCTTGCTTGCACATGCCTCCAAAACTACAGTAATAGTCACTTTCTCTAGATTTACCCCTTTAATTTGCATCTAAAAATACATTTGGACGGCCTCTCGGCCCTTCTCATGGAAGGCATAAGTTGAAATCATAGCAATGTAGGATACCACATCTAGTTTGTTCATTCTCTCAAAGGTCCTTTGCGCATCCTCAGGGACCACATTTCCCATACATATGGATCAAAGCATTTCCCACCACAATATTTGGTGTCAAATATGCTCTTTAGAATGCATTCATGGACCCACCTTCCTTAAGCTAAAGTTGCCTGGCTACTACATGCATTGATAATGCAAATAAAAGTAACCCTGCTTGGCATTACACTATTTTGCTGAATCTCATCCACAAATTCAAGAGCCTACTTGAATTTGCCATTTTGAGCATGCACTACCATCATAACATTCCATGAAACTACATCTTGCTTTGGCATTTTTTTGAACATTTGCAGTGCATCATCTGAGCTACCACACTCGCCATACATACTGAGATACATGTGCTAGTGTAGCAGCCTTAGAGAAAGGTTGAGAGATCCATGCTCTTATTATTGGCAACACATGGGAGTTTGATGTGGTGGTGGGGACACCCCTCATCAATATGTATGGTAAGTGCAGTAGTCTGGATGAGATTCAAGGGCTGTGTTTGCATAGATACTTCGGAATGCAGTCTCCTAGAATGCCATGATTGTAGTGTGTGCCCAAAATGGGTATGGTAAGGAGGCCCTGCAACTGTTTGATGCAATGCATGCCAAAGGCATTAACCCAAACAAGGTCACATTCCTCTACATTTTGAATGCATGTGCTATAATGGAAGTCTTAGAAGTGGATCGAGAGATCCATGCTATTATTGTTGGCAACAGACGAATGCAATTGTGGGAACATCCCTCATTTATATGTATAGGAAGTGTGGGACCCTACATGATTCAAGGGTTGTGTTTGCAAAGATTGCACTACGGGATGCGATCCTGTGGAATGCCATGATAACAGCTTGTCTCTAGGAAGGGCACAACGAGGAGGCTTTATAACTATTTGGACAAATGCAAACTGAAAGCACTGACCATAACAAGGTCACTTTCATTTGCATTTTGGATGTGTGCCAATGAAACAGCCTTGGAAGAAGGCCAACACCTACATGCTAGAATTGTTAGCTGTAAATGGGAGTCTGATGTTGTTGTAGGGACAACCCTTGTCAATATGTATGGTAAATGTGGGAGTCTAGATGATTCAAGGGCTGTGTTTACAGAGATGCCTGTACGGAATGTGGTCTCATGGAATACCATAATTTCAGCATCTACTCAGAAGGAGTTCAGCAAGGAAGCCCTACAACTATTTGATCAAATGCAGGCTGAAGGTGTGAAGCCAGATGAGGTAACCTTTGTCTATGTTCTAAGTGAATGTAGTCATATAGGTCTGGTTGTTGATGCAACACAACATTGTCTCTATATGAACAAGGACACTCAGCAGAGTACTATGGGTGCATGATTGATCTTCTTGGCCGACGAAGACTGCTAAAAGATGTAGAGGACTTGATCATGAGCATGCCATTTAAAGATGCTAGGTAATTGCTGGAGCAGAGCAGATTCATGCATTGCTTCAGGAGATCAACAAACCTGAGGAACACCTGTCTAAGATGCCAAGATGTAGAGGCCTTGAATATGATGCAAATGGAGCATCCAAGCAAGGTGGTCCCTGCTCAGCAAGCTTCACCACCTGTAAATCTCCAAAAGTGGCCCTTATTCCATGTTCAAAAATAGAATTACCATACAACAGAGCTTTCTCACACTAGGAGAACACAAAAGTAGTCTAGCCACTCACATGGTGGTGTTAATTTCAATCAAACTTCTTCCGTCATGTGTACTTAAACAACAGATAGATGTGCAAGCATGTAAATAGACAATGCCAGCTAGTGAGATGTAGGACCAGCAATATATTTCCATCCAATGAATATAGACACAATACAAAAGATGAGTCCAGTGTACCACCAGAATGGGGACCTCTGTACTCTCAAAAACTTGCTCTCCTCCTCCTCCTAAATCCCTCAGCCTACGTGCTCCCGTAGAGCATCAGTAGGTCTCATGGTTTGCCCTCAATCACACCTCCAAACAGCTCGCCATGGACAGCCTACTGTGAGGTAGTGCTTGTTGTAACTGTGATCACCTTCCTTTGAACTCTTCGTGTGCTGCTCAAGCAACTTCAATCTACTCATGATTCCGTGCGCTTCCCTTGCTGCAAAATCTGCTCAAGTTCAAGCTCCACCTTGTGTGCTTCTCCTACTGCAATATGCCAAGTCCAAGGCACAAGATGCGTGCTCTTCCTACTGCAAAAGAGGTCAAATCTGATCCCCTCAGTGGATGAGTAATGAGCCCATTTGGAGCCAAGTGGCCCCTCCTACTGGTCCACCCACTAGGTGGGCTCGCTTCCATTAGTCTTCGAACTATTCCCCCTAGTGTGTTGTCCGGATTGTGGGGAAAGGTTCTGAATACCTCCATCAAGATGTGGATCCTTGTACTCTCAAAAATTTGCTGTCCTCCTACCTTCGTGGCACTCCTAAATCCCTCAGCGTAAGTGCTCTCATAAAGTGTTAGTAGGCATCGTGGTGCTCGCAATCTCACCTCCAGACTACTCATTGTGGATAGCCAACTGTAAGCCAGTGCTTGCTGTAACCTTGATCACCTTGCTACCCTGAATAACGGAGGTTGCCTCCCTTTGAACTCTTCATGTGTCATCCAGTTTTACAAATTTAGGCATCCAAGCACCTATCATAAGCAAGATTTTTGTTATTTCTAAACTTACAAAAGATAAGTATAAGGTTCTCAACCAAGGAGCCAGAAATGGCCATTTATATAGGGATAGGGAGGGCAAGGTTCATGCCAATCGAAACCTTAATCCAACCAATAGAAGTAGGGCCAATTTGATCAATTTGATCAGACCTACCTGTTGTAGTAGTTGTCCAATAATGGCAAACTGGTCTGCTATTTCCTAGGCCAATAAAAGTCCAAGCCAAGGTCTTTATGCAGCCCTCAACCTATACCAAAATTTGTTGTTAATGTACATGCATGCTGCTCCAATCTGCTCCTCAAATGCTATTCTAGTGTATCTGTAGGTAGTGAGTTATGCTCCCTTGAGAGGCTCTTTTTATAGGTCCAAATGCCTTGTCCCGTCCATATGGACCGACTTAGTAGTATGGAAAATAGGCTGCTGATCCAAGCAGGCTCGCTGAGCCACCTAGTTGTCTATCTTCTTTGGGCTTTGCAAGCCCTACTTGGCCATGTGGAAGACTGCCACAGGCCTTAGCTCTCTTGTCATAACTTTGACATCTTCTAGGTCCAATTTGATGGCCCAATCTTTGTCCTTTTCCATTGCCTACCAACCCAAGCCCCATCTGCGCCTATTCTACAACTTGTGCAACCTTAAATCTGCTGCTCTATTTTCATACAGCCATCCATACTATAGGAGCCTCCTCAATGTTTGTATCTACATATACCAATGGGAGCTCTTTATAGGGCAGCAAGCCCTCCAAAACTAGAGAACTTTAGCCTACCAGTCTAGATGCATCATTACTTTACATGTCAGGTCATATGAAGATGTGTTTGGACTTGGTATGGCGGGGTCAGATATACATAATATATTATGTGAGTTCACTAGTAGGCAAGAGAAGAAATATGCTTTGGTGGAGCTAGTACCACCCTTTCCAAGACTAGTCGATAGGGCAAGCACTAACAAAGCCAAACTCGTCCCTAAAACATGACCAACGAAGGTAAAACTGAGGCGACCAGGTCCAAAATAGTCAATCAACAACAAAACCAACTTTCACAAGAAATTTTAATGCATTTATTGAGAGTGGCTAGTTCATAACAGAAGTAACAACTCATATCAATAAAAAAACTAAACTGAATCAGTGATCTTTACTTCAAATGTAACTAACCAAAAGGGTTGTATAGGTCATGCCTCGCAAAACCAGCAAAAACATCTAGAAACTAGCTCCAAAATCATCCCAGAATGAGATGACCAGCTCCCAAAATAAAGTTCCCTACTATAGGAAAGTTCCAGGAGCAAAATGATAAAAAATAGAGCAACTAATAAAAAAGAGCTGGATAGCATAATTTATAAGACCTCTAACCAAATGAGGCAATCTGGGTCTTTGCCATAATGAACAAATTCATGGGTGAACCTACAAGATGCTCCTCTAAGGTACAAAAATTAAAATAGAGCGGCGAGGCTGTCAGGATAGTGATAAGACACAAGAGCTTGAGCTACTTACTTGAGTATTCCGCATAGTAAGGCCATCTGAGATGTGACTGGGGTCATTTTATTTGAATGACCTACTAGTGGTGAGAGAAGCCCATCCTGTGGTAATGCTATAACTAGGACCTATTGATGTTATAACATGAGATAAGAATTTCCTATCTGTAGTTATCGCAGTGAAGAAAGAAGACCACAGACTCTACCGACCCATTAGTCACTTCAGGAATGGATACAAGTCCATGGTGTCCAGTTCTACTAAAAAAGAAATACCTGTTTAATGTATTTCATGTCCCGAATATCACCAAGAATCTAGTTTCTGTTGGTCAAATGGTTGAGCAGGGCTTGCAGGTCCTCATGGATGCTTTATTGAGGATATGAAAAATAAAGGTCGCTTGATAGAAAATTGAAAGAAGGACATGATATTTACGTTGGATGCGGACATGCCTGAATTAAGTGCAGCAATGTTTGCACATGGGACCGGTATAGTTGCAGATATTGATATCTAGAATAAATGCATTGGTCATGTTAATGTACAGTAACTTAAATTAATGCAGGCCCAAAATATTATTGCAAGATTGCCTAAGTTCAAGGTTGCAGAAATGCATAAGTATGTGAAGCCTGTTAATTTTAAAAACAGGCAAGGAAACCATTTCTTAGACATGTTCAAGAGACTAAGAGGCCATTGGAATTAATCCACTCATGTGTGGACTACTAAAGCTGCATCTATTAGAAATTGTCATTATTTTGTCACTTTTATTGATGACTACAGTAGAAAAGTTTGGGTGTATTTTATGAAAAAGAAAAGTGAAGTATTTGGGCATTTCAAAGCTTTTAAAGCTATGGTTGAAAAAGAAATAGGTCTGCAAATAAAATGCCTAAGGTCAGATGGAGGGAGAAAGTATCTCTCAAATGAGTTTACAAGTTTCCTACAAGAACATGGCATAAAGTAGCAATATTCATGTAGTCATACCCCACAGCAAAATGGACTTGCAGAAAGGAAAAACAGGCATATTACAGAGGTATCTTGTGCCATGCTCAACGAAAAAGACCTGCTAGATTATTATTGGATTGAAGCAGTTACTATAGTAGTCTACATAATGAACAGGACTCCCATTGCAACAATACATGGCATAAGGCTAGAGGAGAGATATATTGATAGGAAACCAGATATTTCTTATTTGAAAGTTTTTTGTTGCATTGCCTATGTTCATGTGCCAGATGAATTGAGATCCAAGTTGAATCCAAAAGCTGAGAAGTGCATCTTTATTGGTTATTCTCTCTAGCAGAAAGGGTATAGATGCTATAACCCTTCTATTCATAAGTTTACAGTGAGCAGAGATGTTTTTGATGAGATGAGTAGCTGGTATAAACCAGTAAATGTGATTGATGATATAGATGCACAAAATGATAATGCTGCACAGAATTCACAGTAGCAATCACAAAATATTAGTGGACTTGTAGTGTATCTTGTAGTGTATCCTCTAACAGTGGTTCACATACTTCGCCATGGACAGATAGATTGAGATCAGAGGGATCTCCTCAAAGCAATATAGATAGTGGTATGCAAGTATCACGAAAAGGAAAAAAGAAAGTAGATCAACCCATGGTTGATATGAATGCAGGTCACTCTTATGTGGATGATGAATCCATTGGCTCAGAACAACAAAGCCTTAATGATCAGATGGGTATTCCTTCTGTTGTTACACTTGGAGTAAGGAAGACAAGGGATGTTTTGAGAGCACCTGGTAGTGAGCCTATTTTGCGCAGGTCTACTAGAGCTAGGTATCCTGTGGATAGGTTGAAATATGATGGATTTACAGCCATTAACTATGCCTATATGGTCAAAGTGATACATGAACCAAAACCCACTTCTTTTGAGCAAGCCATGGGAAAAGAAAAATGAGAGAAAGCCATGGATGAAGAAATGGATGCCTTGGAAGCAAATGCTGCATGGGAATTAGTGCCCTTGCCTAAAGACAAGAATACAATTGGCTGCAAGTGGGTTTATAAGGTGAAGCACAATGCAGATGGTTCTGTGAATAGATACAAGGCAAGGTTAGTTATCAAGGAATATGCACAGACATATGGCATTGATTATGAAGAAATATTCACAAGGTAAGATTAGTTATCAAGGGGTATGCACAGACATATGACATTGATTATGAAAAAAATTCAGTCCGGTTACAAGAATGACAACCGTAAGAGCAGTCATTGCTATGGTTGCATCAAAGGGATGGTCTTTACATCAGATAAATGTAAAGAATGCTTTCTTGCATGGTGATTTACAAGAAGAGGTCTATATGAAGCAACCACCAAATTATGTTCATGCTGTTCATCATGAGTTTATTTGCAAGTTGAAGAAAGCCTTGTATGGCTTGAAGTAAGTACCCAAAGCAGGTCTGATAAGATAGGACAATATCTTGTCACTATTAGCTTTCAGATTTCCAAGGCAAATTTCTCACTTTATGTGAGAAAAACAAAGAAAAGCATTACGCTACTTGTCATTTATATTGATGATTTGATCATCATAGGTGATAGTGATAAAGATATCCTTCATGTGAAAATGCTATTGAAGCAGAAGTTTGAGATGAAAGATTTGAGAGAGCTGCGTTACTTCTTGGGCATTGAGGTGATTAGATCCACAAGTGAGATATGGCTCTTGCAGAGGTAGTATGGATTGCACATGCTGTCTAAATATGGGATGATAAGATGTAAGCCTATTTCAGTTCCTTTAGAGGAGAATGTGAATTGAGCGCAGATGCAGGTAAGCTTCTCGAAGATCCTACTATGTACAGACGCATAGTAGGAAGTTTAATTTATATGACTATTACTAGGCCAGATTTGAGCTATAATATTAGATTGATAAGTCAATTTATGCAAGCTCCAAGGAAACCGCATTTGGATGCGAGTAGACGCATACTGAGGTATGTGAAGTCCACATTGGAGTATGGACTATTTTATGAGATTGAAATTCAGATACAGTTGCATGGATACACTGATGCTGATTGGACTAGTAGTATTTCTAATAGACGATCTACAAGTGGATATATGTTCTCTTTTGAGAGTGTTGTAGTCACTTGGAGCAACAAGAAACAACCTATAGTTGCCTTGTCGAGCACAGAGGCTGAGTACAGGGGTGCAACAATGGTTGTATGTGAGGTAACATGGTTGCATAAGCTACTTTATATTATGCATTAATCTACAGATGGACCAGTTATCATTTATTGTGATAACATGAGCAATATACACTTGACAAATAACCGAGTCTATCATGTTAGAACAAAGCACATTGAGGTGCATTATCACTATGTGCGGGAGAAGGTTCTAGTAGGTTTTATTGATCTAGCTTATGTCAGCACAAAGGATCATGTAGCCGACACATTCACGAAGACATTGGGTAAAGAGAAACTGCGCAAGTTCAGAGACCTGCTTGGTGTGCAGGAACTGGGATTGAGCTGGAGAGAGAGTGTTGAGATATTGAGCTCCACTCATGATATGCCAAGGTGACCGTTGTGCATTTATGTCACCGATGTGTTAGCTGCAAATGCGATTGGTACACTGTCCATGAATAATAGCTGGATGACAGCTATCTTTATGTACTCTAGTTAGTGGCTCAATTAGTATGTCACCTTAGTTAGTTGAGTTTGATTTCAGACCCACATATAGAATTCACCTATTTTTTTGTACTTAGAGTTCTTTTGGCTTTCACAACTAAGAAAAGGAAAACTGTTTTTAGCGTCCACCTTTGTATATATTCTCCCATTGTGTATATAAGAAAGCTGCAAGTGAGACTCCTTCCTTCTCTCCCACTCTTTTCACATAACAAACCACAAAATGATTACTTCTAGAAAAGCAGAAAAACATGTTAATGTCACGCACATCACACAATTTTACACTCTTTTTAACAGCACATGAATGCAACTGAACACAGACTATTTGAATCTGCAAACAATCCAAGTGTTGAATTTCTTGAAGACATTTTATGAACATTGTAACTGTCACATTATCCATAAAGTAAAGTCTTACAAAATTTTACAGCCAGCAAGGATCATGGGATCGGAGCCCCGACACAAACATGGAAAATCACTTGTGCTTTAATACTATTCAACTTTTCAGATTGAACTTGTGTTCTATGAAAGTTTGCATTACTGTCAAACAAAAAGCATGGTTAACAACGTCGTTAACTGCTTCACAGCAAGGTCCTTCTTTGCATCACTCATCTGAGATTGTTTTGAAACCACTTTGTATCCAAGCTGTTATACCGCCTCCCATGTCTTTTAAACCTTTGAAACCCTGAAAGCACATTCAACAATACAAAGAAAACCATATCCATTTTATTGCCTTTTTGAAAGTTCAACATACATCTAGACACTCATGTGAAAAGAGTATAATATGTACCACAGAAGTCAGGTCATTTGCTGCCATCAGTGATCTCCTGCCACTCTGGCATCCCTGTATACAAAGCAGAAAGCTGAAGTCATAAAAACAGCACAAGAACTTTGCTACTTGACATTACAAGAGGCTTCACAACAAATTCAGTGATCAATGAAATTCATAACAAAGAGAAGTTAGATGTTTTGAAAGTGTGCAAAACACCATCATACCACAATAATATTGTCATCCTTACTGAACAACTTGCAAACCTCTTCCACAAAGTTATTATTCTTAGTCATTCCTGTGAGGCAAATAAGAAAACATTGTCACCTCAATAACAGAAAACTTAATGAATGCAAAAAAAATTACAATTGTATTTCTTACATTGTTGAATATTGGAAAGACTAACAGAGTTAAATGATTGGCCCTTTAATTTGTATAACCAGATCCCCAGAATTTATAACAATGCAAGACTCACGCACACAACCACATGCCTTTTGGAGACTTGACTGCACAGTAGAAACTGCAAGAAGCTGGGTTTCAAGTTTCTCATTGTATTTCTTGTTAGCACGTGATTGAACTTTACACCTCATATTCCACAATAGTCTTTCTAAGAATTTAGCCTTTTTCACTGATTGTAGATTAGGAATAATTCATTATAAACACTTTTTGAAGGGTCGTCCTGCCTACCAAGGGTCCCACACCACAAGGCCTAGGCATATATGTATGCAAGGGACCCAACGTGCTGGCAGGATATCGTAGCGTGGTCTAACTGTCATATCTTAGGTTCCAATTGAATATTTTTTGTAAATGGGAATATTTTGAGGGGCCTCTCCAAGTGTCATCCAAGGATTGTACTACAAGGGCCATGTGCCCTTTCTTTGGTCCACATTTAATGCACCTTATTTGGCCATTACCTAAGGTGAGATCAGGCCTATACCTTCAACACTTGTGAGGCTGACAACCATGTATGCAGCACCCTTCTAGGGGAGTGAACTATTGGCGACCGATTGGTGGAGATTAGAGAGGCTACGTGTGATTACGGGGTCCAGGATGATTCGGAGTAAGCCCTCAGTTCCTCATCAGATCATACAGGCACAGTTCGCCATGGCACCACTCCAAATTGATGTCATCTTCTAGATGGTGACATGTCTTCACAGGGTTTGGGCTTTGCCTAGTCGGAGGCTACTGAGGTTGGCATGAGTCATCTAGACGACTAGCCGGGAAGGGATAGCATGGCCTAGTACGCACACATATCCAGATGATTTGCAGTCAGGGTAATCAAATGGACCGTCTCCCCACCTTCCGATACAGCTTGGATGCTCCAAGATCTTTTGAGATGAGATCAACTGTATCATTCGGTTCGATCTACTCCAGCTCTATACAGCATGGAATGTCAGGAGGGGGGGGAGGGGAACTAAGTTCCCCACCAAATCCAATTGTACATGACCAGTTCCTGAGAATAGCAGAGGATGGAGTGATTATCAGACCACAATATCACACTCATTGAGGATTGCCATTGGACAGATGCAAGTCTCGTTCCATTAGCTGAGGATTGAGGCAAAGAGAGCCACATGCACACCTAGAGAGAAGCAAACTTGTAGGTTATACATACTAGTGGAGGTGGAGACAGAGGAGCACTTCCTATGTACTTGCCTAGTCTATTATGAGATCCGAGGATAGTATCACCGTCTCTTTTAGGAGGGGCATGATTTTAGGCCACTCTCTTGGCTGATCCACTTTCATGACCATGTCTGGGTTGGTCTCTATCTGATGGAGATGCGGCGACATAGAGAGACCCTATTGCAGCAAATTAGACACCAAAAGGTGATAGTGCAAGAGGAGACAATGACAAATCGAGCATAGCGACATGTCAACAGATTTCTATGCATTTGAGTCAGCCTTATGCCATAGTGGAGTAGAGGAGCAGATAGCTGACATGAGGACAACATAGATCTATGAAAAGAGATAACACAGAGAAGGGTGTCAAAGAGACAAATACAATTCACAATGCAGAGGTTGACCACAGCACGTATAATGGAGGTTCAGCCCATCTCGGCTGTATTCATAGGGGACCATCCGAGCCGAGGTGTCACCCTTGGTATGGCTCATCGGATACACGATCAAGGAGACCACTCCCCCCCAGAGCAAGAGATGACTTGACAGATAGAGATACAAGATATCTTTGCATCTTACCTGTAGAGCCATCACGGCTCCTAGTTAAGTATTATGAGTACTAGTTTTGAGTTTTTGGGGTTTTGGAGTTTCTAAAGTTTCTTAGCATAGTACTCAGTAAGGGCCCTAGCGAGCCCTTTGCCTCACCCACAAAGGCTTCTATGAGTAACCCTTGGATTGTACTTTGTCTCATAGGCCCGCCAGGCCTCCCAAAGACATAAATCTCTCTCTCTCTTGGAAAGTGCAAACCCCCTATCCCGTCATGTTAGCAGAGATAGGGATGATACCACTTGAAGGGGAAGCTTTGTTGCAAGGTAACGAAGATGGAAACAAGCAAACTCCTGTACAGATCCATGGAGGCAACAAAAATTTCAGGTTGGCATAGAGAGGGAGTCAAATGGATGGAGAGACGGTGGCTACATGCTGTAGATATCCCAAAGGAAGAAGGGGAAATCAGATAGCTAGCCATGCAGAAAATGCTACAGAAATTACAGCAAGAACTGGGAACAAAAATGTAAACCCATGGAGAAGATGAAATGCAGCAATACCTCAAGGAGGATATCCCAATGTTCAAAAGGCACATAATCTGCAGAATGAGAACCAACTCCCACGATTTAGACGTAGAAAAAGGTAGATGGGCCAGACCAAGAATCCCCAAGGAGGCAAGAATCCGTAAAATCTCCCCAACACGAGAGATAGGTACAACACTTCTTCCACTACAAAGCATAGCACATATTTTGGGATGGATTGAACCATGTGACCTGCTCCCTTGGCTAGGTGCTCCCTTGGCTAGGTGCTCTTATATGACATTAGCCATCTCTTTTTATCAGATCCTTTTGACATTTTTAAATCTCCTCCATTTTAGAGCAACGTGGTTGTCTTCCCTTATTTCATTTGGACATTGAATGTCTTCTTCTTCAGCTTCAAACTGCAATGTGCCATAAATGCATTCAATCATGTGCCACTCACGGTCTCCCTTTGGACAAACCATTGGCTCCCATAGAGAACTTAGGCTACAAAACCTGCCCTCCCTTACAACACATGATGAGGATCCAAGTGGACTACAGACTGTGCATTCATTGGGGACGCCAATTCCCATGGAGCAATGCTCCAACACGACCAGATCTCAAGTCATTCATAGCTTGTCGGGCCACGTCAAAGTCTGTGTGTTTTACAACAAACATTCTTATCTTTGAGTTTTGCGGATGTACCAGGGCCATGCATGAGTACAAGTAAAGGTACAACAGCAATGACCTCATCCTAACAATCCTTATTAATGACCCAGCCAAGCAACTAGGTGCATACCTTGAGAGAACTCTCGTTTTTGGATATGGCCAATAGGTTGGCCAAGCACATAGCAACCACATAGGATTTACCAAAAAATGTACTAGTCAGATATAAAAGAGCCATTATCATTATGATAGTGGCTTCTAGTCCCATAGATCCTATAGGGTCCCAAGAACCCTTTAATAGGATCATATCATATCATCTCTCTCTCTCTTTTCTTCTTCTTTTTTGCTTTGTTATCTTCTTCTTCTCCTTTGTTATCTTCCTTTTTAATCTCAAAATTTCAATCCCATACTTGTCTTGTGGGAGGGAGTCCAACAATGTGCCTCACGACTACCCTATTCTGCAAGTCTTGGACAGCTTTCTGTACCTACTGTTTTTCCTCAAGGGAGAGGGAAATCTGGATTGCTGTGGGTGTCAAGGGTGCTGCCATGTGTGTCCTCTCGCAGCACCAAATTTGGAAAGTGAAGGGCGAAAGAAGGGAAAGGGGAAAGAGAAGGAGAAGAAAGTTCCTAGGGCCTTTGGGCACCACAAGGCACCTCAAGGCTTCCAAAGGGCAATGTAGTAGGACCCAAGGGTATTGGAGGGGATCGTGAGTAAGTCAAAGGTGGCAAAAAGAGCCTCAGAAAGATGGCCAAAGCCCAAAGAGAATCAAGAGTAGTAGAGGAGGCAAACACCCCATTCAAGGCCTAATCAAGGATAGAACAGAGGAGGGGAGGCAAAAGGAAGGAGTGGCGAGGAAGAGGAAGAGGAGCGGAAATAGGGTGAGGTAGGCTAGCACGGAGGTAGAGAACGGAGGTAGAGACGAGGTCAAAGCTTTATATTTATATATGTGATTCATGTGTGCGCGCGTGTGTACAAAAAAAAAAGAGTGTGTGTGTGTAAAGCTTTATATTTAATATGTGACTGCGTGCGTGGTGTGTGTGTGTGTACCCAAAAAAAAAGTGTGTCTATATAAACACGCACACCATATAAGTTGGTCGGTACACTTTCCCAATTTATCTCCAATAGAACAATTGCATCAATGTAACAGTCTTCTCCCGTTCACAATAGACTTGAAAATAATAATGTAAATTTAAAATTGTAACATTTTTGGATCATCTAATGTGTATATTATGTCGAATCGTTCAGCATGGTTATAACAGATTTCTCAGACACCAAGCGTGCCAACTGTGGAGCGTGCCGACTGTGGCGATAGTAGGTGCAGATTTCGTGAAGGCGGTGGCATACAAGTGGCACAATTGTTCACTAATGAACACTCATGATGTGAAAGGAGGTTTCACATAATGCTATGGCAAATAAACTTTGTCCTTTGTAGACTTGAACATGTTTGCTGAACACGCCAATTTGTGATGATAAGCAGTAGATTGGTACAAGACTAACTCAGAAGGCAGTATTTGGGATGCTAACTCAGAAGGCAATACTTGCGATGCTAAGCAGATGAGCAGCTCTAACAAAAGCAGTTTTCATACCTTCGGAAGAAAGTATTAACTTTCCAATTCTCATACCTTTGAGAGATGCATAAAGAAAAGCAACATTGATAGACAAAGCCTAAAGGCCTGGACAATGAGGTAGGTATGGAAATCATGCTTGAAGGACTGATTGACAAGAATTATCTGAACAAAACAAGGTTTATACCCCACTAATGCGCTTTTATTTCTCATGATAAAAGATTACTCTTTTGCTTTTCGTTATATTCATATCACTCAACAAAATCGTTGCTAACATTAGGCAGCATATTAAGCAACTCTGAACAATAATATAATTAAGATTAAAAAATACCAGATTCATCCTTGTACATGTAAGGAATGTTCACAGCACTTTCCACATGCCCTTTCACAAATTCCTCATGAGTCCTGAAAGAAAGATCTCATAATCCATCAATGAAACAGGGAGAGTCAAACTTGGAAGGTAAGGGAATGAGCTAACTTTTGTCCATAGATTAAAAAATAAATTAAGAAGGTCCATGCATGATCATTTGAAAAACCAAGAAAATGTCACAATTACCATGTCTTGCAATACAATAAGGCAACTAAAAGAGACAAATTTCTTTGAGAATGAAGTCAAGATTTCACTGCTAGATATCTAACTACACTGCTAGCTAGTTTGATAGCAATGCTAGCCACATAACTATGAATAATATCTAAGAGAATGTAGATTTTCATCTGGTTAAAAATTTAATTATCAAACTAAAACATAGATTTGCCCTTGTGATGATGTCTAGGATGTCTTGGTCGTAGAAAGCCGTCTTCCAAATCTGTAATATTTATATTTTGATATGCAAGATTTGAAAGAGTTGCATTACATTCAATTTGCATTGTCATGGAAACTTGGCATATCTTTGGCATAGAAGCTTCATTGTCATTCAGAGTGAGATAAATCCTTGCAATCTTTAAGAGACTTAATTGCTATTTTCATTAAATAGTATTGAATCTGGATATCTCCACAACCCCAAGGATAAGGTCCCTATTTGATGTGTAAGCCTGCGAAAATATAGAAAAACTAGCCAATTGCAATTATTACGCATTTTTCACCCACCATTTCCCTATGTAATGAAGGGAAAATATAGAAGTCAGTGGAGCTAGCATTCAAGAAAGAGAGTGCCAAATAGGAGGGGACTATAAATGTTGGAATATAAGGTCACCCTGTTAGCCCCCAAATGAGGCGTGCAAAGGGGCTTGACACCATTCTATGTAAGAGGGTAGATGGTGTCATCTTGGCACCTGTACGGGGATTGAAGGAGGCTGTTACATGGGCAGCAACAGTCCATCCTTCTTCACTTAGTTTTAGGGCAGGCCACCAAACCCACCTGAAGTGGTGGTCTTATAACCCTGCATTAGGGCTGACATACAGGCCATTGTATGGGCAGTGTTTGGGGCTGCATATAAGAGTTCATGGAGAGAGTCAAAGGACTAGGAAAGGACAGCACAGCACAAAGGCTGGAGCAGGGCCTGCAAAGAACAGCCTGTTGGCTCGGCAAATAGCCAGCAAGGTACCTGCAGAGGAGGGCTTAAATATGTTGGAATAGGGTTGGTCACCTCCCATTTGTAAGCCCCCATATGAGGAGAGCATGGGGGGGTGAACCATACAGCAAAACACAGAACAATGGTAGCACATGGGCTGTCATGTGGGCAGCTCAAAGAGAGAAGTACCTGGCAGATGGAGCATCTCCTGGAGGGCAGATCTGGCACGGCTATGCTACGAGGCTATCCATGACTAGAGAGGGCCTGGTTGCACAGAGAATAGAACGTGGAATCAAGCGATGACAGCAGCGATGATGTCAGCAACTGTCCACAAGTCCATGTCAACATGTACGGAACTGTTTACGGCAGGATCGTGGGCTGGAAGAGGCCTGACAGGAGGCAGAACAGCAGGGCTGTGTTTTGCAGGGTTTGGGGCAGGATTGAGGGGCCAAAAGACCCTGGATCTGGTCCGGTATGGGCAGGCCTGCCTAGGGCCAGTGGCAGCCTGCCACGTGGTCAGGCAGGGCCAGCCAACCCTCTAAATATGTGCCCCCACCACGGGGGTATTCACAGACCAAGAAGTCGGGTTGGGGGGGACTGTTTGTGTCGGCCAGAACCCCCCTACCCAGTCAGCTATATTGAGGGGCTTTCAGCCCTATAAAAGGGAGGCACTTGGGCCTCATTCTAAATCATCCCAGCAGATTGGAGCAGTAGATCAGCAAGAGTAGGGTCTACTTTTGGAGGTCTACAGGAAGCTGAAGGACTGCAGAGAAAGAGCTTGGTAGGGCTGCACACCTAGCCTGACATTAAGGGCAGCAAGGTGCAAGGATCGGCACATGGTGACTAAGTCTACAAAAGGTCAGTGAGGATCATGTGGGCTCAGGGATCTAGAGGTGCCAAGGTGATAGTAGTACAACTTTTGGTAAGGTGAGAGGACCATGGTTTGGTGGGACTCCGAGCCTCTCTTTTGTATTGTGTCCATTTGAGGACGGAAACATATATTTTGTTGGTACTATATCTCCCTTCGATCACATTCTATTTACTGGCTTGCACACACACACAGACACACATGCTTGTAATTGCTGGGATGCCCTTAAGTCTTCTGTTGCGGGATACCCTCTATATAAGTTCATTTCTAACATGGTATCAAAGCCCTGATTGGAAGTTCATGGGAAATGAAGCTTGAAGGCAAGGACTTTGCTAAAGGACGACCTTCATTCATTGCTCGGGGGAATCTACTTCGACATCTGAAGGATTGTACCCTTGCGAGAAGGAGGGAGGCTCAGGTTCAGACAAGTGTACGACAATCTTACTTTATCTCTTTTCACTTCATTGTCAATGGCCAACAAATATCTTATCCTTAATTTTGGTGGCACGCGCAAGCTTGATGGGACTAATTACCAATTGTGGAAGATGAAGGTCAATAGCAATTTAATGTTGAGAGTGCCGTGGGAGATTGCAACAGGCAGGAGTTAATACCTCAGGCCACATTGACACCAGTGACGGCGACTACATAAGTATGATGGTACCGGTAGATCAGAGAGCCTGGCAGATACGAGATGTGGAGGCATTGGCTATCATTGTGGGCACCACGGAGGATGCCATACTTCCTCACCTACAGACGGTGGACTCTTGCTTCAAGGCTTGGACCATCTTGAGGGACATGAGCTCAACAACGAAGCGAGGATTTTGGACCTCGAGATGGAGCTCTAGGGCATGAGCATGGATGAGGGGGATTCAGTACAGGATCACATCACCAAGATGAAGGTGGTGCGGGAACTATGATGATTGCAGGGTAGAGGGTGCTGCCAGCAGTGACGTTCGAGGAGCTGGTACCATTGCTTCTGTAACAAGAAGCTCGGCAAAAGAAATGTAAAGGAGCCGATGATGAAGCCCTAGTAGCTTAGGCCAAGAGCAAAGGCAAGGGTAAGGGTAAGCTTGGCAAGAAGGACAAATCTAATGAAGGAGTGAACTCTTCACATGCAGAAAAAAAGAAGAGGAGGAAGAAAGAGAAGAAATGCTTCTGTTGTGATGAGCCAGGACATTTTGCTAAGGATTGTAGAAAGAAGAAGGCTGATCGAAAGAAGGGGGCCAGCTCAAAGTTAGAGGAGTCCAAAGCCAATGTGGTGGTCAAAGAGGAGCTTTTCGTGGCGACATCTCCTGGTGTTGCTGAGGTAAAGTACGTAGACCTCGGTGTTACGGTGAAGAACTCTAACATTGAGAGATGGTCGGAAGAGTCAGAAACCTTTGTGAAGGTGATGGACAGTGATTAGTGCCTGGAGCCATCTCGATGCTTGGCTGGTATTGCTGACACAAAGGGGGATCCTTCGACAGGACATGTGGACGCAGAGTCATATGGATGCTGTAACTTAGAGGGGGACAAAATAGGAGTACACATGGATACTTATGGTCCAAGTAATCTCGCATTATACTTGGGATTTTATTTCCTGAGTATGTTATTTGGTTGCAGACCTTGCCAAATGATGGGTTGAAAGACCCTGAGAGTGTCGTCCTTGGAGGACTTCAAGCAGTTCACCCATCATGAGGGGATAGTTGGAGGATGCTGGTACCTGGAATGCACGAATTCGAAAGCACCTACATGAGTGAAGGAGCTGGTGCCATCAAGTGCTACCAAAGATGGACCTGTGTACCAGGGAGGTGTGCTTATGCGGAACCGGACCTGGTGGAGGAGGAGCCACTAGATGAAAATCCAGAAAGAGACATCAACACCGCAATGATTGAGAGGGCTACGACATGGGAGCTACTAGAGCATCCTCATTGGTGGGTTGGCATCAGGCCAAGATGTGTCGGTGACAGGGGGTGTTGGAATAGGATTGCTCACCTCCCCATCTCTAAGCCCCCATATGAGAAGAGCATTTGGGGGGCGGTGGGTGGTTGAACCATAGGGAAAAACACAGGCTGTCACATGGGCTGCCATGTGGGCAGCTCAGAGAGAGAATTACCTGGCAGATGGAGTATCTCTTAGAGGGCAGATCTGGCAGGCTGTCCACGACTGGAGAGGGCCTGAATGCGCAGGAAATAGAGGTTGGATCAAGCAATGATAGCAGCAATGACATCAGCAACTGTCCAGGTGTCCATGTCAGCATGTACAAAACTGTTAACTGCAGGATCGTGGGCTGAAAGAGGCCTGACAGGAGGCGGAACAGCAGGGCTGTGTTTGCGCAGGGTATGGGCAGGCCTGCCTAGGGCCAGTGGCAGCCTGCCACACGGCCAGGCAGGGCCAGCAAACCCTCTACATATGTGCCCCCCCCAGGGGTATTCACAGACCAAGAAGTCAGGTGGGGGGGACTGTTTGGGTTGGCCCAAATCCCCCTACCCAATCGGCTATATTGAGGGGCTTTCAGCCCTATAAAAGGGAGGCACTTGTGCCTCATTCCACACCGACCAGAGCAGCAATCAACCCAGCAGATTGGAGCAGATCAGCAAGTGTAGGGCCGTCTACTGGGGGCTCAAGGACTGCAGACAAAGAGCTTGGTAGGGCTGCACACCAAGCCTGACATTGAGGGCAGCAAGGTGCGGGGATCGGCACACGGTGACTAAGTCTATAGAAAGTCAGTGACGACCACGCGGGCTCAGGGATCTAGAGGTGCCAAGGTGAGGACCGAGGATCACGGTTTGGTGGGACTCTAAGCCTCTCTGTCACGATTTGTGACGTATTCCTTTCTCTATATCTTAGACTTATGGATGGTTTGATGAATGGAGACTTGTGGAAGGGTATGCCCTTTCGACGGGACACTTCCTATAAGGCACAACCCTTCACAAGAGACATTCTATTGAAGAGACATTCCTATTGTAATGTACCCTCTCATCAAGGGTCACACCCTTCACAAGGGGTACACACCTCTTCATGCACATACACTTTGGAGTACACACCTTTTCATGTGTGACTCTTCACTCTCTATATGAGAGAGGCCCAATTGTATGGATGAGACACTACAGACACTCAAGCAATACAATTATTCCTTGTTCTTTGCTATTTCAGTCTCCTTTCTATTCCTTAGCACATTTCTAAATATAGTAAATCTAGGATTTCTTATAGTGGTATCGGAGCAAATTTCGCTCCTGCCTGTAGGAAATGCCCCCCACCTTCTAGCGCCTATCTGATACATCTTTCTCCGCTATAAGGATATCCGTGCACATTGTGCATGGAAGAGCTGGAGAGGATGAGCGTAAAAACTTTTAGCGCCAACCCTGCCTAAAGTTCATCAATGGCCTCTCCATCTCCCACACATCACGCACACCTTTTGATGAAGAGTCTTCACTCCTCACCCAAGGGACACACCCCATCGTGGCAAAAAGGACACACCTATTCATGCGGGGACACCCCTTTTAAAAACAGGGACACACCCCTTCATGAAAAGGTGCACCTATTCCAAGGGTCACACCCCTTTGAATAGGCACACCTTTTGGCACCAAGCACTTATAAAAAGGGTACCTAGAGGGGTTAAAAAGAAAAAAAAAAACAGCCCCAAACTTTAGGTCTACCCTAGGTTACCCAAGGGTCAAATAAACCCACCTTTTAAATTTCTTTTTGGGCACCACCCAACGTAGGCAGCCCAAACGAAAAGACAAAACGGACGATCCCTTTCAAACGCCCATACAGCGTTTTTTCGTCAAACAGGTTTGCCTACCTGCGCAGCCCCTAGCCTCGCCATTTTGCTGCCCTGCTCCCCTCGCCATATGCAGCCCCTAGCCTCGCCAGTCTTTCCGCCCTGGTTCCCTGCTTGCAGCGCCAGATCAGCGATAGCCTCGCCAGCCTGCAGCACTAGATTCAGCATCAGTCTGCCATTTCGGTCGCAAATCAGCCTTGGACACCTGTAGCCTGGTTTCACCATTGACAGCCTGGTTTCGCCAGTGACAGCCTGCAGCCTGGTTTTGCCATTGACAGCCTGGTTTCGCCATTGACAGCCTGCCCCCCCCCTTGTTTCACCACCTTTTCCTGCCAGTTCAGCAGCGGTTCAGCCCTCCTATCGCGATGAGACAGCCTGTTAAATGTGCCCTCTTCCTGTTTTCAAATCCGGACCAGCCAGGCCCCGATCTGCTCCTCACAACCCACTGCAACATGGACCTCCGGACAGAAATCTGCAAGCCTTTTCTACGCAACAAATTGGCAGATTAAATCATTGCCGGGTGGATTCTTTCCATTCTACTTCTAAGGATTCTCTTGTCATTATCAAATTACAGCAAATGAAAGACGCTCCCTTAAAGCATGGAAACCCCTGGTAATTCACCCGGCCTTTCAAGGACACCTCAGGCATCATCTACCACACAATATCGTGTTCAGATTGCACAACCAGCCCATTTCGGAGCTTTGGCATCGTGGGTCTTCTGTGTCACGTGCCCTCCTAGTGATTTGGACCACATCCTATACCTTCTGCGTGAGGCACCTCAAATACATTACTTCCTCAGCACAGTCCAGGTTGTGTTCCACGAGACACGAAGATACCTAGACCCGATATTCCTCAAGAGTTTGCTGTCCATCTTTGGAGAGAATTTTACCCCTCACCTTTGGCATCTCTAGGGTACTCTCCACCTCCTTCAGCTCCCAGATATCCTCCTTTACAGGTTGTACCTTCCCCAAGACAGTATTTACACTCTGAAGGCACTCCTTCTCCTGGATATCCTCCACTTCCGACAGCAGCTCCTTATCCCTTCTCAGATCCTTGGACTCTGCAACCTACTCCTGTACTTTCACGAGCAGTAACACCCATTTCGGCATCACCAGTGTTACCTCAGACAGGACCTCCTTTACCAGATTTCCACGGGTGGTTCCATCCTGCCTCGCCTGCCCCCTCCAACATGAGCAACCTCAGGGAGCAGCCCGAGTCTTCTTCCAGGAATGGTACAAACTAGAGCCTAGGTTCGCGCTTTTCTCACACGGATCTCTGATATGTCGCAACGCTCGCGTGAAGCCTCTCTAGAGATCAAAGACTCAAGTCCAAAAAAGACCCTTGAAGTCAACGTACCAGGCGAAACACTACTGCAACTTCAAATTTCCCAGCTTCAGGACAGCATCTCCGACTTGGTCCAGAAAGTTCAACAACTTCAAGATTCTCGCAGTACCACACATACAGAGGATGACGTGACGCAACCAGGCGACTATGGAGATTCATTCCCACCAGAGGTAGAAAACACCGAACTCCGTGCCCTCTACCGTTTACTTCGAGCTTCCAAAACTAAAAGACTTGACATCAAACTTCCGGAAGCCTCCATTGGTCAATGCAATCGCCGAACAGTTGACCAATGGCTCGCAAAAATGCACATGTATTTTGATACTGTTGACCTCACTGAAGGCAAAAAGATCGCCTTGGCAGCCTCCCTCCTCAAGGATACAGCTTTCCTATGGTGGCAAAGACGCTTAAAGGACGGCAAAAGTGTGTTAACATGGGAACGTTATGAACACGTGCTCCGTAAGCAGTTCATACCTGCCAATGCGGACTTCCAAGCACGATCAAAACTCCGACAGTTGGAGCAAACAGGCTCCCTTTCTTCGTATATCTCTCAGTTCACCACATTGGTGCTGGAGATTGATGATTTAACTGAGGATGATCGCCTTCATGCTTTCATCTCAGGCCTAAATCCCTCGTTACGCATTGATGTCCTTAAAGCAAACATCACCACCACAGCTGGCGCTATTGCTTACGCAAGAGCGCATTACATATTTCCAAAACACAGGGAAGCAGAGTGCTAATCGCACACAGAACTCTACTATGGCCAAAGGTACTCGCCCTCAAGATAACACCAGGTTTCGAAAAAACTCCAGTAATCAAGATCAACGACAGTCTCAAGATCCCTCGAAGACTCAGAAATCATATGCTGGATTCCAACAGAAGCACTCCTCCAAGGATCGCGCCTCTTCTTCTTCACAATGTCATTACCGACATCCCCAACATAAAGGTGCGGCCACTGAATAACAGCTCCAGCACAAAAGGACTTTGTGCCATCTATACAGGCGACCATAGATGGTTCGATTGTCCCAAGCGACCAAAGCAAAATTCCAATATGGAACCTAGCACTTCCCAAACAGAAGATGCTACCCCAGCACAAGACAAGAAAGGCAAAGCTATTCGAATGGCAAATACGATCCACTGAGCCTTGCCAACAACCCCGAACATTCCCTAGCCACTCAAGTACTTTGTGTTCAAGGATCGATTCGTGGAACAACGGTCACTATCCTCATCGACAGTGGCTGCTCTCATAAGTTCCTAGCTAGTTCTATGGTCGACAAACTTCGGTTGACCACCAGTCCTAGTCTCATGGACTATCAGATTGAACTCGCAAATGGAACTACCTTCTTGTGCAACACCAGGATCAAAAACTTGTCTTTTCGCATCCAACATTATACGGACAAGTTGAACTTCGACATCATGCCTCTTTCTCGGTACGATGTCATACTTGGACAACAGTGGCTCTACGACTATGATCCATCAATTAGTTTTCACAGCCATACTATCCAGTTTGTCCACCAAGGAAAACTTATTGAGCTAACTAGTTCTAGGGACTCTCCTTCAACCCCAGTTGCCTCTGCCCTACAAGTAAAGAAGTGGGTTCGTAAACGTCAAGTAAAGACTTCACTTCTGTTGGTTACAGCAGTAGAGGAGACACCAACAAAGGATCCTCCTGAATACCTCAACCAACCTTTTTTCCAGCCCTACCTGGATATTTTCCGCAGGAATTGCCAAAGCAGTTATTATCTCGACGACCAGTGGATCACCCAATCGAACTTATTCCCGGCAGTAATCCACCGTCGAAACCTCCTTATCGGGTTTCTTACACTCAAATCCAAAGACAGGTCACCGAACTACTCGACAAAGGTCACATTCGGCCCAGTCGCAGCCCTTTCGGATCTCCTGTACTACTTATGGAAAAAAAGAATAAGTCAATGCGCCTCTGCATCAACTACCGAGCCCTCAACAAGCTCACTATCAAAAACAAGTATCCATTGCCTCGCATCGATGATCTCTTCGATCAACTTCTACACGCAACACAATTCTCAAAGATTGATCTTCGTTCAGGTTATCATCAAATTCGCATACGAGAAGGCGATGAGTACAAGACAGCTTTTCGAACAAAGTATGGACACTATGAATGTTTGGTCATGCCTTTTGGGTTAAACAATGCCCCAGCCACATTCATGACACTAATGAACGACATCTTCAGGCCTTTCCTCGATAAGTTCGTCATTGTTTACCTCGATGACATCCTCGTTTTCAGTAGATCCCTACATGAGCACAAACAACATCTTCACTAAGTTTTTGAAGTTCTCAGCGCAAATTCTCTCTACATCAACATTGAGAAGAGTGAGTTCTTCAAGACCCAACTCGAATATTTGGGACATGTTATTTCAGCTCAAGGCATCTCTGTGGATCCCAAGAAGGTCGAGGTAATCTGAAACTGGCCTACTCCTAAGAATGTTCATGATGTCCACTCTTTTCTTGGATTGGCAAACTTCTACCATACAAAGGTCTATCAGTTTTCCGAAATCGCAGCTCCTATGTCTGAATTATTGAAAAGCACATCAATTTTTCAGTGGCTTCCCGAAACAGAGTATAGTTTCCAACAACTCAAGCAAGCACTCAGTACCACACCAGTTATGGCTATTGCTGACCCAAACCTTCCATTTGAGGTCATGACCGACGCTTTCGACATCGCTACAGGAGCAGTCTTAATGCAAGAAGGCAAAGTTATTGCTTTTGACAGCCATAAACATTCTGATATCCAAACCCGATACCCGGTTTATGATAAGGAGTTTCTTGCCGTTGTAAATGCTTATCGCTCTTGGAAACATTATCTCATGGGAGCCGACTCGGTGGTCAAGATAGACCATCACTCTTTAAAGTATATCTTAACTCAGCCAGTCATGAACGCTCGACAAGCACGCTGGGTTGAGTTTCTTGCCAACTTTCACATGACCATTGAGTACATTCCAGGACTACGCAATGTAGTTGCAGATGCTCTCAGCAGGTTAACTCTAGCATCAACTATGGTAATCTCTACATTATCTGTGGATGTTCCGAATTCATTCAAAGGAAAGTATTTCAATGATAAAGACTTCGGCACAGCAGTACAAGTTCTTTCCAAAGATCAACCTTCAACTTCTGAACAGAAGATTTTCTCATCCTATTTTTATACGGACGACCTTCTGTACTATCAAGATCGCGTCTGTGTACCACATGACAAGGATGTTCGACGTCTTTTGTTAGAAGAGCATCATGTAGTTCCTTATGCTGCCCATCCAGGCATCAACAAGACTTATAGGTTACTCAGTGCAACATACTACTGGCCTCAGATGAAAAGCGACGTCATCAAAATGGTTACATCTTGCTTATCTTGTCAACAAATGAAAGCAAGCCGACGACTTCCAACAGGACTTCTTCAGCCTCTTCCAGTTCCAATTGAAAGGTGGGAAAGTATTTCCATGGATTTCATTACAACACTACCACGATCCTCCAGAGGTAACACTCAAATTATGGTAATTGTTGATCGATTGTCGAAAATGGCACACTTTGTTGCTTGCAAAAGCAGTGCTGCACAGGCTCCGGACATCGCCAAACTCTTCATACAACACATCTTCCGACACCATGGATTGCCCAAGAATATCATATCCAATAGAGATCCTAAGTTTACCAGTCACTTTTGGATTTCACTGTTCGAATCTTTGGGTACAACTCTACTATTCAGTTCAGCCTACCACCCAGAATAAGATGGCCAGACTAAAAGAGTCAACCAAGTTAAAGAAGAAATGCTTCAACATTATATTCAGTCACGCCTAGCAGCTTGGGAAGAGTATCTACCACTCCTTGAGTTTGCTTATAATAACTCTTTTCATAGTGCCATCAGCATGACTCCATTTCAAGCAGCTTATGGACACACTCCGATCGTACCAACAAATTTTGTACTTCAACATCAAGTGGCCCTAGCTGATCAACTGGTTCAAGAAATGCAAGACATTCTACTCCAAGTCAGGGATCATATGCGAAAAGCGCAAGAGCGGTATCAACGGTCTGCCAACAAACGTAGACGTCACCTGGAATTTAACACTGGTGACATGGTGCTATTGTTTGTAGCCCCACATCGCTATAAGACAGTTAAGTCTGTGTTTCCTAAGTTGCGACCAAGATACTATGGACCTTTCCGGATCATCAAGAAAAATTCACCTTTAAGTTACAAATTGGAATTACCACCATCATGGGGTAAAATCCATCCGACATTTCATATTTCTTGGCTGAAGACGTACATTCCAGGCGATGAAGCAGTTCCTCCTGTAGGTGATTATGTCCCAGAAATCGAAGACGATTATGTTCTCCTTATTCCTGAGCGTATTCTGGACCATTGACAGCGAGAAACTCGACATCGACTTATCACAAAATTCCTTGTTCTTTGGCGAGATCTGGACGACTCCGACGCTACTTGGCAATCTGATGAAGACTTACAACAGTACCCTGACATTTTACAGCAGTATTTTCAGAATTTACAGTGTATATAAGAGAGGCCCAATTGTATGGATGAGACACTACAGATACACTACAGACACTCAAGCAATACAATTATTCCTTGTTCTCTGCTATTTCAGTCTCCTTTGTGTTCCTTAGCACATTTCTAAATATAGTAAATCTAGGATTTCTTACACTCTCTTTTGTATTCTGTCTATTAGAGGACGGAAATATATCTTTTGTTGTTACTCTATCTCCCTTGGATCACAGTCTATTTACTGGCTCACACACACACACACACGGTTGTAAAGTACACATAAGTAAAGAAGTTTTGGATTCCATAGTTAAACACTTCTGCATGTAATTCCTGGGACGTGAGTCTTCCGCTGCTGCGGGATACCCTCTGTATAGGTCTATTTCTACAAAATAGGCCAGGAAACAGGAGCAGTAGGTGGGTAGTAGTACAACTTTTGGTAAGGTCAGAGGACCACAGTTGGTGGGGCTCTGAGCCTCTCTTTTGTATTATGTCCATTTGAGTATCTTTCGTTGTTACTATATCTCCCTTGGATCACAGTCTATTTACTGGCTCACACACACACATGGTTGTGAAGTACAAATAAGTAAAGAAGTTTTGGATTCCATCTTCCACATGTAATTTCTGGGACGCAAGTCTTCCGCTGCTGCAGCGGGATGCCCTCTGTATAGGTTCATTTCTAACAAAAAAGGTCAGGAAACAGGAACAGCAGGTTGGCTGACTTAGCTGCCTATAGACTGGGTTCGCTGACCAACTGCCAAACTTGGCCAGTCTGTGGGATCTGGTTGGCTGAATGAGCATCAGACAGGGCTTCTCGCCCTATAAAGGGCCCCTTGGGGGGCAAACAACACTTCAGTTAGAAGCAGTCCCTCATCCTTGTTGGTACTATGTCTCTCTTGAATCTCTGTCTATTTACTGGCTTGCACACACGTCTATGGTTGTGAAGTACACACAAGTAAAGAAGTTTGATATTATAGTGAAACACTTCCGCGTGTAATTCCTGGGGATGCCCTAACAGTCTTCCGCTGCAGGATAACCTCTCGTAAGATTTCATTTCTAACACAACTCCATTTTCAGGTGATTCGTAAGCAAGGATGATTTGGGCCTTAACTAGTGCCTTGAAAAGAGTCCTATTTCTCGTATTGGGTGCACAAACGGAATATCAACCCGAGTGGTTCGAGTTATAGATGCCATGGAGCATTTAACCAGTTAATCACAGTCATTGCTATAGGGATGTATACAATCATATCATATAATCTCCCTCTCTCTGGAGACGCCATAGCTTGCCATAACTGACCGTGACTTTGAAGCTCGCCATAGTTGACCGTCGGTCAACAACAGACTGTTTGACATTGCAGACTGTTCGTCCAACAGCAAACATTGAAGCTCGCCCAACAGCACTGAGCAGACTTCACTGCAACACGAACAGACATTGCAGACATTGAAAGGTTGCTCAAGGTTCTTGCATGCTTGACTTTTTGGGTTTTTCACTTAGCTCATTCTGAACTATGGGTAGCAGAGGGTGAAGTCCTTCGCTCCGGCGGTGGCTTCCCCCTCATTGCCTCGTACTAGACTCAACAGACCGCAACAACGCATTGAGGACCTCAAACAGGAAAACCAGCAACTCCGAAAAAGTATGAAAGAGCTAACAAATTGTCTATCCATGCTAGAGGATCAATCCAACAATCACCTCAGCTCTCATTTTCTCCTTGAAGGACCTGGTAAGCAAGCTGTCATTGATGTAGTCAAAGCTTACAAGGCTTCGCCCCCTACTCCTCAACCAGTCTCTACAGTTAAAGATCTAGTCCATACTGAAGTACAAGCACTGTAACGGACCTTACGTCCAGATATCGGTATTCAACGCTCAGCAGTTCTTGAGCTACCTGGACCGGTATAGTCGTCACAGCAATTGGCTCTGCAATTCCCGAGCTGAATTTGCAACAGAGAAACATCAAACGAATTGGACGCTCTAAGCGAGTTTATTACAATCGATAAGAAGTGTCTCAGGCAGCAATCAAATGCTAAAGAGGCCATTTGGTGAGGAGATACTCACGTATCCGCCATGGCCAAAAATTTCACACACACAATCCAAGCTCAATTATTTCAGCAGATCGCAGCTTGGCTTCCGTTGCTTGGAGAGGTCAGCTAATGATCGTGCTGCAGCATTTCAACTCCGATAAAATTTCACGCTATTATAATGTAATGTATCTAATATAATTTTGAAATCACCTTGTCCTCCACCATATATTATTAGTGCATCGTAATATTCTTTAGCATGCAATAAAAGTATCCCTCACAATACTTTGCCTTGTGAGTGGCTATATATTATTTAAAACTGCTCTTTAAACAAGATTTGGAGGCCACTATGGCCCTTCCTTTTGGAGTGTCATTATCAGTCCAAGTATAGGTGGCTCGATAAATATTTTGAATAACTTATGAAAAGAAACGATAGGTGTAAATTGGAAGGAAAGGAAAAGAGAAAGAGCAAGTGAAGGTGAAGGAATATTAGTGAGAGAGAGGGGAGAAAAGAGGTGAAAAGGTGTATGAGTGTGTGTGTGTGGTGTATGGGCCATTAAATAAAAGTGGGGATGTGCCTATTTTGGCAAGAGTAATATAAATGTGGTGCCATACAAGAGACAAAGAGAGCCTCCATCTTTAGAGAGGAGTACCTAACAAAAGACAAAAGCTTTAGGATAGAAGACAAAAGCATTTAGGACCTCCACAAGCAAACAAAAACCTTAAACCCTAAACACATTAGAAGTCCTTAAACTTCTACTAATCCACATTTAAACCTCATACTAACCATAATTTTCAACGTCAAATTGACAAAATGAATTAACTTCAAAACTATGGCCCTGATTAGCAACTCAATAACCAAGTCGTCCCTTAGGACCCTTGCATGGCCAAAAAAAGAAAAAAGAAAAGCGCCAATTGTATTAACAGGGTGATCAACCCAAACAAAAAGATACGACCCAGATTCGAAAATTGGCCTAGAAAAGGGCTACTTGCCCAAGGCCCACTCTGCAAGCAACTTATAGACTCTGCACTGCTATCCAACCATCAAACAGGACCGGACTACCAACAAGTACCTACTCACAAGCGGGACTTTCCCTTGGGTAACCCAACTTAGGTCTCTCAAGTTAGCTCTAGTCAACGCTAAATTTTCAAGGTCAAATTGACCAAATGAACTAACTTCAAAACTATGGCCCTGATTAGCAACTCAATAACCAAGTCATCCCTTAGGACCCTTGCAGGGCCAAAAAAAGAAAAAAGAAAAGCGCCAATTGTATTGATAGGGTGATCAACCTAGACAAAAAGATAAGACCCAGATTCGAAAATTGGCCTAGAAAAGGGCTACTTGCCCAAGGCCCACTCTGCAAGCAACTGCAAGCAACTTACAGACTCTGCAACGCTATCCAACCATCAAACAGGACTGGACTACCAATAAGTACCTACTCACAAGCGGATCTTTCCCTTGGGTAACCCAACTTAGGTCTCTCAGGTTAGCTCTAGTCAATGCTAAAATAGTGGATTCTCTCTAGTTAACTGCACGAGACTCCCCGTTGAAAGACTATCCTATTTTGGACATCCCACATCGCCATGTAGACAGTAACTCAAATATAAGACCAACATGTGGCCAAAGTTGAGGGAAAACGTGAAGCATCACCCATTAAGACGGGTTTCCACTGCGCACCAAAATAAAACTTCGCCATCAAGCCCGATTGCTTAATGGCCACCTCCACCTTGAACCACACGCACCTAGTAACTACACAGTTCCACATCAAGTGCCTACAACCTTCGTGGTTATCCCACATAAATTATCCCAACATGCCCTTCTATCTTGAGGCGAGAATGAGGGGCATAGACACTAGCTATACTCAACTCGACACCTTCTACCAACACTCTAATAGCCAGCACCCACCCCTTCTTATCCTTAAACATATTAGAGACCAACCGACTAACCCCCCCTCCCACGCTCCGAAGAATGGACAAAGGTATTAAACTCCAATTTCCTACAAGACTCCAAAATGTGTCTCCTTTTGCACACTTGAATCCTGTAACAAGACAACTTGGGGACTTTCTAATAATCAACTTGGGAACTTTCTCATAATTGAGGGATACCTTTTTTGTTTTACCAGATCACTGGCTCCCCTCCCATTCCACATAACAATCGTAAACTCAACCATCGACCCTCTTGCCCTCTTCTCCTATCGGACCTAATGGGATAACACTTTGTAAGCACCCTTAAAGAAATTGAAATGATTCTCTTTCCCCCCACTAGCCCTCCATGCCACCTCTTTGATTCTCTTTGAGAGGCTACAATTTGGTAGGCTCGGCTGCTTACCTTCGATCCCTCTGACTGAGCGGAGCTATGTTTTTCTTCATGAAGCCTCTTTTTTGTGATTTGCTTCCAGCAATTCTTCATCCTAAGGCATGGACATCACTTCCTGACATTGGGATTGTTCTGCTGTCGAACTGTTAAATCTTTCTTGCACCATTTGAACATCATGATCCTTGGCCATAAAACTGTCCCTAGGGATGATTAATGAGAGATTCCACTCGCTTGAATCCGCCATCTTCTGGGAGTCTGGCTTAGATGCGACCCCTCTTTGAATGGGCTTACCTGCCTTACCGATCATAATCCATCATGTGAGGGAGATGTGGTCACTCCGGCAATGAAGGTCGAGGCTACGTAAAACTGTTCTTTTTTTGAAACTGCAAATTGATGATCCAAAATTTTTTCCTTATAAGAAGGCCATTAGATCAAATCAAACCACAAATTCCTTGATTTTTTCCCTTGTTCAGGCTACCATTTAAATCTAATGGTTCTATATCACTCCAATCCTTGGCCATTCTCACAACTTTTTCCTGCTTTATCATGACTTCATTACTCACAATTGTCCTAGATGTTGGGAAGTTTTAACCTTTAATCTTCACAAGCCCACTTCATTTGTCATTGTCAATCACATACCACCACTTTTATCGATGCAAACAGGGTGAAAAATAAGAACAATGCCACAATAAGTTCATGGCTCACTTGCTCACAATGCATGCATAGGACACCTTTGTCCATGTGATAGAAAGGGCTTGCTTGCTCATAATGCATGGGTGAAACTAATGTGTCAGCGTGGGTAGGTAGCATAGGGAATTGGGGTGAAAGCAGTCAAAGACTACAAGATAATCAAGAGGAGACAAAAGGAAGAAGACTGAGTGATGGCGAAAAATGTGATTTTTATTGTTAAGAAGAAAGTCCAGGGAGGAAACCCCCAGCTATAAAGTGTTAGCATAAGTAGACGATAGCAAGTTGGACAGGCACATGCTTGGAAAACGATATCGTACAAGCACCTAAAGAGACAAAAGTAGATGTTCTAGGAATTTAGATTGAGTAAATATATCTTGGAGAGGGAAAGAGAACAAAGTTTCCTAAGAACAAGAAATTAAATATAACTTTATAATAATATGCACATAATGATATAACCACAGGTAATGTGGGTGGGGAGGCGGTTTGCTTCCTTCCCCAAAGAATTATAATCCATGGGAACACCCCCCTTCCTTAGGTGTTGTGTTTGAGAACATCATGTATATATTAGTCTTGAAGAAGTCTTGATAGAAAAATTGTGGATTCATAAGATAACGACATATTACCTGGATGTCAATTGCCAATTGTTCTCATACTCATATTACAATTGAAGAAATACATACACAAGCCACATAGATTTCTTTTCACTTTCTACAAACATTAAAATACGTAGATGTGAATTCAAACACAAAAATGTGTGACAAATTTATCTAGCATGCAATCATGCACGACTTTTTTTAAAGTAACAAATATGATTGTATCTGTTTCTAAAAATCTAAACATGAAAAAAGAATTCACAATTGAAAAAGTCTAAAGTATCAATGTCAACCAAAGGTGGACTGGTAAAAAATCTATTGGACTCAAGCACTCGTCACATCCTTCCCCAACTACAAATTGGATGTGTGTGCTTAATCTATAACTACAACCTCCTCCTTTGGAAAATGGTGCAACCAAGCATTGTATCAAATGTTGGATACTAAGCAGCAAAGTAAGCTCCAATGGGTGGAGCAAAACTATATGATGTACAACTCTTGCACCAATGTGGAAAGATATCCCATTGCCTATGCAACTTAGCCGTCTTTGAATCAAATGAAATACAAATATTTACTCATTTTGATGCCTAGTGAAGTTGTCAACTATGACTATATAGTCCTCTAATGGGATTGGCAACTCCCTTAATGCTCAAACATCATTTATGATTTGATAGCTCCATCCTATCTCAATGTCCTCCAAATGGAAATTTCAAACTATCTCTTAACTTGCAAATGGTCAAGGCTGATTGTAAGGATTAATTTTATATTTTACAAGAGGTCCCAACTTGCTTTCCACAATACTATGAATTTGTATGATGATTAGTTCACTACTTAGTGAAAAAAATTAAGTGTCAACATTAATACATACGTCATCTCCTTTTCCTACTAATATGTGGAAAATTTTGATGTAACTGCAAATACCAAATACTTAATTAAAATCAAAATAAGTATTCATTTATGAGATATCTCATATATATTACCAACTTATCCATAACCAATTTTGTGAGTTCCTTCCCTTGTGACAAATTAGAAATGAATTAATAACTAATTAAAGTGCATTGTCATAGTTGACAAAGATCATCTACCTCTAATTACTTATGCCTTTGTAATAAATTAATTTATTAAAATGTGAAAGGTTCTTTGGAAGAATAACTTTGTCTAAGCTAACACATTGGTAAGTGTAAATGTGTTTGTTGCTGAAAACAAAAGTCTAATTTTGAAACCTCTCCGATTTAAAATGGTTGATTTAAAATAGTTAAAAGTGAAGGCCTTATGATATTTCATTTTAAGTTTTTTGGATAAAAACTATATTTTCAAGGATAGACAATTGTTTATTTTGCATATTTTGAATGATTAAGTAATATGGGGTGATGAGGTTGTTGAGCACGTCAAATGTTTGACGACAACACCAAGTTGTTTTGTCGCATATCTAAGAAGATGTTATGTGATTGTGCACAACATAAGGGTGGCATAACTAGATACATTAGCATAGCCAATAAGAATATTTGAGAATTCGGGCATTTTGAACCACAAGAACATGTGTAAAACAATGATAATGTATGAGCATGATAATTATGAGCATAAGTAGTGTCACTTGCCTAAATCATCAGCCTTGTGTGACATTTCATATTTATTTCCATATGTGGATTTTCGATTATAGTCCAGTGTGAAGAGGAACCAGATAAAAGGTCTGCATTACATTATCAAACCCATGAATTACAATTGAATCAAAATATCGACTCCATGAGTCACAATTCTATTTCAATCCGATGAAGATGAACCAAATAAAAGGTGACACTTTGCATTACATTATTAACCCCATGAATCACAATTAAATCAAAACTATTAACCTTCGCTAAAAGAAGCATAAGTAAAGAGGATAACACACGAGGGAAGCCCAAGAATGTGAATATGTACTAAAGAGAGCGATCATGAGCAAGATGATGTAGTGCAAGACATGATGCATGCATATTTTGATCCATAGATCCAAGGAATGAACGTGAAGAAGAGGATTTTCTAGGCAATGGAGAGTAGTTAGAACCACATCCCATGAGTCTCGGGGAGGCTTGATTAAGATACAAGGCAAAGACAATGTTATTCATAGGATTTAATGCCTCTCGTCTCGTAATAATTCTTCTTATATTGAATGTACAGGCTACCTATGCAAGGTCTAACCTAATTGTTACCTCTCTTTTTAGTAAGGAACCTTGTGGGTTGTAATAAGAGACTTATTTAAAAATACACCCAATATGAAATTTGAATTGTTGAGTAGGTTGCTCCATACATTGCTTCCAAAGGGTAACATGGTCCTAGAGTCTAAGAAAGAGGCAAATCAAGATCTCACAGCATTGGGCATGGGCTACAAATCCATCCATGCTTGCCCAAATGATTGCAATCTTTACAAGGATGCACATGAGCATGATATAGTTTGTTCAAAATGTGGAGCACCTCGATATAGGTAAAGATAAAAAGGTGATATGATACCAAAGAAGGTGTTGCAATATATGCCTATTACATTTAGGCTAAAACACATAGTTTGTTATGCTTCATTGGCCCAACATTTGGACTAGCATGCCCAAATCACTCAACAAATGGAATGTTAAGAATCCCTACTGATGGGAAAGCAAGTGGCTAGAGTTGAAAGATGAGCCTTACCATTTAAGGTCTTGGAGTGGATTTGGATGTGCTAATCCTTTTGGACACCAATCCACATCTTGGTCTACATGGCTATAGTAATATTTGTAACCTACATTGATCCTTTCAGTGCAGCATAAGGTGAAGAACATGAACCTGTATCTTGCACCATTGTGGGATTAGCTTCAAGCTTTGTGGCATGGCACTAAGGTGTATGATATCTCACGACCCATCGATGAAGGAGCCCTAGTGTTACGGGGGATTTCATTGTGGAGCCTGCATGACTATCCTAGGTTACATGATTTTGAGTCATGACTTCAGACGCGATCCGTGAGTAGAAAGAGAACCTAATTCGACCATTCATTGCCACAAGGTATGTACCAGTGTATGATGCTGACTTGAGCCTCATTGGGATTGAGAGATTAGATGCACATCCTTCACATGCTAGCATGGATTAGTCCACATAGCAAGCCCTCAGCATGAGGCACATTTAGCAATAAACCCTCAACAGGAGGCAAATTTAACTGTAAGCCCTCAACACAAGGTAGTTCCATCTACATCAGTGCAGACTGATTCTAATGATGTACAACCATCACATTCATGCATGGATTCAACTCCATCTTTTGCCACAGATGCAGATACTTAGCAAGAGTTCACTTATGATCATACAATTTTTAGCAAGTAAGTCCTCAATACGAGGCACTCACATCTCCAGCCGCATGCATAGATTTATGCCACATCACATCCAGCTCTTCAAGTGATTCCATTGCAGCATCCATCACTGATGCTTTCACCTTCGATACAGAGCATATCACAGACATAGTTTCCATGAGCAATACAGATCAACACATCAATCTTCAGGACATTTCAGCATCGGCTTAGTTATGCCACATTGCACCGCCCTTTGATCCAGTTATCATCACCACCTTAGATCTCAACAGATCATTCCTCAATGTGAGGATAGTTATGCATCAGTGTGGTCTTACCTCAGTGCAATAGACATCATCAAGTTCATCCATAGTGCAACCTGGGGAGACTCACTATTTCAACATGCACTTATGGTGGCTGTTGTATTTAGTCCATACTTGATGCAAATCAGTGGTTGGATCCACGATTACAAATCAGACCCTACGTCAGCATTCATGGCACCTCATATGCCTCAAGGACATCATATGCTATTTTAGTGATATTTCAAGTGTTTAGGCCTTTACATTGTTAGATCTTTCTTGACGAACCTTTGACAGATGTTACATCCCATGCGAACGGATGTTTAGCTATGCACACATCATATGACCTTCAACTCATGATAGTTGAGCATAGGTTGCCTTACCTTGTCAGCAAAGTTGTATGGGCCTATTCTTCAACACAGCAACATATCATACCTTCACATTCGGCCCTTAGATCACTCGGTTCACACCAACTATGTGGTCTTCTTTGACCCCACATCAATTGATAGAGATTATACTTCTACATCATACCTCACACATTGCTATCTGTTCCTTTAGATTGGTGACACCATTGTTTGTCATAACCTATAGGATCACATCTCCATCACTACATCGACTAGCCTCAAATTTGGATGCCTCTTTTACAGAGCAACTGCACAGTCCATGATGACTTATGACATGTACATCTTTGACACCATACACACAATTCTTCATGCAATCATCTTTTGATCGACCAATCTTTGATCCAGGTGGGCATCTTACTTTTGGCTTTCCTTCCTTGTCCCTTTAGGGTTTTATTCCCAAAGGCAAAGGATGACCCACAACTTAAGAGGGGAAAATCCATGTTATGTACAGGATCATAAGTTGTGTACTATTAGCCAGAAAAGAAATCAAGACAAGAGGCTAGACACTAAGCATGGCGACGCTCAAGGGCCATAGGGGAAAGGAGAACATGAGGGTGAAACATTATCATGGGAGGGGAAAAGGGATTATAAGGGGAGGGAATGAAGAGGGAGACTATGGCACAAGGGGAAAGGGAGAGGGGGAAGAGAAGCATGTACATGAGGGGAGGAGGAATGTAAAGATGGTGACATCAAGGGAAGAGGACCATGCTTTATTTGAAAGGAAGGATGAGAGCGAAATATCAAAGTATTAGCTAGGTGGCTTTACAAGAATGAGCGTGTCCCATCAAGGAATAGCCCCCTCCTTTTATAGTAAGGAGAGGGGCTCTCTCCCAATAAATGCATCCTCCCACATGCATCGTGTGTGTGGAAAAGTCTCCCATGTGGGCTAGGCGGTTACGCACTCTCAATTGTGTGCGACAACCCTTTGCCTCATTTTTCCACATAAACCAAGCCCCATATCTCAAGTCTATGATACTCCCTTGGTCTCTCCCCAATTTTATAGTACATTCAAACCTCTAGGACGACAAGTGGAGGGTTGGCACAAGGAATCTTGCCACCTCATCCTACTTTCCCCATTATTTAAGTTATACTCTTGGACCTTCTATACCTCCCCCACATGGGCCTATCCCATATGGAGGGAATAACCCAATATAATATCCATCTCCACCTATTTTATATTACTTCTCCCATGGACTACTTTGGGCCATATCTCACTAAATGCAGCCCAGGTGGAGGGGTAGCACATGGAGGAGCCATGCCACCTTACATTTTATAATATTACTACCATGGATTATGTACAACACACCTTATGGGTCCTCTTACGTGGAAGGGTGGCACATGGTCATGCCCTGCCACCTCAACCCTGGGCCCTATGCACACCATATTTTATTACACTATTGCCACACATACAAACACACACTCATATTTATGCCTTTTTCCTTAGACAAATTTATTCATAACAGTTCCCCCCCCAGGCAAGGAATGCATAGCATTTCCATGCTTGGGTCCATCACGCACAAATAAGGGCTTGAGGTAATGCTTGTTGATCACCTTCTTGCCATATGGCTCATGTAGCTCCTGAACTTGTACAGACCCATTGCTACATTCCTTGATGACTTTGTATGGACCAGTCCACAGTGGTAGAAACTTCTTATCCATTTGGTGGTCCAATCTGTTATCAAAGCATAGCACAACATCCCCCTCAGTAAACCATCTTTCCCATCCCTTACAAATCTTAGCATCCAAGCGGGCCTTTTGTTGATTCTTTTGGATCTCTATTTGGTGTAGTGCAAGGCGTCGGGTTTCATCTAACTTCTCAAGTTATACCAATCTGGCCTCTACATGTTCATCTTCTGTCATCCTCTGTTCTTATGCCAATCTCAAGGCCGGAATCTCTATCTCTAGTGGTAAAATTGCCTCAGTACTATACACCAACTCAAAAGGAGTGTGACTTGTAGACATTTTATGAGTGATGTTGTAAGCCCACACCGCTTCAGTGACCTTCTGATCCCATTGGCTCCTGTTCCCTGCGGCCATTTTTCCCATGGTTTTACAAAGGAGGCCATTGGTCTGCTCCGTTTGACCCATGGATGCTGGATAATAGATGCTAGAAGTGCAATGATCAATACCCATGCGATCCATGAGCAATTCCACTGCTTCATTTAAGAATGGACTCCCATGATCAGATACTATTTCCATGGGTGGCCCAAACCTTGTGCAGATATGTTCAAATATGAAATTTGAAACTACCTTACCATTTGCAGCAGGGAGGGCGATAGCTTCAGCCCACTTAGTGACATACTGAGTGGCTACCAAAAGATACTTCTTTTTGCGGGCAATCATGGGCAAGGGCCCGACAAAATCTATTCTCCACTTCTGAAATGGATGGATGGACATCACTGGGTGATGTTGCCCAGGATGCAAATCCTTCCTGCCAAAGAATTGGCATGGTTCACAAGTTTTGCAATGCATAGTGACATCCTTGAACAAGGTCGGCCAATAGTACCCACCAGCATGTAAAATCTTCTTAGTTGTATAGTCACTGGCATAGTGGCCTCCACAAAATCCATCATGATAATGCTTCAATACCTTAGGTACTTCATCTACATCAATGGCCCGCCTTAGTACCCCATCCATGCCTTGATGGTACAACACCCCATCAAAGAGGGTGTAGCGACTACTATCTCTGCGGATCTTCTTTCTCTCATAGCTAGTACTTTCTAGAGGAAAGGAGAAAGCAGTTAGAAACCTGTAGATACCACCATCCCATGGATCCCCAACTTCTATGGCCGCTACAAGAGTTACATCAAGGCACTCCTCTAAATCAATCAAATCATTATTCAAGTTGGAACAACCCCCTTTTACAATTTTGAAAGAAAAATCATATTCTTGTAGAACTGCCAACCATTTGGCCAACCGGCCCATGGGATTTGGTGATTGAAGAACCTGCTTTGCAAGACCAATGCTAGTGAGTATAATGAAGGACTTTCTAGCCACATAATGCCTAAATTTCTCAATGCAGAACACCAAAGACAAGGCATGCTTGTCAGCCTCTGAATAGCGTCGCTCAATGTCGAGCAATTGTCGAGAAGCAAATCGAATGGGATACATGAACTGATCCTCCCCTTGCTGGAGAAGAATACCTACCAGAATGTGCTCACCAAACCCAGGATTGATATAGAAAATCTTTGACCAATCTGGATTGCGTAGAATGAGTTCTGAAGCCAGAGCATTCTTGATTTGTGCAAACCCATGATCACAATTTTCATCCCAAGAGAAATCAACCCCATCTTTTAATAGCATAGTCATGGGTCGTGTCAAAGCAGCATATTGATCAATGAAGCGGCGATAGTATCCTGCTAGATTGACAAATAAGCGTACCTGACATTTGGTTGTTGGTGGGGAGAGCTTGAGGATGGCTTCTACCTTCTCGGGGTCAGGCTTGATGCCCTCAGATGAGACAATATGTCCTAGTAACCTCCCTTGAGTGGCTCCAATGGTGCATTTCTCAGGGTTGAGACTGCCATTCGCATCATTGACCCTTTGGAAGGCCAACCTAACCTTCATGACGTGCTCCTTCCATGAGGAGAATATACAAAAATCATCTAAAAACACCTCCAAGAAATCCACCAAATAAGGAGCGAACACCATCTACATAAATCTTTGAAAGGTAGCAGGAGCATTGATGAGGCCAAATGGCATTACTTTGAATGCAAATGTCCCCCATGGTGTGGCTAATGTGGTTTTAAGCACATCTTCTTCGACAATTTTGATTTGATAAAACCCGGAGTAACCATCAGAGAAAGTATACATCTCATGACCACTTACCTTCTCAAGAATGAGGTCTTGAAAGGGAAGAGGGTGATGGTCCCTCTTGGTGGCTGCATTGAGTTTCTTATAGTCGATGCAGACCCGCCACTTGTTGTTTTTCTTTGGGGTGACTACCACTGGTCTCTATCTTGTGTTCTATGGCAGTCACATGGTGAAGGTGGCGGTAGCTTGTTGCGAAAAGGTCAGGGAAATTTCTGAACATTTCTAGGAACTCATCTTTCTCACTTGGAGTGAGGTCTGGGGAAAGCATAGATTCAAGTTGTTGAGGACTAGCTGTTACCTTTTCTGCACGTGGCGGGGTCAGAGACACCCCCATCATGTAGACTTCCTCATTTGAGAACTCCTCCCCCCCGTTTGATCCTTCCATTGATTCAGACACCGAGGATGAGAGAGTATCACTGTCTTGCTCCTCTTCTTCTTCTGGTTCCACCTGGTTGCATCGGGATCTTCTCGTTAGAAGCACCAAAAGACATGTGTCCTATCTTCCAATAGCTGACTGCATCACTCTTTCTCAACCATGGTCTCCCGAGTATGGCTGGGTAACTCCAACCTGTATCTTCAATGTCCACTACATAGAAATTGGTGGTGGTGGTCAACCCATTGACAGTGATGGGCAAATCCTCAATGACTCCTAGGGTGGCGAGTCATCGACCATCTGCTACCTTGATTCGAATGGAGGAACGCCTTGTGCATTTCAAATTCAATTTCTTCATGATTCGAGGCACCATGATATTACATGCAGCTCCCCCATCAACACACACATTTTTGACATGGCAATTATCTATGATGACATCGACTGTATGTGGGTGCCGATCAATTTCTTCAAAGATAGAAGATACCTCTCATACCTTTTCATTTTTCTTGCTCCTCCTTGTTGAGAGCCCTTGTTGCAGCTCACGTCTTACCTTAGGGCTTAATGCTATTAGTTGAGGGAGCATGATGCTCAAAGACCGATGAGCAAGGTCATGAACGACTGAATAGTCCTCTTGCCCTGAGCTGATGGGAAAATCTGAGGGCGACCACTTACTCCTGCGGGATCTTTTAGTCTTCTCTGTTGATGGGTCTGCCATCTCAGCATCTGAGGGCTCTGAGAAGGACACCTTCTTTTGGGGCGGCCTGGTCCATGGTTTGGAGAGGGGTCCAAGGTGGTACGACTTCTTTTCCCAAGGTCAAGGATCTCTACGTCAGAATCCTCAGTGCCTAATTCACTTAGAAGATTCACCCTTGGAATATTGGGACATTTCATGCGATAATGACCCTTCTGGTGGCACTCGTAGCATACAACATTAGCACGGTCTCTTGGAGGGCGGTTGGCTTGATTTCTGATGCCCACCATCTCAAGCCGAAGATCATTCAGGGCCTTGGCTAGGTCATTGACTCCAGGTTCTGTTACAGGGGGGGCTCTTTAGCTGGAGGGGCTGAGGGAGTAGAAAGGAGGGGGGCTCATGGGCGAGGCTGGGGAAATCTTTGAGGTGGAGGGTGAGAGTATCACCTTGTTGAGGGTAAGCATCTAAGGGAGGACCATACATTTGAGGTGGAGGCGGTGGATACATCCCTGATGAGGGGTGGGGGTATGCCCCTGAGTTAGACCCCCTAGGTTGTTGCAAGAATTGAGGGGGTTGCGGAGGGACAATCGTCTTCTTTGAAGCGGGGTCAGACTAAACTTTATTAAACTTTTGAGCAATCTCATGTGCTAGCACCATAGTTTCTGGATTCTCCCATTTAAGCTTGAGGCGGAATTCGTCACTTGCTCCTGCTACAAGGTAGCCCAACACATGCTGAGTCGTTCCAGCTCAAAATCCGGCATTTTCCTCCTACGTGGCAATTAAATGGTTCAGGAGCATGGCCGCTCGATCCACATATCGATGCGCCGTCTCACCTTCTGACTACTTCAAGATTGCCACCTGCAAGTACACATTCTCTGGCTCGTCTTCTTTGCCGGAATACTCAATCATCACTGCTGTCAACCTTGGCCAGCTTTGGCGAACGTCTTTGGACTGCTTCTCATACCACGCTTGAGCTAAACCCTCTAGAAATGTGGGAAGAACCAACAGCCATCTGTCTTCACTAAGAAAGTTGAGAGAAACACAACGGCGCTTAAAGGCCACAAGATACTCATTTGGATTTTCTTCCACCCGTCCACAAAACACGAGAATGTCAGCCATGCTTGGAAGATGGAAAAGAGAGAGGCAAGACGAGGCTTATCTATGGACAAACAATAGAAAGAGGAAGCTTGAACTGAAAATCGAGTGAAGATACCTCCACAAAGCACACATAGGCAGGGTAGGGTGTGACTGGTGTATTGTGAAATACTACACGGGAAGAATCTTCAGCATAGAATAGCACATAGACAATCTTAAAAGGACCAACCCTCATGATATCACATCCATCTTTACAAAGGGTTAGAGACACGGCGCTGCATGAGGTTGTTCATCAAGGCAAACAAGAATGCCATGACTGTGGGGGTTAAAGGTCACTGTGCCTTTACCTCGGTTATGTGCAATACTCAAACACATATAAATGAATGAAAAAGAAGATTAGGGTGGTTATGCACCCACCAAAACTTGTGTGGCTCTCTGTCATTGTCTCTCCCTCTTCCGTTCTTACTTCCGTTTAGAGCACTCTCAACTGGTATCAGAGCCCAGGTTGGATCTAGCTGAGCGTGCGTGAATGCCTGGAAGCTCAGTAGCTCTGTGGGAGGAAGGAGAAGCTCTGTGGGAAGCTTGTGGGTCACTTTACTTGCATTCGAGTGTGTAGAGACCTTGGAGGAACCTTTGGAAAAGTCACTTTGGCTTTGCGAAGTGGTTTTGAGAGCATGTTAAGTGTTTTCAAAGAAAAAGTCATTTTTTGAGCTTTTCCCTGTTCTGTTCAATGACAGAGACTCTGTATTGACTTGTAGAGGCAAGTATTGCTTGCTTTTGGTGTCCACTTCATTTCAAGAGCTTGGAAACACCTTCATTCTTAAATTTGGGATCATTTCAATTTCTACGTTTTTCTGCTCGGGTGTTGGAACTCAAGTTTGGAGCAACCATTTACAGATCTGTCAGTTCCGGTGGACTCAGGAGGTCCTAAAACTTCTATGTTGCTCATCATTCACACTCCGGTGGAGTTAATGAATAGCTCTGTTTCCAAAAACGTTTTTTAATCCATGTGTTGGACCCAGTGATTGAGACCACGATTTCCAAAACCATCTATCCCATTGCGTTCCGGACACCCAAAAACCCCTACCTATCAGTTCTTGTGTGATTCAGTGGAGGATTTTCAGAGTTAGAGATCTCTGTGTATTCGATTTCGTCTCTCTGTTATGCATTTTTCATTCTAAGGTTTTGAAACCTTAGATTTATGCCACATGGCAGTGGATAAGTGTTGACTCCCATTTCTCACTCATGGGTTGGGATTTTGGAGTTCCGACAGAAGTGAGATATTTGCAGATTTTCTTGCTGAGTTCGATTATGCAATGGTGCCCATGTTTTGAGGCATCTCAGGTTCTATTGTCAGTAGCGGTCATTACCATGGGACCATGATTTCTTAAGCATACCTTATGCAAATCACTCTGGTTGCAGTTTGAGCCATGTGCGCTCATTCGTGGTGTGCATTGGGTTGCAGTGGATGATTTAGAGGCCATTTGGATGCATTGCGATTCTTATTGGATGCGCTTGTAGGCACAGATTGCGTTGTGGGATGCTATTTTTATGGACGCTTTGCACATGGATGCTATATTATGCTGAGGGACAGCTTCGACACATTTCAAGTAATGCACTGATAGTGTTATGCTCTCTTGGATGAGATATTATTGATGCATATGCCCATGGATGGTGTTTATGCTTGAGTCATTTGGCACTTATTGGCATTTTGGATTGCCATTGCAGTTGGCATTTTCTTTTGGGCCAGATTTGCTCATATGGATGCATAGTATATGCACATGAGTTAGATGCATCTTTTGATGCTTTGAGCTTTGAGTTTTGGTGACATTTCACTCTATTGTGGCATACTAGCATTTGGGATTTTGCTTTATTTGCATCATGGCATCCTCTTCCATGTCTGAAAAGGAGTTTTTCAACATTAAAAAGTTTGATGGGACAAACTTTTCTTTATGGAAAGAATAGATAAGGGATGTGCTTATTCAAAAGAAGCAGATTAAACCCTTGGTAGGTATTGAAGCTAAGCCTGCAGAAATGTCTGAGGATGATTGGAATGAGTTGGATGCATTAGCAAAGTCTACTATTAGACTTCATCTTGCGGAGTCAGTTTATTTCACAGTAGTAAATGAGCAGACTACGGAAGATTTGTGGAAGAAATTGTGTGCCACTTATGAGAAGGAAACTGCCTCTAATAAAGTTTACCTCATGAAGAGGTTGTTTGAGCTGCAGATGAAGGAAGGGGTCTCAATTGCTTCTCACTTGAATGAATTCAATATTATTTTCAGCCAGCAGCTTCAGGCTCAGAAGATGAATTTTGATGCGGAGACTAAGGCAATATTTCTCTTATGTTCATTGCCATCCTCATGGGATACCTTCCATATAGCTGTCAGTAACTCTGCACCTGGTGGAGTACTAAAATTTGATGATGTTGTGGGTAGCTTGTTGGCTGAGGAGATTAGATGGAAGTCTATGGATGGCAACAAGTAGGATGCAGCCTTAAATGTGCAAAGGGGCAAATCATAGTTCAGGGGGAATTCCCAAGAAAGAGGGAAGTCTCGTAGCAAATCCAGGGCACGGAACATTGAGTGTTACCATTTGGTAAGAAGGGTCATATGAAAAAGGATTGCTACAAGCTGAAAAGAGAGCAAAAGGATAAGAAAAAGAATGCAAATTGGGGTGCAAATCAAAAGGAAGAGAGTCCAAGGGAGGACAAAGGAAAAGTGAAGATTGAGGAAATCAATGCAGTCACACATGATAGTGACAATGACATTCTCTTCATGTCTAGTTTATCTGTAGAGTTGCTTACCACTTCAAATGATGCATATTCCAAGGATTGGATTTTGGATTCTGGTGCTTCATTCCATGTTACTTCCCATAGAGAATGGTTCTCCACTTATGACAGTGGAAAGACAGGTTGTGTGCATCTTGGAAATGACTATGCATGTGACATAGTCGGAGCAAGTGACATAAAGTTTTCTTTTGCAAACGGGTCTGCATTTATTTTCAAACATGTGAGACATGTGCCTAAGTTGACCAAGAGTTTTATTTCAGTGGGTCAGCTAGATGATGCTGGTTTTCACACCACTTTTGGCTTTTAGAGCTGGAAAATTCAGAAGGGCTCTATGATTTTGGCTAGGGGTGCCAAGTATGGGACTTTATATCCCTTACATGTATCAGAGGTATTTGATCATGTTGTTGCAATAACCGAGCAGCCAAGCACTTCTTTGTGGCATTGCAGGTTGGGGCACATGAGCCAGAATGGAATGAAACTCTTATGCTGTTTGGGTTATGTACCGCATTTGAGTTTCTCTGATTTTGAATTTTGTGAGCACTCTCTCTATGGGAACCAGACTAAATCATCCCATAAAAGAAGGGGAAAGAAAGAGTTTGAAAAGCTTGATTTGGTGCATTTAGATGTATGTGGTCCCATGCCTACACGGTCATTAGGCGGGGCTGAATACTATGTGACATTCATCGATGTTGCAACTAGGAGAGTGTGGGCATATGCTATAGCTTGGAAGAGTGATGTGTTCCAGGTATTTCAGAAATGGCTGGCCTTGGTTGAGAATCAGTCAGGTAGAACGCTTAAATGCCTACGGACTGACAATGGTGGAGAGTATCTCTCTCATGACTTTCAGCATTTCTGTGATACACGTGGGATTAAGAGGGAGCTCACATCCCCTCGTACTCCAGAGCAAAATCCAGTTGCAGAAAAGATGAACCGTACCATTCAAGAAAGGTTGCAATGCATGCTTTCCAATGCAAGTCTTTTTGGTGGTTTTTGGGCTGAGGCAATGAAGACTGCAGTGCATGTGATCAATAGATCACCTAGTAAGAGTTTGGATGGTGGTATTCCTGAAGAGGCATGGAGTGGCAAGAAGCCCTCTTACTCTCATTTGCGTATATTTGGGTGTGAGGCATATGCACATGTGCCGAAAGAGCTTCGAAAGAAGCTAGATCCTAAGTCTAGGAAATGCATCTTTCTGGGTTATGGTGAAAGTGGAGAGATGGGCTATCGTCTTTGGGATCCAGAAGCAAAGAAGATCATACGTAGCCATGATGTAGTCTTCAATGAGAAGAAGATGCATAAGGCACCCATGAGGGATGTGGAAATGAGGAGAATCACTTTCCAGGATGTGAATCCACCTGCATATGTTGATAGATAGCAAGCTGTCCATGCACCAAATGTGCAAGAAATGGTACCACCAAGTACTCCCACAGGTATACAATCAAGGGTAGATGATGGATCATCTATTGGTGAAAATAATGAGCCAAATGTGGCTGATAAGCAGGTGGGATAGCAAACTGAAATGCCCTTGAGAAGATCATCTAGAGTGTCTAGGCCGCCTGATAGGTTTGTTCCAGGGGTAGACTATGTGATGCTTACTGATTGCGGGGAGCCTTCTTGCTACAGAGAGGCTATGATGCACGAGGATCAACACAAGTGGGAGTATGCTATATGCAATCAGAGATGAGTTCACTTATGAAGAATAAGACTTGGGACTTGGTTTCTTTGCCACATGGAAAGAAAGCATTCCCATGTAAATGGGTCTACAAAATGAAGGTCACAGGTGATGATGTGCCTAGGTACAAGGCCCGTTTGGTCTCTAAAGGGTTCAAGCAAGAGAATGGTGTGGACTTTGATGAGATATTCTCTCCGGTTGTGAAGATGACCACACTTAGATGCATGCTTGGACTAGTGGCAGCAGAGGATATGGAGCTTATGCAGATGGATGTCAAGACAGCTTTCTTACATGGGGATTTGCATGAGGAAATTTACATGGTGCAGTCGGAAGGCTTTGAAGAAAAGGGCAAAGAGCATTTAGTTTGCAAGCTGAAGAAGAGTCTCTATGGTCTTAAGCAAGCGCCTAGAGAATGGTATCAAAAGTTTAATGCTTTCATTCGGTCCCAGGGTTTTAGAAGGAGTGAAATTGATCACTGCCTCTACACTAAAAGGGATAAGGATAATAGCCTGATAATCCTGGCACTATATGTGGTGATATGCTATTGGCTAGCAAGAATACTTATGAGCTAGATGCATGAAAGGCCAAGTTGCATGAGGCCTTTGACATGAAGGATTTGGGACTTGCAGGTCATATTCTTGGTATGTGCATCACGTGTGACCGGAGTAGGAAACTCCTTTGGCTTTCATGGAAGGAGTATGTTACAAAAGTATTGCAACATTTCAATATGGAGGGGGGAAGGCAGTGAGTACTCCATTGCCTCCATACGTGAAATTGAGTCATACAGATAGTTCCAAATTAGATGAGGAGAGGGCCATGATGGCCAAGGTTCCTTATGCATCAGCAGTTGGGAGTCTTATGTATGCTAGGATAGCTACTAGACCAAACATTGCATTTGCAGTGGGAGTTGTTAACCGGTATATGGCTAATCCAGGAAAGAGGCATTGGGAGGCAGTTAAGTGCATCATGAAGTACATGAAGGGTACCAAGGAGATGTGCATCTGCTTTGGTAAAGGAGACATGCATGTACTTGGGTACACAGATTCAGACTTTGCAGGGCATGTGGATAGTAGGAGATCCACTTCTGGTTATGTGTTCACCTTTGCAGGTGGTGCAGTGTCATGGATGTCTCGTGCACAGAAGTGCGTTGCTTTGTCTACCACAGAGGCTAAGTATGTTCCAGCCACATAGGGTTGCAAGTAGGCTATATGGCTTGATCGGCTAGTGGGAGATTTGGGGATTCATACAGGTGTACCGACATTGCATATTGATTCCATGAGTGCTATTCAGCTAGCACGAAATCCGATCTTTCATGCAAAGACCAAACACATTGAGGTCAGGTACCATTTCATCAAGGAGGTACTTGAGGACAAGCACATAGAGCTTGTCAAGGTTCATACAGATGATAACCCTGCATATATGCTGACGAAGAGTCTACCTAGTCAGTGGTTTGAGTATTGTCGCGTATTGATGGGCGTTGGATAGTATGCTCACTGGTTGTTCTCACTTGAAGGCACATTGTCCTTTAAGTGGGAGGTTGTGGGGGTTAAAGGTCACTGTGCCTTTACCCCGGTTATGTACAATACTCAAACACATATATAAATGAATAAAAAAGAAGATTAGGGTGGTTCTGCACCCACTAAAACTTGTGTGGCTCTCTATCTCTCTCTCTCCCTCTTCCGTTCTTGCTTCCATTGAGAGCACTCTCAATGACAAATGTCAACAGTTGGAGAGCTTGCACATCACCTTCAGCTTCTTCCAGTTCTTGTAGTCGCCATGCTATTTCTTCAAGGGGTGTGCGGTCTGGCATCCTTCTTTTGAGCAATGTCCTTGAGGACCTTTCTGATGATCTTCTGAAGTCAGTAAACTCGTATCAAATATGCCCAACACTTAGTTTCATGATGACCACAACCTTTGCATTCCTTACAAATGATCACCCTCCTTCGTGGCTTGTGGCTTTGTTGGGGTAGTGCTTCCACTCGCGTCATGCATGATTGAAGTACAAGCTTCACGTGCCAAGAAATCAGCAACTAGATTTCGAGCTCGAGCGATATGCTGAACTTTTACCTCTTCAAATTGGTTCCAAAGTTCCAATGCTTATTGATGTCATGGAACCAAGCCTTTGCTCCGCACCTTCCACCTTCCAGTAACTTGTTCACATACTAGTTGAGAATCTCCTTGCACCTCAAGTTGCTTGACGTGATGTTCTTGTGCCTTTTGTAGCCCAAAAATGAGCGTCGAGTACTCAGTTTGATTGCAAGTACTTGCAAGTGCAGACTTGCTATAATAATACTCCTCACCACCCGGTGAAGTGAGCTTCACACCCACGCCAGTAGCCTTATTGGTCAAAGGTTTGTAAGCTCCATCAAATTGAAGGATCCAAGATGTCATCACACCAAGACTAAAATTCGGACATCCCAACTTTCTCGGTAGTCCAAGATAGGTAGAACGAGAGGGTGGGGAGAATTCAACACTTGAGCCAAACGTTCAGCACCAAATAAACTTGCAATCCTTTATTGATAGTTTATCTTTAGACAAAAAAGAATTACAACTTGAAGCTCGAAATGAGGCACAAAAGGTTGACTAGGTACAAATGGATTCCTTGGTTGAAACATTACCAACCATAGCCGAGGCCTAGAAACTTTTGTAGTGAGATTGAGAATAAACCATTTAAGACGAGCTTATCCATAGGAATCAACAAGCAAATGCACCAAATCTCCCCCCAAGCTTGGGGAGCATCCCACCCTTCAATGAAGGACACCCTTTTAATTACCTCCAAAGTAGCAAGTAGCTCGATCACCACACAATGAGTAGAATGAAAATCAAAGTTCTCCCAGCATATCAATAGTTCTTCACCTTGAACCAACCACGGTGTATCATCCCACCCGTCGTCTCCTTGAACAATGCACTGGACAATCAGCCGTTGAAGGTCAACATGAAGATCAAGAAAGAGATCTCGCCAATTGGTAGCCATAATGAGCGGAGAACCAAGCACCAAATCCTTAAACTCGTCGAGAAGTGACATAAATATCCACCCTCCTCATGTGGCATGCGTCCGTGAAGTGGATTTGGAAAAGTTTTGAATCGGTGATCTAGCAGGAGATGTGAATAGAGCACATGAAATGAAGTACTTTTGCTTTTTACAGCAAGAGTAAACTCCCCACGGTTAGAGAGTTACAGTTCTCGAGATTACAATATATAAACAAAAATCATTACATTTTCATCACTTCCAACTTGTTGGCCCAATGATAAGTCTCCCTTTTGTGAAGGGGGAGGTCTTGGGTTCAAATCCTACTCTTTAATAAAAAGAGAGGAGAGGAGAGGAGAAGGAGAAGAGAAAGAGAAGAAGAAGAAGAAGAGAGAAGGGGGGCGGGATCTACTGTTACAATTTTGCAGAAACTCAGAAAAACTATCTGTGACCAGAGGACACAGGAGCACAGAAAACTATCACATGGGTGAACACAGTAAACGCGCGAATCGAATGCGTGCGTAGGAACTCAGAAGGAGCACAGATGTTACAGTTCTGCAGATGCGACCGATACGAGCAAAAGATTTGCCGGGCATAGAGGTTACAGAGCCGCACCCAGTCATAGGAGTAACAGGTTTTACACCACTAGCCATGGAGATTTTGATCCCAGCAGCCACACCATTTCTATTAGCCGGAAAAGAAGTCAAGACAAGAGGCTAGACATTAAGCATGGCGACGCTCAAGGGCCATAGGGGAGAGGAGAACGTGAGGGCAAAACATGGGAGGGGAAAAGGGATTATAAGGGGAGGGAATGAAGAGGGAGACTATGGCACAAGGGGAAAGGGAGAGGGGGAAGAGAAGCATGTACATGAGGGGAGGAGGAATGTAAAGATGGTGACATCAAGGGAAGAGGACCATGCTTTATTTGAAAGGAAATGAGAGGGAAATATCAAAGTATTAGCTAGGTGGCTTTACAAGAATGAGCATGTCCCATCAAGGAATAGCCTCCTCCTTTTATAGCCAAGAGAGGGGCTCTCTCCCAATAAATGCATCCTCCCACATGCATGGTGTGTGTGGAAAAGTCTCCCATGTGGGCTAGGCAGTTACGCACTCTCAATTGTGTGCGACAACCCTTTGCCTCATTTTTCCACATAAATCAAGCCCCATATCTCAAGTCTATGATACTCCCTTGGTCTCTTCCCAATTTTATAATACATTCAAACCTCTAGGATGACAAATGGAGGGTTGGCACAAGGAATCTTGCCACCTCATCCTACTTTCCCCATTATTTAACTTGCACTCTTGGACCTTCTATACCTCCCCCACATGGGCCTATCCCATATGGAGGGAATAACCCAGTATAATATCCATCTCCACCTATTTTATATTACTTCTCCCATGGACTTTGGGCCATATCTCACTAAATGCAGCCTAGGTGGAGGGGTGGCACATGGAGGAGCCATGCCACCTTACATTTTATAATATTACTACCATGGATTATGTACAACACACCTTATGGGTCCTCTTACATGGAAGGGTGGCACATGGTCATGCCCTACCACCTCAACCCTGGGCCCTATGCACACCATATTTTATTATACTATTGCCACACATACAAACACACACTCATATTTATGCCTTTTTCCTTAGATAAATTTATCCATAACAGTACTCAGTGTACACGCTTCCACTACATAGTCACTGTGCTCACATATGCACACACTACTCTGATTCTTTTCAGTTTTGGATGCTATCATATGCACCAAATGAATTCCATAAAAAGGTCTCGTACATGCATCCTCTACTTACCTAGTATAATTTAAGAGGGGGTGTTGAGGATGGTGTAAATTGCACCATACCTCTAGGGCATAGGAGCAAACCCTAGCCCTAACCCTAACCCTAAGGGGTTCACATGTATATCTTCAATACAGCTTAGTGTACATGTAGCTATATCATGTGCACTCCTCTCTCTCTCTCTCTCTCTCTCTCTCTCTCTCTCTCTCTCTCTTTCTCTCTCTCTCTCTTCCTTCATCCTTCAAAATTTCTTGCACAAACCAATCAATAATGTTTCCACTTGACATGCACCATTTATCTAGCAAGTCGTTTCTAAGGTGCAAGTCTATATGGACCCATTGAACCACATGCAGGAATGCTAATCTAGCAAGAAGCACATGGATCAAATGTTGGTGTACATTGCCACAGAAGAAGTTAATTCTCTCTAGAACACTCTTGTGATTTCATCTTTTGGCTTGACTTTTACCTTTTTTCTCATCTCTATTTCTGCCTTCTATAATTATGGACATAATTCCTAAGAAACCCTTCATCTTTTAGCTTGACTTTTACCTTTTTTCTCATCTCTATTTCTCCCTTCAATAATTATGGACATAATTCCCAAAAACCCCTTCATCTACATGAAGAAAAATTGAAGTAAGTCCCTACCATTGAAGAATGGCATGATGGTCCAAATGTTCTCCTCTCAAGTCCCTACCATTGAAGAATAGAGTGATGGTCCATATGGGCTCCTCTTGGTTTAAGTTATAACTCAAATGAGGGTAGGATGTGCAATCTACATGGCTACCCCTCTTCATGCCTCTTGTCTACAAGGACCCCAATATTGATAGTGCTGCTAGCATACATGTATGTAGTAATTAGACAAGACAATCTATTATATGGGCTTGATGGATTCTCCCATACATTACATATACAATCTTTTATCCAACATGGATCTCCTTTTCTTCGATGAATGTCCCATTTCTTATGTAGCTAGCCCACTACTATAGCTTCTATGCCTCCTCTCCCTCCATCTTTCCTTTCAAGATTGCACTTCCTCCTTCCTTGGCTTGTTTGGATGACTCCTTAGTCATCCCAAGATTAAATGCGTACTGCTTTTCCCAACACTTTGCAATGAAGTTTTTCTCATTAGATGATAGAACTCTAGTCTTATGTAAAGCCCATATTTAATCCCATCTGCCCATTTGCAATGCCCTAAAATAGTTGAAAAATGATGGTCTTGCAATACATGCTTCCTCAAATCTTATTATGACATATTGATGTAGAATTCATGATACTGGCAAGCTCATAATTTTGGGCATCTACGTAGAGCAGCCTCCTTGTTTCCTCTATAACCTGCTTTTCAAATTCTACAATCTATCAGTGCTCCCTATTGTGAACCCCATCTATGTCTTAGACATGTTGTCTATTTGATTTAGCAATTACCCTCAAAGTACCTAGCTAACTAGTTTGCATTAATGCTTTGTTAACATAGCACTAGGCCTATTCTTAGAGCTAGTTAGACTTTGACTTATGCCAATGCCACAAAAATCTCATGCATGTAGAACTTTGCAAATTGCATGCAATGTCTCCATATGGCAAGCCACATATTCCACATGTTATTGTAACTTGTGGTGTATAGATGTCTATTGAATGCACTTATGTGCATATCCATTCATTAGAAGACTTACTTCTAACACATGATGACACATACACATGATTTTATGCTTGAATAACATATGAAACATGCATGAATGTATGATGTGGTTTAAGTTCAAATGAAGATACATGCATGCAAATTTGAAAAACCAAAGAAAATCTCTCCTTAGGAGATTTAGAGTCACCCCTAAGAAGTAGTCCCATGTTGTTGGGTGCAAGAACTAGGAACCACTTCATAGACCAAGCCTTGGGGTGGGCTTGGGTTAGGCAAAAAACTTACCTCCAAGATCCAAAGCAATAGGAAAGTACTGGTGGGTTTCTTATATAGCTATGCTAATAGTACCATTGCTAGAAATAGTATTAGTATCATTGGAACTATTCTTGTTACTGCCCATTTAAAAACCACATGATACATCTTAGGATGTTGCACCTAGTAGCATATTCTACTAAATGTTATCCAAACAGAATAGGGCACTATTACATAAATTACAAAAAGAATAGAAAATTGATATCAAGATAATGAATTTAGCGCAATGCCTCCTTGCTTAAAAATATTCAAAGCTTACAGGTTCACAAAAGTGTCAAGATCCCATATTCAGACCAAACATAGTCACAAAACTCTCTATAGAAATCTTTCTACAAAAATGGACTAGATGCATCATCTAAGTCATGTTTCCATCTAGTCAATAGAAATCCACAACTTCTATCCACTCAATTCTACCATATGTCTCATCTAGGTCATCTCCATGACCCTCCTCAATTTGAAATTTTTCTATCAATGTCTCACTTGCTTTCTCTTTCTCAACCTCCTTCTCCCAAGTGTCGGCTAGCTCTCCTGGCTCCATAAAATCTGGTTTTAATATCTCATGAGGTTGGGGCTCTCATGAGGTGGCTACCACTGAGTCCTTATCAAACTTTCCACTTTTCAATCCAATCTCTTGGTGCTCATCAAGAAATTGATCAATTGTGGTCACCCTCTTCTTTATATAATCACATTGAGCTTTGTCTTCCTCTACAACAATTACATTTTGAGCCTTTTTCAAAGCACATGGTGTCACTATGTCTGAACCACCAAACAGATTAAGTATCCACAAATGCCTAAGTTTTTTTATCACAATAGGAATTGCAGATTGAGGAAAATTGACATGACCTATACTTTTTTAAACCATCTATAAACCAATATCCAATTGAAATATTCTCTGTGGAAGAGGTGAATTGATGTCCCTTAAGCTGCCTCACATTAGGCTTCATCCTAAAACAACATAGAGCAAAATAAAACTTTGAATTTACCAAAAGAAGAAACTGTGGTAATTGTTGAGATATCGAGCTCCACTCGTGATATGCTAGGGTGACTATTGTGCATTTATGTCCATTTATGTCACCGACTTGTTAGCTGCAGATGTGGTTGGTACACCGCCCATGAATAATAGCTGGGTGATAGCTATCTTTATGTACTCTAGTTAGTGGCTCAGTTAGTATGCCACCTAGGTTAGCTGAGTTTGGTTTGAGACCCACATATAGGGTTCACCTATTCCTTTTGTACTTAGAGAGTTCTTTTGCCTTTCACAACAAAGAAGAAGAGGAAAATTGTTTTCAGCCTCCACCTTTGTGTGTATTCCCCCATTGTGTATGTGAGAAAGTTGCAAGTGAGACTCCTTACTTCTCTCCCACTCTCTTCACATGGTATTAGAGCTCGGTTCATGGTAAGGAGCTCAAGAAAGCAAACCAAGTTCACGGTGTCTTGGTAAGAGATCAATGTTGCTTTCCTTTTTCGAGTTTGGGAGCAAATCTCTGCACGTAGCACAACCGGAGTGGGATGCCTTTCACGGTGTAGCGAGAGGGCAGTATATGCTATGGGAGAGGCCGAAGCCCTTGGTGACATTATTTTTTTGATTCGAGGCCATTTCGGGGCCCGTTTTAGTGGCAGAAGTTTTCCGCAGGCACTCAGATGAGTGCCCTATTTTTGCTGTGCAACCACTATTCTGTAGGTCGGTGAAAAGTTGTCATAGAAATTGCATCATATGCCTATGCATAGAGATATTGGGAGTGACAGAATCATTCTTATTGCCTATTAATGCAAAATCGTCACTAGGAAGTGACTGTGTGGTCAAATACCACTTTCGTCAATTTTGCAAATTTGCCCTTGTGAGGCAGAAGTTGTGTTTTTTGTAGTGACAGGATATTTTTGCAATGTTTTATAACGGTGTCTGATGCTCTTTCATAGATATTCACTAAAAGTTCTTGACAAGAACAACTTCCAAGCATGGAAGTTTAGAATGACGAATTTTCTTAAGGGAAAAGGCTATTGGGAGTTCATTATTGGAGCTGAACAAGAACCGATCATTCCTAATGTTCCCAATCAGCAGAAGTTGCAAGCATTTAAAGGCTGGCATAAGAGAGCCAGAAAAGTTATGTACTAGCTGTCTATCAGTATTTTAGATTCTATGATTGTGCATATTCAGGATGCAAGCACGCCGAAGGAGGCATGGGATACTTTGACAAAAATGTATAGCACAAATACGCAAGCTAGGAAAATGCAGCTCAAGCAGGAGTTGCATAATGTGTAGAGAGAAAATATGAGCATCAATGACTACCACATGAAGGTAAAGAAGTTTGCTGATGCACTTGCTTCCATTGGGTCACCAGTAGAAGATGATGATTTAGTTTCTGTGACCTTGAATGGTCTAGGAAAGGATTATGCACAATTCCGGACATCAATTGCCATCCGTGAAAAATTTCCTAATTTTGAGGAGTTGATTGCTCTTCTAATTTCTGAAGAGCAACGAAATGGTGGTAGGTGTAGTTGCAGATATTGATATCTGGCATAAACACATTGGTCATGTTAATGTACAGCCACTTAAATTAATGCAGGCCCAAATTATTGTTGCAGGATTTCCTAAGTTCAAGGTTATAGAAATGCATAAGGTATGTGAAGTCTATCAATTTGGAAAACAGGCAAGGAAACCATTTCCTAGACATGTTCAAGAGAGTAAGAGGCCATTGGAATTAATCCACTCTAATGTGTGGACTACTAAAGGTGCATCTATTGGAGGTGGTCATTATTTTGTCACTTTTATTGATGACTACAGAAAAGTTTGGGTGTATTTTATGAAAAAGAAAAGTGAAGTATTTGGGCATTTCAAAGCTTTTAAAGCTATGGTTGAAAAAGAAATAGGCTTGCAAATAAAATGCCTAAGGTCAGATGGAGGGGGAGAGTACCTCTCAAATGAGTTTGCAAGGTTCCTGCAGGAGCATGGCATAAAGCAGCAATATTCATGTAGTCATACCCCACAACAAAATGGACTTGCAGAAAAGAACAATAGGCATATTGGAGAGGTATCTTGTGCCATGCTCAACGAAAAAGACCTGTCAGATTATTATTGGGCTGAAGCAGTTGCTACAGCAGTCTACATAATGAGCAGGACTCCCACTACAGCAATACATGGCATGACGCCAGAGGAGAGGTATATTGGTAGGAAACCAGATATTTCTCATTTGAAAGTTTTTGGTTGCATTGCCTATGTTCATGTTGAGTTGAGATCCAAGTTGGATCCAAAAGCTGAGAAGTGCATCTTTATTGGTTATTCTCTGCAACAGAAAGGGTATAGATGCTATAACCCTTCTACTCGTAAGTTTACAGTGAGCAGAGATGTTGTTTTTTATGAGATGAGCAGCTGGTATAAACCAATAAATGTGATTGATGATGTAGATGCACAAAATGGTAATGCTGCACAGAATTGACAAGAGCAATCACAAAATATTAGTGGACCTATAGTGTCCTCTAGTAATGGTTCACATACTTCACCGTGGACAAGCAGTTTGAGATCAGGAGAATCTCCTCAAAGCAATGCAGATAGTGGCATGCAAGTATCACGAAAAGGAAAAGAGGAAGTAGATCAGCCCATGGTTGATGTGAATGTAGGTCATTCTTATGTGGATGGTGAATCCAGTGGCTCAAAAGAGAGCCTTGATGATGAGTTGGGTATTCCTTCTATTGTTACACCTGGAGTAAGGAAGACAAGGGATGTTTTGAGAGGACCTAGTAGTGAGCCTATGTTGTGTAGGTCTACCAGAGTTAAGTATCCTGTGGATAGGCTGAAATATGATGGATTTACAACCATTCACTATGCCTATATGGTCAAATTGATACATGAACCAGAACCCACTTCTTTTGAGCAGGCCATGGGAAAAGAAAAATGGGAGAAAGCTATGGATAAAGAAATGGATGCCTTGGAAGCAAATGCTACATGGGAATTGGTGCCTTTTCCTAGAGACAAGAATGCAATTGGCTACAAGTGGGTTTATAAGGTGAAGCACAATGCAGATGGTTCTGTGAACAAATACAAGGCAAGATTAGTTGTCAAGGGGTATGCACTGACTTATGGCATTGATTATGAAGAAACATTCAGTCCGGTTGCAAGGATGGCAATCGTAAGAGCAATCATTGCTATGGCTGCATCAAAGGGATGGTCTTTACATCAGATGGATGTAAAGAATGCTTTCTTGCATGGTGATTTGCAAGAAGAGGTCTATATGGAGCAGCCACCAAGTTATGTTCATGCTGTTCATCATGAGTTTGTTTGCAAGTTGAGGAAAGCCTTGTATGGCTTGAAGCAAGCACCCAGAGATAGGATAGTATCTTGTCACTATTGGCTTTCAGATTTCCAAGGCAGATTTCTCACTTTATGTGAGAAAAACAGAGAAAGGCATTATGCTGCTTGTCATATATGTTGATGATTTGATCATCACAGGTGATAGTGATGAAGATATCCTTCATGTGAAAATGCTATTGAGGCAGAAGTTTGAGATGAAGGATTTGGGAGAGCTGCGTTACTTCTTGGGCATTTAGGTAATTAGATCCACAAGTGGGATATAGCTCTTGCAGTGGCAATATGGATTGGACATGCTGTCCAAATATGGGATGACAGGCTATAAGCCTATTTTAGTTCCTTTGGAGTAGAATGTGAAGTTGAGCGCAGATGCAAATGAGCTTCTGGAAGACCCTACTATGTACAGACGCATAGTAGGAAGTTTGATTTATATGGCTATTACGAGGCCAAATTGGAGCTATGCTGTTGTTTTGGTAAGTCAATTTATGCAGGCTCCAAGGAAACCGCATTTGGATGTGGCTAGATGCATACTGAGGTATGTGAAGTCCACATTGCAGTATCGACTATTTTATGAGACTGGGGTTCAGATACAGTTGCATGGATACACTGATGTTGATTGGGCTGGTAGTATTTGTGATAGATGATCTACCAGTGGATATGTGTTCTATTTTGCGAGTGCTGCAGTCACTTAGAGCAGTAAGAAATAGCCTACAGTTGCCTTGTCGAGCACGAAGGCTGAGTACAGGGGTGCAGCAATGGCTCCATGTGAGGTAGCTTGGTTGCATAAGCTACTTTATGATATGCATCAGTCTACAGATGGGCCAGTTGTCATTTATTATGACAACATGAGCAATATACACTTGGCAAATAACCCAGTCTATCATACTAGAACAAAGCACATTGAGGTGCATTATCACTATGTGTGGAAGAAGATTCTAGTAGGTTTTATTGATCTAGTTTATGTCAGCACAGAGGATCAGGTAGCTGACATATTCAGGAAGGCATTGGGCACAGAGAAGCTGTGCAAGTTTAGAGACCTACTTGGTGTGCAGGAGTTGGGATTGAGCTCGAGGGGGAGTGTTGAGATATCGAGCTCCACTCGTGATATGCCAGGGTGACAGTTGTGCATTTATGTCACCGACTTATTAGCTGCAGATGCGGTTGGTACACCGCCCATGAATAATAGCTGGATGACAGCTATCTTTATGTACTCTAGTTAGTGCCTCAGTTAGTATGCCACCTAGGTTAGCTGAGTTTGGTTTGAGACCCACATATGCAATGAAAGCATTCGTCCTGAGTGCTATAAACTTTGCATTGTGGACTATGATTTTATAGTAGAGTATGCCACTATTGGGGTGCTAAGTGGTTTCTAATATACCCTTGAACGAACATGATAGTCTAGTTTTTGATATAGAATATGAGTGTCTCTATGCGATCATTTTTTTAAATTTTTGTTAGTCTTGTAAGATAATGAGCATGCTCTAAAAGAGCTGAAAAGTGCTCTTAAAAGTGCCCAAAAATTGATCAAAGAGTGCTAAAAGTTCATTCCAGCCACCACCATGGTTGGGTTGCCACTTGGGCTGCCAGGTTGGAATATTTGCCAGCCCTTCTAGTGGTCAATGAGATCTATTCCCATGATTATATGCTACATCAGTTTGTAGGTTAGGGGCCATCAAGGCAGCATTCAAGTTTAGAATTTTTGGTTTTATGCAATGGGGCACGTAAATACTTTTTGGCACCAAATAGTAAGCACCTGAGACCACTACACTGGTTTTAAATAGTCTTAAGGGTAAAGTAGAGCTCTTGTTAAACAAGCACAGTGGTTGTTGTAGGCCAATGTAGTGGTGTTGCATAAGAACTAGTGTGGCGGTCTCACTAATTTGCAACCCGTGACATGTCAAACATTGTATTATTGTCCAATAAATGTGTGTATTCTTGTGTTCCTCTCCAATAAAGGGAGTGGTGCATGTCGTGCTCTGCACCATGCTCAGAATGGTGTATGTCCGTGTAGTAAAGGCCCTCCGAGTCGTGGAGTTAAGGTGTGGACTAGTGCGTGTCGAGATCTACACTATGTTCAGAATGGTTGTATGCCTCAGGAGTAAATGCTTGGAGTGCTCCGTGTCAAGCTCTACATGATGTTTTGAATGATTACACTAGCAAGTTCTGATAGGTTGTGTTTGATCATTATGCCAATATGTTGAGAAAAAACTTGGTGAGAGCACAAGACTATCTTGCATTTGAAATCTCACCCACCACCGAGTCATAGTGCGGCATGAAAAAGTCCCAAAATAGATTCATGTTTCGCTACACATGATTGTGTGATGGCCCAAAGATTACTTGCAAGATGAGGTAAATATGGTTTCTTTGACGCTTTTTGATCAACCATTGAAAGCTAGGAAATCTATCAACAAGCACAAAAAAGCACACATACCACATAAATGAATGCATTCTTATATATTTCAGCTCCCAAGGCTAGTAAGTACAAGCATTAAGAAGTTTTTCCACAGCTTCTAGTTCTAGCTTGATAATATTTTCAACTCAAAGGTTGCAGTTTTGGTAATGCCAGTTGAGATCGCTCTAGTATGTACAACAAAGCATTGTGCAAGGATTAGCACCTGGAGCCAAAGCTGAGGCTCCCAAATCTATAAGACTTTAGTAGCACAGGAATAATCAAAGAAATTATTTCTTTTTCACATTTGGAGACATATGTCTGGTTATTTCATCAAGGATTGCATTGAATGTGCGACCATTAATTCAGAATGACATGTTGAAAATGCAATTTTAGGCTCTACAACCTTGTACAAAAACCTTATGTTTTCTTTTACCTTGAAATACCACCCTAGCAAAAAAAGGCAAGAACACTGAGTTAGTTGAAATCTAATCTTAGCTTTTTGGTTGCGACCCTTAAAAACCCATGAAAAAAATTCAGTTGTGGCTAGCCGAAAACCAAACTCACCAAATTACAACACTTAAGCACTAGAAATAGAGACAACTATCATGATAACCACACATAAGCAGACCTATAGAGGTGAAGCCACCAAATAATGATATATAATTAAAATAAGAAAATAAAAATAAATTATAAAAATACACGAGCCAATAAAAATGAAGCAATTTAAATTTCCATTCATTAAAAAATTTTACAACAAAATATATGTTGCATAATCAGCCACGTTAGTAGTACTTTAAGGATAACTTGCTATAATTCACAAACTACATCAAGTCTTCTTCTCCAACATAACTTCTCTATTCGAACATGTTTCTTTCTTCCCAACCGAACCACCATCCACATTAATATTGAATGCACAATCTTTCAAACTACCACCAGAAACAATTGAGTACAAGAAGACTTGTAATTGCAAACAACTCAATACAACTCTTTCATAGAGAAATAACACTCCTTTTAACAAAGACATCATCCTCCATGGTATCCGACACATTCCATGCTCTAGATTTAGCAACAATGGATCTTGTTGCACTGCTATTACCAATGGACATCTGACAAACATTATTAACCGATACACAAGCACCAACTAGAGTAGAGGAAACACTCTTTAAAACAACACAACTCATAACAATAGTCACAGTAGTAGCAACACCAGTAGACTAGTAGCAACATCGGTAGACCCAATGGCAACACTTGCATCAACAACATTCAAAACTAAGTCACCAATGATCAGATTACATATGAACACCAGTAGATCCACCAACAACACCACTAAAAACCACCAGCATGATTCAAAGCAGTAGCAACAAAATCACCGTCACCACTAGCACCTTTAGAACCTGCACCACTACCTTTAAGAAGTTCCAATCTTCTACAAGAAACACCATCAACCTTCCTATAGTAAACCCCCAATTCTTCTTTAGCACATCATCATAATTCCATAACTAAGGTGCAGTAGGCCGCCTAAGGGGAATAAATGAAGAGAGTAGTTTATAGTATGTTGATTATAAATTAACGATGAAGAAAGGATGAAAGGCCGGTGTTTGAAAAATACCTAACTATAAACTAAGCTGACAATAGCAGGCCTAACCAATGGCATATGTGTTTAAGCTTCCCTTCTTGCAAACACCTTGACACACAAATAGAAAAAGAAGAATTTGGAATATGCAAAATAGATGATGCTAGAAGTGTGATGATCAATACCCATATGATAACTCCACTGCTTCATTTAAGAATGGACTCCCATGGTCAGAGACAATCTCCATGGGTGTCCCAAACCTTGTGCAGATGCGTTCAAATATGAAATTTGAAACTGCCTTACCATTTGCAGCGCGGAGGGTGATAGCTTCAGCCCACTTTGTGACATACTGAGTGGCTACCAAAAGATACTTCTTTTTGCGGGTAGTCATGGGCAAGGGCCCGCAAAATCTATTCCCCACTTCTAAAATGGATGGATGGACATCACTGGGTGATGTTGCCCAGGACACAAATCCTTCCTACCAAAGAATTGGCATGGTTCACAAGTTTTGCAATACAAAGTGACATCCTTGAACAAGGTCGGCCAATAGTATCCAGCATGTAAAATCTTCTTAGCTGTATAGTCACTGGCATAGTGGCCTCCACAAAATCCATCATGATAATGCTTCAATACCTTAGGCACTTCATCTCCATCAATGGCCCATCTTAGTACCCCATCCATGCCTTGACGGTACAACACCCCATCAAGGAGGGTGTAGCGCCTACTATCTCTGCGGATCTTCTTTCTCTCATAGATAGTACTTTCTGAAGGAAAGGAGAAAGCAGTCAGAAACTTGTAGATTCCACCATACCATGGATCCCCAACTTCTATGGCTGCTACAAGGGTTACATCAAGGCACTCCTCTAAATCAATCAAAGCATTCTTCAAGTTGGAACAACCCCCTTTTACAATTTTGAAAGAAAAATCATATTCTTGTAGAACTGCCAACCATTTGGCCAACCGGCCCATGGGATTTGGTGATTGAAGAACCTGCTTTGCAAGACCAGTGCTAGTGAGTATAAAGAAGGACTTTCCAGCCACATAATGCTTAAATTTCTCAATGCAAAACACCAAAGACAAGGCATGCTTGTCAGCCTCTGAATAGCATTGCTCAGTGTCGAGCAATTGTCGAGAAGCAAATTGAATAGGATACATGAACCGATCCTCCGCTTGCTGGAGAAGAATACCTGCCAGAGTGTGCTCACCAAACCCAGGATTGATATAGAAAGTCTTTGACCAATCTAGATTGCGTAGAATGGGTTCTAAAGCTAGAGCATTCTTGATTTGTGCAAACCCATGATCACAATCCTCATCCCAAGAGAAATCAACCCCATCTTTTAATAGCATAGTCAGGGGTCGTGTCAAAGTAACATATTGATCAATGAAGCGGCGATAGTATCCTGCTAGATTGACAAATGAGCATACCTAACAGTTGGTTGTAGGTGGGGGGAGCTTGAGGATGGCTTCTACCTTCTCGGGGTCAGGCTTGACGCCCTCAGATGAGACAATATGTCCCAATAACCTCCCTTGAGTGGCTCCAATGGTGCATTTCTCAGGGTTGAGACTGCCATGTGCATCATTGACCCTTTGGAAGGCCAATCTAACCTTCATGACGTGCTCCTTACGTGATGAGAATATACAGAAATCATCTAAAAACACCTCCAAGAAATCCCCCAAATAAGGAGCAAACACCATCTGCATAAATCTTTGAAAGGTAGCAGGAGCATTGGTGAGGCCAAATGGCATTACTTTGAATGCAAATGTCCCCCAGGGTGTGGCAAATGTGGTTTTAAGCACATCTTCTTCGGCAATTCTGATTTGATAAAACCTAGAGTAACCATCATAGAAAGTATACATCTCATGACCACTTACCTTCTCAAGAATGAGGTCTTGAAAGGGCAGAGGATGATGATCCCTCTTGGTGGCAGCATTGAGTTTCTTATAGTCGATGCAGACCTGCCACTTATTGTTTTTCTTTGGGGTGACTACCACTGGTGAAACCCATTCAGTATTGTGAACCGGAACAATAAACCCAGCCTCTACAAGCTTCTGCAACTCTGAGCGCAAAGCATTGATCTGCAGGGGCCCTAATCTCCGATACTTCTGAGCCACAGGCTTCGCATCAGGCTTCAGCTCTATCTTGTGCTCTATGGCAGTCACATGGCGAAGGTGGTGGTAGCTAGTTGCAAAGAGGTCAGGGAAATCTTTGAACATTTCTAGGAACTCATCTTTCTCACTTGGAGTGAGGTCTGGGGAAAGCATAGATTCAAGCTGTTGAGGACTAGCTGTTACCTTTTCTGCAGGTGGCGGGGTCAGAGACACCCCTATCATGTAAACTTCCTCCTCTGAGAATTCCTCCCCCCCGTTTGATTCTTCCATGGATTCAGATACCGAGGATGAGAGAGTATCACTGTCTTGCTCCTCTTCTTCTTCCGGTTCCATGGCACCGGATTGCACCGGGATCTTCTCCTTGGAAGCACCAAAAGACATGTGTCCTGTCTTCCAATAGCTGACTGCATCACTCTTTCTCAACCATGGTCTCCCGAGTATGGCTAGGTAACTTCTACCTGTATCTTCAATGTCCACTACATAGAAATTGACAATGGTGGTCAACCCATTGACAGTGATGGGCAAATCCTCAATGACTCCCAGGGTGGCGAGTCGTCGACCATCTGCTACCTTGATTCGAGTGGAGGAACGCCTTGTACATTTCAAATTCAATTTCTTCATGATTCGGGGCACCAGATATTACATGCAGCTCCCCCATCAACACACCCTTTTTTGACACGGCAATTATCTATGATGACATCTACTGTATGTGGGTGCTGATCAATTTCTTCAGAGATAGAAGATACCTCTCGTACCTTTCCCTTTTTTTTGCTCTTCCTTGTTGAGAGACCTTGTTGCAACTCACGTCTCACCTTAGGACTTAATGCTATTAGTTGAGGGAGCGTGATGCTCAAAGACCGATGAGCAAGGTCCTGAAGGACCGAATAGTCCTCTTGCCCTGAGCCGATGGAAAAATCCGAGGGTGACCACTTACTCCTGCGATATCTTTTAGTCTTCTCTGTTGGTGGGTCTGCCATCTCAGCATCTGAGGGCTCTGAGAAGGACACCTTCTTCCTGGGGCAGCCCGGTCCACGGTTTGGAGAGGGGTCCGAGGTGGCAAAACTTCTTTTCCCAAGGTAAGGGATCGCTACATCAGAATCCTCAGTGCCCGACTCACTTAGAAGATTCACCCTTGGAATATTAGGGCATTCTGTGCGATAATGACCCTTCTGGTGGCACTCGTAGCATACAACATTAGCATGGTCTCTTGGAGGGCGGTTGGCTTGATTTCTGATGCCCACCATCTCAAGCCGAAGATCATTCAGGGCCTTGGCTAGGTCATTGACTCCAGGTTCTGTTGCAGGGGGGGTCTCTTTAGCTGGAGGGGCCGAGGAGTAGAGAGGAGGGGGGCTCGTGGGCGAGGCTGGGGAAATCTTCGAGGCAGAGGGTGAGGATATACACCTTGTTGAGGGTAAGGACCTAAGGGAGGACCATACATTTGAGGTGGAGGCGGTGGATACATCCCTGATGAGGGGTGGCGGTATGCCCCTGAGTTAGACCCCCCAGGTTGTTGTTGCAGGAATTGAGGGGGTTGCGGAGGGACAATCGTCTTCTTTGAAGCGGGGTCAGACTAAACTTTATCAAACTTTTAAGCAATCTCATGTGCTAGCACCATAGTTTCTGGATTCTCCCATTTAAGCTTAAGGTGGAATTCATCACTTGCTTCTGCTACAAGGTAGCCCAGCACATGCTGAGTCATTCCAGCTCGAAATCCGGCATTGTCCTCCTGCGTGGAAATTAAACGGTCCAGGAGCACGACCGCTCGATCCACATATCGACGTCCGTCTCACCTTCTGGCTGCTTCAAGTTTGCCACCTACAGGTACACATTCTCCGGCTCCTCTTCTTTGCCGAAATACTCAATCATCGCTGCTGTCAACCTTGGCCAACTTTGGCGAACGTCTTCGGCCTACTTCTCATACCACACTTGAGCCAAACCCTCTAGAAATGTGGGAAGAACCAACAGCCATCTGTCTTCAGTAAGAAAGTTGAGAGAAACACAACGGCGCTTGAAGGCCACAAGATACTCATTTGGATTTTCTTCCACCTGTCAACGCGAGAATGTCAACCATGCTTGGGAGATGGAAAAGAGAGGCTTATCTATGGACAAACAATAGAAAGAGGAAGCTTGAACAGAAAATCGGGGTGAAGATACCTCCACAAAGCACACATAGGCAGGGTAGGGTGTGACTGGTGTATTGTGAAATACTACACGGGAAGAATCTTCAGCATAGAATAGCACATAGACAATCTTAAAAGGACCAACCCTCATGATATCACATCCATCTTTACAAGCGAGGGTTAGAGCCACGACGCTGCATAAGGTTGTTCATCAAGGCAAACAAGAATGCCATGACAAATGTCAACAATTGGAGAGCCTGCACATCACCTTCAGCTTCTTCCAGTTCTTGTAGTCGCCATGCTATTTCTTCAAGGGGTGTGCGGTCTGGCATCCTTCTTTTGAGCAATGTCCTTGAGGACCTTTCTGATGATCTTCCGAAGTCGGTGAACTCATATCAAGTATGCCCAACACTTAGTTTCATGATGACCACAACCTTTGCATTCCTTACAAATGATCACCCTCCTTCGTGGCTTGCGGCTTTGTTGGGGTGGTGCTTCCACTCGCGTCATGCGTGATTGAAGTACAAGCTTCACGTGCCAAGAAATCAGCAACTAGATTTCGAGTTCGAGGGATATGCTGAATTTTTACCTCTTCAAATTGGTTGCAAAGTTCCAATGCTTGTTGATGTCGTGGAACCAAGTCTTTGCTCCGCACCTTCCACCTTCCACTAACTTGTTCACACACTAGTTGAGAATCTCATTGCACTTCAAGTTGCTTGGCATGATGTTCTTGTGCCTTTTGTAGCCCAAAAATGAGCACCGAGTACTCAACTTGATTGAAAGTACTTGTAGGTGCAGACTTGCTGTAACAATACTCCTCACCACCCGGTGAAGTGAGCTTCACGCCCACGCCAGCAGCCTTGTTGGTCAAAGGTTTGTAAGCTCCATCAAATTGAAGGATCCAAGTTGTCATCACACCAAGACAAATTCGGACATCCCAAGTTTCTCGGTAGTTCAAGATAGGTAGGAGGAGAGGGTGGGGAGAATTCAACACTTGAGCCAAATATTCAGCACCAAATAAACTTGCAATCCTTTGTTGATAGTTTATCTTAAGACCAAAAAGAATTACAACTTGAAGCTCGAAATGAGGCACAAAAGGTTGATTACGTACAAATGGATTCCTTGGTCAAAACATTACCAACCATAGCCGAGGCCTAGAAACCTTTGTAGTGAGACTGAGAACAAACCATTCAGGATGAGCTTATCCACAGGAATCAACAAGCAGATGCACCAAATCTCCCCCCAAGCTTGGGGAGCATCCCACCCTTCAATGAAGGACACCGTTTTAATTACCTCTGAAGCAGCAAGTAGTTCGATCACCGCACAATGAGTAGAAGTAAAATCAAAGTTCTCCCAGCGTATCAGTATTTCTTCACCATGAATCATCCACGGTGTATCATTCCACCCATCATCTCCTTGAACAATGCACTGGACAATTAGCCGTTGAAGGTTGACATGAAGATCAAGGAAGAGATCTCGTGCATTGGTAGCCGTAAGGTGCAGAGGACCAGGCACCAATTCCTTAAACACGTCGAGAAGTGACATAAATATCCACCCTCCTCGTGTGGCGTGCGTCCGTAAAGTGAGCTTGGAGTTCTGAATCGGCAATCTAGCAGGAGATGTGAATAGAGCACAAAGTACTTTTGCTTTTTACAGCAAGAGCAAACTCCCCACGGTTAGAAAGTTACAGTCCCCGAGATTTCAATATATGAACAAAAATCATTACATTTTCACCACTTCCAACTTGTTGGCCCAATTATAAGTCTCCCTTTTGTGAAGGGGGAGGTCTTGGGTTCAAATCCTACTCTTTAATAAAAAGAGAGGAGAGGAGAGGAGAAGGAGAAGAGAAAGAGAAGCAGAAGAAGAAGAAGAGAAGAGAGAGGGGGGCACGGGATCTGCTGTTACAGTTTTGCAGAAACTCAAAAAACTATCCGTGACCAGAAGACGTAGCAGCCCAAAAAACTGTCGCACGGGTGAACACAGTAGACGCGCGGAGCGAGAAGACTGTCCGCGACCAGAAGCCGCAGCAGCCCAGAAAACTGTCACGCGGGTGAACGCAGTAGACGCGCTAAGCGAGAAAACTGCCCGCGACCAGAAGTTGCAGCAGCCCAGAAAACTGTCGCGCGGTCGAACACAGTAGACGCGCGAATCGAATGCACGCACAGTAGCTTAGAAGGAGCACAAATGGTATAGTTTTACAAATGCAACCGGTACGAGCAGAAGATTCACCACTAGCCATGGAGATTTCGATCCCAGCAGCCACACCATTTCTATTAACCAGAAAAGAAATCAAGACCAGAGGCTAGAGGCTAAGCATGGCGACGCTCGAGGGCCATAGGGGAAGGGAGATCGTGAGGGTGAACCATTATCATGGGAGGGGAAAAGCAATTAGAATGGGAGGGAATGAAGAGGGAGACTATGACACAAGGGGAAAGGGAGTGGGGGAAGAGAAGCATGTATATGATAGGAGGAGGAATGTAAAGATGGAGACATCAAGGGAAGAGGACCATACTTTATTTGAAAGAAAGGATGAGAGGGAAATATCAAAGTACTAGCTAGGTGGCTTTACAAGAATGAGCGTGTCTCATCAAGGAATAGCCCCCTCCTTTTATAGCCAAAAGAGGGGGTCTCTCCCAATTAATGTATCCTCCCACATGCATGGTGTGTGTGGAAAAGTCTCCCATGTGGGCTAGGCAGTTACACACTCTCAATTGTGTGCGACAACCCTTTGCCTCAATTTTCCACATAAATCAAGCCCCCATATCTCAAGTCTATGATACTCCCTTGGTCTCTTCCCAATTTTATAATATGTTCAAACCTCTAGGAGGACAAGTGGAGGGTTGGCACAAGGAATCTTGCCACCTCAGCCTACTTTCCCCATTATTTAACTTGCTCTCTTGGACCTTCTATACCTCCCCCACATGGGCCTATCCCATATGGAGGGAATAACTCAATATAATATCCATCTCCACCTATTTTATATTACTTCTCCCATAGACTTTGAGCCACATCTCACTAAATGCAGCCTAGGTGGAGGGGTGGCACATGGAGGAGCCATGCCACCTTACATTTTATAATATTACTATCATGGATTATGTACAACACACCTTATGGGTCCTCTTACGTGGAAGGGTGGCACATGGTCATGCCCTGCCACCTCAACCCTGGGTCCTATGCACACCATATTTTATTATACTATTGCCACATATACAAACATACACACATATTAATGCCTTTTTCCTTAGACAATTTTATCCATAACACCACATATAGTGTGGCCGGGGAGGCAGCGCACTTCCTTCCCCAAATAGCTATAATCCAAGGGAATGGGCCCTTCCCCGTGCACTGATGAGTGTACATCTATATTCCAACTCGAGCATCGACCAAATTCTTGTCATGATTTCTTCTATCATTTTTCGTGAAAATCCCGTCTCTACCTCTGAAGCGGTTTCTCAATGTGAGTGATGTTGGTGAGAGAGGGCGGCAGAGTCGAGAGGGCGGCAGAGCCAACATCAGCTAGACGAACCAAAGAGTTGAAGTTTGCAAAATATATAGATTTAGAGGCCTTCAAAAGTGCTCATGCTTTCCATCAAGAGCTTTTCATCCAAAAACATGCTTTTCATCAAGTGTTGTAGGCCTTCAGATCAAAATTAAATCCAAGGCTTATATTAGGACACGTGGCTCAAGGAGAGGCTAAGAAACCCAAAATTCCCCATAGATTGCCTACCATAAACATTTTTTCTTGCCATATGGGTTAGAATCCAACTTCAAATCCGTGTCAACCCTCAAATTGTTGATTCTATCATACTTTATCAAACTACTAACCTTCATAACAACATCAACATGCACTCCACATAAACCCAAGCTTAAACCCAAGCTTGTATCAAGTGTTGCACGCAGACTTATATAATTGTTCAAATTTCCACCAAAACCAACTGACTCCATCATCATTTTGACAAATTCTCTCAGCCCTTCAAACTCACCTGATTATGATTATACCAAATCTCTAATTTTTTCAAATTTCCACCAAAACCAACTGACTCCATCCTCATTTTGACAAATTCTTTCATCCCCTTCAAACTCACTTGATTATGGTTATACCAAATTTGAAATCACACAAACATAATCAACACTAGAAAAAATAAGTGCAAAACAAACAAAAACACAAACAAAACAATAAAAAGGCACCATAAACATTGCCATAGTCCTTAGATCGTTGATAACTAGCATGAATACATGTATATGACTATTACAACCTCACTACAATTATTTGATAACCTGCATGAAGACATGTATATGACTATTACAACTTCATTACAACCATTTGAATCATCAAGAAGATGCTTTTCTAGCTGATCATATGCTAAATTAATAGATCAACTTCATGAACCTATAGAGAGGAGGTTGCATATCATCCTTAAGAAATGATGCATATTTACTTTACAACTCTTCAACGGCCTTTGATTAAACCTACAAACCTCAAACATCATCAAACTGTATCAAAAGGACAACAAACATGCAAACAAGGAAACCACTTACTTGACAAAACCACCCATAGCATCAGATCCATGCAGGAAATCCCCTTGCAAGACATTATATAGCTCCTTCCTATCTTAAATAGAGAAACAAGATAGCCAGTAATAAGCAAACCTCCTTCGTAGACCATTAGGATGAAGCTTTGAAGCTCTTTGTTGAACCAACCTATTCATTGCCATAATAATACACCGATGCACACCAAAGAACATTGGGTTCTTGCATATATCAAATGGGATATCATCCACACCAGCTGAATTATTTTTTTCGGTTCTTCCTCCCAATGATACAACCAAAGGCACAAAACATTGGCATCAATGACTCAGTAGGAAACAACCCATTGATCTTCAACGATTGCATAAAAGACCTCTCTAATGTATCTCATCAAATGATGAAGATCAATATCTTCCAACTTCACTCTCCAATATCCTCCCAGCAGACCATGAAAACTTTGACCTTTGTCATCAAATACGTATTGACTAATCCTCTGTGGCCACAATATGGTATATCTCCTAAGAAGAAGCAATGGTGTTGAGTGCTACTCATGTCAAGGGAGCAATCATGAGAAGCGACTCAGGGCTGCTGATTTCTAGCGGCTCTTTGCAAAATACCAAACCCTAGTCGATTTGATGAATTTGCTTTTGATTCTACCAGCTCAATTATTCCCTTGTCAGTGCTTTTCTTACTTTTCAAGGTCAACCCACAAGTTACCTTTTGCATTCTGAGGCCATTATTCCTAAACTACTCTAAGCCAAAGCACCAACTAACCTCCAACTGACAAAGCCTTGCTTCGACCATAAAAAACTACTGAAATGAAGAGCCCATCCTAGAAACTTTCCTACTTCTCTCTAGGTCCTAGATGACTCACTGTAACAGAAGGCTATTGATAGAGAAAGAATGAAACCTCCTCTACATCAAGTCCTCAAATCTTCCTACTATGGCTTTGGTAACATCCAAAGGTTAAGTTCTCCACCAAATTGTGATAAAAATTAACAATCTCTTTGTTTGTTGATTGAGATTTTGTTTAATCATCCTAACAAGTGGGGCACTATACAACAACATGAGCATCCCATCTTTCAATGTTCTCTTCTTGATGTGGCAGTCATGCCAAATCTTTCTCCTCCACTAGATTATGCTTTACATCTAGGCTACCCCTAGCCTCGATGCATTGATCTTGGATAATTTGTTCAATCACTTCCCGAAGGCTTCTTCTTGTCCATTCGTATGTTGGACGGACACCCTTAGGCTTAGCACAAGGAATTTCCTTGGTATGATTGCATCAATACTGATGCAAGCTAGAATGAAGTGTGCTTTGTTGTGCCCTAAAATTCAATTTCATAAACCCATAGTGCTCTTTAGAGCTTGTGATCTCAATCATTTCATTGCTCATGCACCACCTTGTGAAGAATTGTTTTGAGCACTCTTTTAGTTGCTTTGGCTTGATCATTCTAGAGAAAATATCAACTCCTCTTTGGCTAATACTGTATAAGGTTGTCTAGAGGAAAACCCATTGGCAAAGGGGATGGTAAATGCAAGAGGTTTCTAGGACATAAAGAGGACATTTTCCATCTCTTTGTCTCATGTCCAAATGCAAAGAATGTCTAGAAACCAATACAAACTTCAATGGCGAACCCATAAATTGGAAGGCCATCCTTCTAAGAGATGCATCTAGGCTCTAACATGGCATGTGGATTCAAGTCAAAACACTCACATTGTGGTTTGTATGGGTTGCCAGCAAGAATAACTTGCACGTAATGATCTCATCAAGCATTTTTGAACTAGTTCACTAGACACAACAACTCCCTTACCAGGAAGCCTTGAAAGTTTTTATCATTCTCATCTCAAAAAGAGTTCTACTAATCCTAAAGTGTTCTCTTTGGTTCATTATTATAGGCACAAGAACAATTGGATCACAACTAGTAAACGACAACGGGTAATAGGCCATGACATGCTCCAAAGTTAAGGACAAGGAACTTTGAGTCTTTTTATTTTCTTTTCCATGCATATGAATGATGGGTTTTTCTATCTCCTCATGAAAGATGAAGCTCTTTTGCAACATAAATGTAATATCATTAGGCAGGTAGCATTGTGCCATGCAATGAAAATCTGGCCTCTCGTGAAGCCACGTGTTATTATTTCAAAATCATTTTTAATATCAAAACGTTTTTGTGATCCAACGTAACTGCTTGTGTTCTTGTACTCTCTTTGAATTCTTGTAGCTTACCCCCTCATCAACCTTTGGATCTACAAAGCCTCCCGCTTAATGCCCCTTCCCTGATCTCATCTAGTAAGTCTCCTCCTCTCCTTGTGCATTTTTCACATGTGTTTTCTTCCATGGAGTTTTCATGATCGCTTCTTGCAATTCCAATTTTTGTTAGATCCACAAAATTGTTTGTGTTACGCATCTCTTCAAATTTCTCTCCATTGTGCCAAGCATTAAGCATCCCAACTCCTGAGGGAACAGGATGTGTCTCCCAATGATTTTAAATCCGTCAAGTTATGTATCGTTTTGGCATTGCAATGCATTTTTACCTTGGTTGGGCAAGTCCAAATATGTGTATCTTGCCGTACTACAGAGTCCGAACTCTGCCAATGTGAAATTATTTTCTTTCACTAGGGAATTTCACTTCGTGTCTGTGTTTATACGACGAGGAACCTCTTTGCCAGTCAATCTCTATACTTGATGAAAAATAGAAAAGTGACGACAAAACTGCCCTCCTTGATGTTTTCTCCATTCCCAGCTAGGAGAGGATGCAGTTGTCGCTCCCCTCCCTCGAATCTCCCACCCCTCCCTTTGCATCTCCTTCTGTAGTACTGCTTGGCTAGCCAATTCTTCAAAATGTGAGCTTGGAGCCTCTGTAGCTTTCAAAACCTGTCAAGTAACAAAGGCCACTCTTGAAAACTGTCAAGTAATAGAATTGTTACTGAAAAATATGGCCTTTGTGTGGTTCAAGCAAAGAGGAATTCCTACTAGCTATCTGGTGACATGCACTGTACACAAGTCTATTACATTTACATCATGATGCTCATGAGCACACTGCACATTATTGAAGAGGAGCCCTTTTGTTAGTGTCATTACTTAACTAAAGTTTATTCATTTGTTGCTTTTGCTAACAATGACAAACGTTTACAGAATGCAGTGACTGAGTCAACACCAAGAATGAGAGAGGACAGTCTAGGGGTTGAAGTGGATCCCTCTAATCGATCCCATCCTCCATTGCTTCTCCAATGCAATCAGCAACAGCTGGTAGTCTTGGGGCGCTCTTTATGGAAAGCTATTCTCTGCGTTTTGGGTTATAGTGTAAGAAAATAATACAATGTCTGTGCTCAACAGATAACAGGATCTCGTACACAAGAGAGAAAACCAAATAGTATGGAGAATCAAAAATTTGATTACTGTAGAACTGATACAATAGATGGCGCTGCCTCCCAACCGTGCGCTCCTATGAAAGAAGCTTCGATGGCAAGCTGGAAACAGTAGAAGACGGAGGCTGGATGCTAAGGAATCAGGGTTGCTGTAGCCAGTGATGAAATGGGCTTCATGGGCTCGCTCTTATATAGCCACCAGTCGTAGTCGGTTAGGCTCAATTGGGTGACCAACCTAGTCCGCCCAAAATAGTCGATTGGGGGTCGGTCCCCAAATAGGCCACCGACCACACGATAGAACACCGGTGCGCAAAATAGAGCAACTAACTTGCATCCTCGTTCAGCCCACAGCCATCCGGGATCATCTGGGACTCCAAACGGGCCCTGCAACCCGAGAGTGGGTTGCCTCGGGAAATGCTCCATCTACCCTCAGTGCGGTCAGTCAAGGGATGCCTTCCCGCACTTGCATGTAGCCTAGATCTGAAGCCGCCCAGCCATCAGGCCACACATGGCCCCTATCTGGTGTCCAAACCAGGACCTACCGGATAACCGAGCTACTCAAACAACTAATTCAACTCCTCACTAGCTAGCATGAGCCTCTCTCATTGCTGTGTAATCAATCCTAGGCTTGCTACACTCAATAAATATAGTGATCTAGCTTTTTATAGTAGTAGAATTTCTAGTTCTTCTTGGGTTGCCCTGCATCACCCTTTGCATTGATGGCTTGCTAACCTTTGATTAAAAGGTAGTTGTATTTTTGCCCTTGGCCTTATAAAAATTGCTTGATCATTGCTATCCATTGAGGAAGATTTATTCTGTGTTCTCAATTCTTAGATTCCTTGTACGTACTTAATGCAAGCTACTCCCTTGCCTTGTATAAATATTTACAATTTATCGAGTTTGGAAAAAATATTGAGTATGGTTGCTATTTTGAAGTAGCTCATGTTGTTACTCAGGTCTTAGTACAAAGCTGAACCAAATATGGAGTAAATACAGATCCATATTCAACCATATGGTGTTTAATGACTTAGGTTGAGTCCCACATAGAATACCTTGGCTAGAAATCCTATTGAGTTCAACTTGGCATTCCCTATACTAATTGAGTTTAACATGGAATGCAAGCACGCACCTTCTCTTACTAGAGGACAACATTGGATTTCACATTGGAAGTATTGATCAATAGAAAGGTGTTGTTTCGTTACAATTGTTTCGTTACAAGGTATAGGTTCTAAAGCTTAGAATTTTACCAACCGCGTGCAGCCATCATATCCAAAGGACTATCTTTTTTCCTCTACATTGAACATCTATGAATGGTCTATTATAAGTCTTCTCTATTCCTGTTGCAAGGACAAGCTCACTAACTCAAACTAATACCCCTCAAAGATAGTAAGAAAGAAAGAAAAAAAGATGTATTAGACCTTGCGGGTCTATTAGACAAGGTACAAAATATATGTAACCTAGACAAGCCACCATGGGTTGAAGCAAAGGGCTCACTAAGGCCCTTGTTGAGTGCTGAGTGCTGAGTGCTAAGTGGTAAAAATGCAAAAAGCTACCACAAAATAGTAGGAAAAGAGCAATCAAGTACTGCTTAGAATTAACAATTTAAATAGGAATTTAGCAATGATGACAATATCCTAGGAATGACTTCATGAATACATAGGAGCCTCTCTCGAAGATCCTGGATCTTAGTAAGATTATCAGTCATGCTATCACCTTCATGCATCTCCAAATCCTCAAGCTCTTTCTTGAGAAAAGTAACTCTTGCCTCATTCTTGGCTTGATAATGGTGTCAAGAATCTCTCATGCACCTTGCAAAGTCTTAAATGAACGGGTGTGAGGAATGATGGATCTCTTGACTGATATAGAGATCACATTCTTGAGCATCATGTGAGTCCCACATCCTTTGATCTTGTGGGATAGATGGAGGTCCTGCTTTGCTTCCCACCTTTGGTTGGCAGGTGCAATATCTATAAGACGAGCCTCATTCCCATTGACATATCCTGATTTTTTACCATAGGTCTGAATAAGTAGTTGGTTCCATCCAACTCGTTCTTTGGTGCCAAAACCCCAAAGATATCTATTCATTTCTGATGCATTATCTTGCAAAGAAAAATTTAGGGAATGCTTGTACTCTGTCTCAAAAAAATGAGTCATATTGAGTCTAGATGTTTGCAAAATTTTCCTTTAGGCTACACTAAACCCAAAAGCTACAATTGTAGCTTAGGCCCCCAAAATCTCTACCAACGCAGTACAAAATCTAAGTAACAGTATAGAATTTGAACCGGTATGGTCGACGAAGCTGATTGACATTGCTGACGTAAATTGTCTTGACCCTGGCGAATAGTGAAGTAAACTCTCAATGAAGTAGTGCTAGTTAGAAGCATAGGCCTTGTTGTATAATACCTTATTGAAATGGCTCTCTTAGATGATGAAGCGAATGCAAGTGAAGCTATATAACACGATGTAGGTCAGCATGGCGAGTCTCGACAATGCACTATGGTACCTTGACAAAGTGGCTCTCTTAAACAAGGAAAGCTGTATGGAAGCCCCACCAGATATATTATATCCCATTTTGGATAAATGGTTACATAAACGGCCAAAGGCCACCCCCTGCTTGCTCCATCACACATTGAGGTTGATCTTGTGTTCATGTGTCAAAAGAAAGAGAAATGCTTTGTTTGAGGACCTTTTCCTAAAGCTGGACTAGATTGAGCTTATAGGAAAGTAGGGCTCTGATACCAAATGTTAGGGATGAGAGAACACAAAAACATGGCATTGTATTGAGAATCAAGAGTTGTATTGTCATTGAGAAGAACCACAATGAGGAATATATCCTCTGTATAGGAGACTGCCCTAATATTAACCCTAGAGAAAATAACCTCCTAACTGGACCAAAAAGTGTCCCAAGGGTGTGTTCACACCACACTACTCATAATATAACAAGATCTTGCACCAATATGTAATTATTGTCAACATTGGCTGCTTCCCAAACCTACCGTTCTAAAAAGGCATAATTTGTTTTGGAAGAATTAAAAGGCGTTACTTATATCCATGATTATAATTGTGTATAAAAATGTGGGATATGGAATCCTTGACATCCCTACATAAATGGTTTGTAAGCATGCATAATATTGGCTAATTGTTGTTAAATTATTTGTAAAGATATGTCTTGCATATTTAGTTTATCTTGTCTTCTAGTGAACCCCCACCCCTTATCAATTCCTCAAACTTGTGATATCACCTCGCGCTTCTTTGAGGATTGGTAAAGTGGCCATCACTTTCTTGACATTGATTAAATGAATTTATTCAAATTGTTTGAGCAAAAATAAGTACCAATTAGTACTAATAAAAGAAATGTTGAGAGAAAGCATTGAGGTGTGGGAGAGAAGAGTGAAAGGAGGCAATGTCCATACAATAAGATTATGTCCAATATGCAATTGAACAAGGTTATAAGCATGGTCAAAATAGATGGAAATTTGTTTCTTTAGCAACCTTACAAAGTAGGCATCAAGTGTCAACTAGGAAGAACTTTGTCAAGTGGTCTTTTAGTGGGAGCCACTGATGCAGCAACTTCAATATGAGGAACTTAAAGTGGGAAAAGGGCCATTGTTTCAAGTCTTGAGTTTTGCCAAATGTCGAAACATCTTAACACTAGTCAACTATTTGGCATCAATTTCTTGTACTAGCCCACTGGTGAGGCTTTTCTCATGGCGCATTCCCATTCCAAATGCCAACGAGCCCACCATTCCGATTCATTGATTATTGAGTTGGTTGGCCACTTATCTCCCACCAACTCTAGAATGTTATTTATGAACCAAGCTTGAGTCCTAGATGAATTGTACTTCAAGTGAATCTCTTGTAGAGGGCTCCAATGATTGGTGGAGTAGTCCTCTTTTATTCAATTTACAAGCATTCCTTAAGGCTAGAGGTTTTCACAAGACTCAAGGTTCATTTGCAAGATCATTTGCAAGCTTGGGTGAGGTTCTCCTCATTTTGTCAATTTACAAGCATCCATTAAGGCTAGAGGTTGTCACAAGACTCGAGGTTCATTTGCAAGCTTACCTTAATGAAAGGAGAGATGACACAGGACAAAGGCGCTAGCGGTCCATGAAGAGATTACACACGATCCAATAATGCCTTGCTTTCGAGAAACGGGGAACATTTAATGGGATTATGATTATATAGCAGGGGTTTATAAGAAGGCTCACATGCTTATTGTAAAAGCGAGCCGGATAAGATGAAGATCTTGAGACAAACTCATAAAAAAGTTATGGATATCAGAGGAGCTCACTCTGAATTAGCTTTCGATCTGCTCGCAATAAAAGCCTGATGAGTTATCACCCCCACAAACCACGGGGGAGTGCAATTAGGAAAAGAGGACTTAATGCCTCAAATATAAGGGAACTCCGAAAAGAGGTCAAGGGATGATTCTGTTTAGTCTCATCTTGTCGATGCAATGCAGCACACAAGCTTCTGTGTTGCGAAACCCCAAAAACCCCAATTCCTTGCTCTTATTCATACTCGATACTGTTGGAATCGGTGAGTTTAATGACAGATCAACAAACCACCAATTCCCTACCTCTTCAAGTTTCGTGGGAAACAGCTCATGTTTTGCAACAATCTCATCCCATACAACCTCTTTGCCCTTCATCATCTCGTTTAAACTTATTGGCTGACCATTAAAAGGAGGAACCTCCAGCCCAAACGTCTCTGCTAAAAGACTCCATATCCTTTTATAATTGAAGACGTCTCCATTGTTAATATTCAAGGCCTGGTTCTTGCCATTGGGATCAATAGAAGCCCAAATCTCCTGGTCGGCTATCAGCTCTGCATCAGATGCACTCCCAAATTGTTCCCAAGTAATTTCATTCCCAGGGTATCGAAATGGCAACCCTTCATGCTTGCAAATCGTTGCATATACTGCTAAACCACCCAGAAGATTCATTAAACTCCAAGGTGAGAAACCAAATATAGCATTCGGACGATGAACCGACCAGGTCAAATCTTGTTTTTTCTTCACTGTATCAAAGAGGATATCTTCAAGGGTGTAATAGAAGTTGGGCAGCGGCAAACGAGGCATGTCCTCACGGAAAGGAGGCTCATGAATGCGGATCTTGCCTGCTACGCTGAAGGGTCCAAGGTAATGTTTCCTACCCGTCTGCAAGCAAATGTGTCGAAAGTTGGGAGCGTTGGCCAACAATGCATCCAGCACGTTTTGGAACATCTTGCCATTATCCGCACAATTTTCCTCTTCGCTACTACGATTCACCCAAACTACCCAGTAAAGATGCGTAACATCTCTTAATGGCGCAATTTTATCGAGAACGTCAGCTTGATCCAGGACATCACACTGGATGTACTCGATCTGTGAGTCTGAAAACCACTTTGGTTGAGGCCTCCGGGCAACTCCATAAACTTTCCACGGCCCTCCTGGCACATCAGAGCGAGGTAGCATTTCGGCCAGGCTTGTCCCAACGATGCCGGTGACACCAATGACTAAAGCAACTTTGGGTCGACCATCATCCGCTTCCTGTCGGCGCTTGGAATTGTTCTGTGCGTACGATCCACGAAATTCACAAATCAGAGAACTACGAGCAGCTGATTTTTGCGTACGATCCCCGAATCGGTTTGCATACAAGATCACGGCATATTTGGCTACGCGGCGGAAAGGAGCGAGAGGATTCGAAATATCACGTCACACAAAACCCAAAAATGGGGAGGAGGCGTACCGCATGAGGCCCGATTCTGCCAGTCCACCACGAATACCAACTCATGACGACCAGATCTGTCACACAAAACGAGAGCGATAAGTTGAGAATGCATAATTAGGAGGGAGCCAAGCATTGCCAAACCAAAAATTGCACGCAATTCTCCAGGTTGCCAAGGTCGATCGCGCACCGATCGATCTCTCAAAGGCAGCGCAAACAAGCCATCCTCCTTGGAAGGCCTGATGGGAGCCCGTGAGTTTGTGCCCAAGAGGTCATAGTCTCCCTTGAGTGAGTGAGTGAGTGTGTGTGTGTCTCTCTCTCTCTCCCTTTTTCTTTCACCAAAAAAAGAAGTGTGTGTGTCTCTTTTTCAACAATACTAGAATTGGGCACTCAGCAACAAAAAAGGAGGGAGAGAAAAAACTAGACCCGGGGAGGCAATATCTAGCAACATCAAATATAGGATTCGCTCATGTGGGTTTGGGATTGCTTTTTATAGTGTGCCACGTGGCTCAACGAGAGGGCAGAAAGGGGGTTTGGTTTCACTATGCTAGAAAAGTGTGTGTCTCTCTTGTCTTGTCTGTCTCCCTTCGATCTTCTTACTTGGTTCTTTATTAGACTCTATGGACCCTATGGAAGCAACCATCCGGTCTTTGCTCATCTCGCTCTTCCTCAGTATCTATTCTTCCGAGCATCCCTACGATAATCGCTTTATGATTGTCTACATGCACGGGATCCAAATCATAGTGCTTTCTTGTCATATAATGATATCTTTCGATCCTTGTAACTAGAGTTCGGGACTCATTCTTGTAACATAATCCTTAATGGATTTCACCCCCAACTTGTGTGTGTGTGTGTGTGTGTGTGTGTTTTTTAGGAGGAGGGGAGGAGTAGGGGGACCAAGGGCTAGCTCAGAAATCCATATGTGTGTTTATCAATAAATGAACCATACAATTAATTCCATCATTTGGATATAAAGGTTTTAAATGAGACAGAGACAAAAATTTCTACACAACTAAATTGAATATTTTAACAAAATTATAACACATTGAGAGGTGTTTGTTATATAGAGTTTGCAAAAAAAATCATGAAATTGATTTTTTGTTAATATTGAGTTTGCAAAAAAACACAAGATTGGTAAAAAGGTATCGAATCCATCTAGTAGTCCAAGTTCCAAGGTCAAAGTCCACTTTCCTACTACCACGATCCAAATAAACCATATTTTAGAACAATATAGCTTGATTTGGGTACATAAGTAATGCATGTGTTCCCTCGCTTGTTATTGCTTTACCTAGGAACAAAAACAACCTCTAAAAGTGTAATAATTAAAAAAGTGCCATGATTACTCCACCTTCTAATATCGACAATTACAAGAGGGGGGTAGTCCACACTCTTATTTGAGAGGTAAAGGTCCTTTTTTTTAATAACCAAATAACACTCAAGGGGGGTAGTCCACACCCTTACATGACGGATCAAAATTAATTACGACAATTAATTAAACAAAATAATTAAGAAAGTGATCGAAGAAAATTTTTGGCAGAGAATTTATCCAGGAGGGTATTCCAAACCCTTACACAAAGTGTATTTATTAATAGAATTGAAAGAGAGCGAGAAGGAACTTTAGCTAAAGGAAATATATATAAGGGAGAGAGGAGGTAGGGAAGGAATAAGGGGTAATATATATATATAGGGAAATTAAGTAAATAGTGAAATTACCCATTTAACTTAAGTATATATGGAGGATCAAGCACTAATCATGTACTAAATAATAAGGAATATTTAAAAAAGTTACTATACAACCAAAGAAATTACAATAAACTAGAAGGAAATAAATTACATTATATATACATCTATATAGATGGTCAAGCACTACGACAAGAGAATTAACCTTGTAGGAAAAAATAAAAAGAGGAGTTATAAAGTAAAAGAGAGTAAAATGAATTAAAAAAGAAAGAGTGAAACTAAAACTTACATTAAACATGCAAAAGAACCTCGAATAGACATAACAAATAGAACAGAAAATAATAAATATATATATGAATACAAACACACACACACACAAATCTATCTATACTTCTATATATACTTATTTCTGAGATTGAGGTGTCGATGAAGGAGCTATGCCATGTGGCACCTATTCCTTGCACTCCTACCCTCATGTGGCATGCCTCTTCATGTGGCATGCCTCTATAGTGCTCTGCCTCTCGAGTCAAACCATCGTGGATGTCCTGTCAATTTTGTGCTCTCAACAGTTATTCCCTCTAATCGTCTCACCTGTGGAAATCTAAGTGCCCAAGCTCTCCCTCCCCTCGACCTCTCCTTCTGAGATTGAGGTGTCGATCAAGGAGCTATGCCATGTGGCACCTATTCTTTGCACTCATGTCCCCATGTGGCATGCCTCCGCAGCGCTCTTGGCCAAACTACCTCTCGAGCCAAACCATTGTGGATATCGATTTTGTGCTCTCAACAGGTATCATTTTTTCCCCTTTCAATCTTCTTGCCTATGGAAATCTAAGTGCCCAAGCTCTCCTCCCTCCCCTCGACCTCTCCTCGCTCCCTCTCACCTATTACCTTCCTTTTTGCTCCTAGCCTCCCTCCCGCAGTAGCAGCAACTCAGCCCCTCGCGCATTTGCAAAATTTTTGGCTACTCTTTGTCGAGTTGATGGGTCGCTTTCCTTGCCTTGCTTGCTTTCTTGCCAATTTTTCAATTTTAGCTGCACTATATTCCTCAATGTGCATCGGATTCTTTTTAAGATGAAAAGATTTGGTGGCAATTTGGTGCATTCGTTTTTGTAAAAATGATCGTAGGCTTTGGAGGTTTGTGAATTGGTTGATCTATTTTACGTAAGTTTGCTATTGAAGTGTAAATTTGAGTTACTCAAATGTAATAAAATTTTTTATCAAATTCGCCCACTCACACACCCATGGGTCCACTATGAGGGCCACATCCGCTCGGGACCTACATTGCCATGCAATAAGGAGTCATCCGTCAGGATTCAAATGAGGGCAACCACTCAAGTGGGTAGATGCCCTACTATCTGAGCTGTTGCATTACTCCTCGAAATGTAAGAGCTTGAACAAAGGGAACAATTTCCATACCAAACAAGAATACACGGCCGAACATGGCAATACATGGAGATTAACTACCCTCCCACACATGATAAGAGTATTGGCATTAGGCCATCTATCCACAGAAAAGAACGACAAATCATGGTTACACAACATAGCTGAAGAGTCCCTCTTGGTTAATGCCCTATTAAATGCATTGCAGTATGAGGGGGGGTTAATGGGGAGTTGTCAGTACCACATACAAAGCCTCCTCACTAGCCTCCAAACATCGTATTAGTAATTTTGGTAACATCCCAATTTTCACTTTTCCCAAAACCCAAAAATTGGTGGCATTTTGTTTTATTTGGAAGAAATTGAACTGAGAAATTCATACGATTTGTATAAATTCAATCTAATTGAAAAGTTTACAACTTGATTTGGTTTACTATTATATCATTCTATTGGGATATTGAGAATGTTGCATGTGAATTACCAAATTACAATGCATTGTGAACCCGAACATGTTCATATATTACAAGTCTCATGTTGCAAATGATATGTTTGATAGTTTAATGAGAAGATCAAAATTCTCTCAAGGTAAAGGTGGAGTTATGAATCACATTTGATATTCAAATTACCAACCTTAAATTATAAATCCAAATATCTTTGGGAGTATGCCAACAAAAGGACACTAGTGTTATATGTTAAAACTCATACTCACATAACAACTCCTCTTCTGCATGGATATCCATATGGGATTGTACAAAAATATACCCAAACATATCAGTATCAAAACATCTCATTTGTGTTCAATCCAAGGTAGTGAATCAAGGTCATATGCATATATGACATTCGTCTTATCCTTACAATTAATAGAATTATTGATGTATGCATACAACACATCTCCCATGATGTATTGCCTATCCTTTCTTGGTGTAACTTATGGATCAGTGGAAAACTGGAAGATAATATTCCAACCTAAAAATTTAGGGTTCCAAGTGAACAGTTTCTTTTTGGATTTTCCAAAGTAATTCGGCTTGGTTTGATCTCTTGTTCTTGAAAGTTTATTGATTGTTTCTTGTCTAGCTCACAAGCATCTCCACTTTTATTTCTATGGTGATAATCCCAAAATAATTTGAATTAGTCAAACTCAATACTAGAGATTCCTCCAAGAAATTTTTGATGTACTTAGGAGTAAACTCCTTCCACTCCAAAATCACTCCTTGAAAATACATATGATTGATATGTATTGGTTCATTGCCCTAATGATCAAGCTTAATAATATTATTGATATTGAAACTTTTCTCCATCAAAGTAGATAAGGGAGAAGTTCATTATTCGATATGTCATCAATCTCATCTATCATAAAATTATCTGGATATATACAATGTTCTCAAGGATTTACAAACCTCTTAAACAGATATGAGTTTTTCATGAATAAAGCGTGTCCTTTTCCTATTCAATCTATGAATATCCCCTTTAAATGGTACCCTTCTGTATGTTAAAAATGTGTTTTAAAAAAAGATTTTAAGAATCCCTTATGTCAAACCCACATGCTACACTTACATATTTATGAGTGACCCTCCCAGGTCTAAAAGGTGTATGTCGCATTACTCTTGGCCCATAATTTTGATTCAAAATGAAAATTTTTGTGTGCGCTTCTCAGTCATGCTTATTATCTTAAACACATTCTTAACTGATGCTATTGAGTATACCTCAATCATTCTTACTTAAATACATTTGTTCAAAATCCCTAACTTGCAATATGAAAAAAAACAGATCATAACTCAAATGCATATTCTAACATCAAAATGCAATCTACAAACATCCCCATGACTCTAGAGGTTAGTTTTAAAATTGACCTTGCCTTTCAACATCCACTAAGGTCTCTTGGCTTTTCATTCCCCACCAATGTCGGTTTTAAAACCAAGCTTGAATGCTTATCCTCCATCAAGATTGGATTTAAAACTAAGCTTGGCATTTAATCCTCCATTAAGCTTGATTTTAAAACTGAGCTTGATACCAGATGAAAGAAAAGGGTGATTTCAAAATTGGCCTTGGATTTCATCCTTCATTAAGGGTTATCTTTCATCCTCTACCAGGATCAATTTTCAAACTGAGCTTGGCCTTTTATTCTCAACTAAGCTCGATTTGAAAACTAAGTTGAGTGGAGAATGAAAAGCCAAGCTTAGTTTTAAAACACCAATGGTGGTGGAGGATGAAAACTAAGCTCAATTTTAAAACCAATCTTGGCGAAGGAGCTCGACGAAGAATGAAAAGCCAAGTTTAGTTTTTATAACTGAGCTGGGTGGAGGATAAAGTCCAACCCTTGGTAAAAAATGAAAGAAAACACTTGGTAAAAGATGAAAGCCAATGTCGTTTTCAAAACTGACCTTTTCTTTCATCCTCCATTTAAAATCAAGCTTGGTGGAGGATGGAAAGCCAAGTTTTGCTTTTAAATCAAGCTTGGTGGAAGAGCCTCTAACGAGCTTGGTAGATGATAAAGTTTTTTTTCAAAGACCCCCCTTGGAAAAGGAGCACCTAACTGGGATATTCTACTATCCTCACCCATAAAAAATGATAACCTAAAATGGGCAGTCATGCTCTAAACTTAGTGGAAAATATTAACCATAACTTCATAAAATGCTTATTTTGATACATGTAACTTTATTAAATTATCCAACAAATAGGATAGATACGTAAATCATGTCTTGCCATTGATTTGATATGTTGCCTGATTCCATTTGGATTTGTTAATCAAAATATAGGTAACTTTGAAAGTTTGGCAACTTTTAGAAACAATCGACATAGATTTTTCCAAAAAAATTGAATGCCATGGTCACCCCATCTTGCTATCCCAAATACAAAAAAGAGACTAATTTTCTAACATTTTCCTTTTAAAAAAACTCGTGGAGATATCTCCACCAAGCTCGGTTTTAAAAGAGCTTGGGTTTTTATCCCCCACCAACCTCAGTTTTAAAATCAAGCCTTTTCATTCTGCCAAGGCAAGCTCAATTTTTAAAATGGGCTTAGCTCCTCCACCAAGCAATTTTAAATCAACCCAAGTTAGATTTGTAAAAGGGGAAGAGGGAGCAAGATCAAGGTCATGGGCACGATGACAATCACCCTCCCAAAAGGAGCTTGGGTGTCGTCGTAGCCTAAGTCTGGTCTTTCTTTTTTAACAGTCATATAGGCAGAATTTAAAAAGAAAGAAGAGATTAGCGAAAGGTTAAGCAAAGGGTTAAGACATTTGGGTAGAGCTAAGACTCATCATCATCTTCATTATCTTCTTCTTGCTTGGAGCTCGATGATTATGTTGAACCCCAATCTCAAGCCCCTTCAACCCATCCCTTCCATCACCTCCACCTAGCTTATGTCTATTCCTCCCCCCATGACCTCTCGATCTCCATCCATGGAGATGTCTATACAATGTCTCCTTCTGGCTCCCCTCTCATCCTCGTGGTGACCTCCCCCTCCTCAGCCTCTGGCTAGGATGTCACCGTCTCCTTCCTCACCTTCCATCCCCCCTTCCTCTTATGTCTTCCTTCCCAAATACCCGCTCTGATTACCATGTCTCTCTCCTCTCTTTTGATTATCATAGCACTCTAAAAACTTTGAAACTTTGGCATCTTTTGCAAGTATCTCTCCATTTACCTTTGCATTGCCTTCATCATGTCCCCTTTGGATTGCTAATGTGCTCGTCCCTGATAGCTTTGGTAAGCATCTCAGGTGTGCCTGCTTACTTGGCTGCATATGGTCGCAATGTGGATAGATTCAGCATGATTCTAGCCACTCTTCATTGCTAGGCAAGCCTCACATCGACAAATGGATCAAAAAGCGCAACCACAATGCTCATGGAATAGCCTCGATCACGGTCCTAACTTGCAATACACTCCCCTCTTTAATGTTTCTTCCAAGTCCTCTCTTGTTTGCGCTTTTAGTTTTACAACAAAACCATGAGTTTTGACCATATCGCACACCTGTTGGTCAATTATTGGCATTGGACTTTTTACCTTGTCATAGCAGTAGCACATATCAATCTTTTTGCATAGACCTTCATTTTGCTTCTATCCAAGGTGAAGATTCATAATACTGGTTCGAAGATTGCGAGCATATTTTTATTCTAGGTGTGGTTCCCTTTTGAGGGGAGTGAGAGCAAGGTCAAAGGTAAGAGAAAGGGGGATGTGGAGAGAGAACATCGCAAGCGAGAGCCAGGGAGGGCAAGAGGGAGCAAGAAATGAGTCAGGGAGAGACAAGGAGTGTAGGTGAGAGCAAAGGAAAGGGGGAGCAAGGTCACGAAAGATCCAGGGAGGGGGAGGCAGGTCGAGATAAGTGGGGGAGGGGGAGCAAAGACGTCATGGGCAAAGGAGAGCATGGCAGTGACTTCTAGCTTAGGCAGCATCGGTAGCTTAGGAGGGTTAACGATTAAGTCTACTTTTAGGTCAACGCCCCCCACCCCTTCCCTTTAAATTAACGTATAGTCTCTCTCCCCCTGTCCCTAAATTTGAATTAAAATCCTCCCCTCTAGATATAAATTTACACCAAAACCAACTCCTAAATTTAAATTTACATGCTCTATCTCCCCCTTAATTTAAATTAATCATTTAGATTTATATGCACTCTCCTCCTCAAAATATAAATTTACATGCTCTCCCCCTCCTAAATTTAAATTTAAACGGCCTCTCCTCCTCCTCTAATTTACATCAACCCCTATTAAATTTAGATAAATAATCCATGTAATATGTTAATATTAGTACTAACCAAGGTTAGTAGATAGGGTTAATCAATAGGTTACTAGATAGGGTTCATCAATAGGTTACTAGATAGAATTAATAGATAGGCTAATAATAGGTTAACAAATGTAATAGCATAACCTATCTATAATTTAGCCAAACTAGTTTAACATAAGCTTGGATAACCTAGTTTAGCTTCTAGTTTAACCTAGTGTGACCTAAACTAATCTAGAATAGTTTAGTCTAACCTAAACAAGTGTAATTTAGCCTAACCTAAACTAGCAAAGTTTAATTTAGCCTCACCTTATCTAAACCAACCTAGCATAGTTTAGCCTAACCTAGGGGAAAGAAAGGAGTGGAAGGTTGAGGATGATCGGATGGTCAGGGAATGAAAAGCCAAGCCCAGTTTTAAAACCGAGCTTGTGGAGGATGACTTGTCAGCCTCTATCAAGCGTGGTTTAAAATAAAGCTTGGTGAATGACTTTTCGTCCTCCACCAAGCTCAGTTTTAAAACCAAGCTAAGTAGAGGATGAAAATCCAAGCTCAATTTTGCCGAGTGTGATTTTTCTTCCTCCACAAACCGTGGTTTTTATCCAAGCTTGGCTTTTCATCCTCCACCAAGCTTGGTTTAAAAATTTATCTTGGCTTTATTGGCTTTCATCCTCCACTAGAGTTGATTTTATAACTTACTGCCTTGGTGGTGGATAATTGCCAACCTCTAGCAAGCTCAACTTAAAATTGTGCTTGGTGGATGGCTTTTCATCCTCCACCAAGCTTGTTTTTAAAGAAAGATTAGTGGAGGATGAAAATTCAAGCTTGATTTTAAAACTAAGCTTGGTGGAGGTTGAAAATCCAAGCTTGGTTGCCAAACTGAGCTTGGTTTTTCTTCGTCCACGAAGCACGGTTTTTAAATTGAGCTTGCCTTTTCATCCTCCAACAAGGTTGGTTTAAAAACCGACCATGGATTTCATAGCCAAGATTGCTTTTAGAACCAATCTTGGTGGAGGATGAAAGGACGAGTCAGACTAATGCATACGCAATTGAGAGAGAGAGAGAGAGAGAGAGAGAGAGAGAGAGAGAGAGAGAGAGAGAGAGAGAGAGAGAGAGAGAGAGAGAGGTATTTAGTCTTCTAGTGCCCTTAAACCCATGAACATTCTTTGTCAGTGTTGGTGTTTTGTCCTACTATATGTGTTGTCTGCGGCCAAAAGCCTTTACATGTATACAAACTTTGGATAGTCAGTTCTGATAATGCCTCAATTATGTTGTTTTCGCAATATTAGATCATTAGTGTCATGTATATAGACTAAGTGCCACAAGTTGATGATTTTTATACGTGCACTCCATCTTCCAAGTAGTTTCAATGTCCTTCCTAGGCTTGTGATTGACCACATGATATTTCTTTTTGCATGAAGGGCTTCGACATTCAGTACTCCCATCTGTGCTTTGTAATTTCTTAACAATTCATCCATGCATGTTTCATAGACTAGGGGTTGTCACATCGAGCCATCCTCAAATGTGATCTAATCTATAGACCATGCCTCTATATTTAGAACAAAATCTCATCTATGTTATTGTTCAAGTTCTCTAAGTGAGGTATAAAATCTTTGACTATCACTCATATGTCTTTTCACCCAAATCTTGGGATTTTACAAAATGTACTAGAAACACTACCCTTGCTTCAGGTGTTTGTGTCTTATTCTTTGATCGTAACATAACTTCTCCAAGTGACATATCCATCTAATCTAACAAGCTGTATAGCAATATATTCTATTTTCAATTCCTCCTCCTTTATAGTGCTAAAGATTTCTTCCCATTGCATCACCAAGTTTTGCATGTATCCATTGTTGTGAGAATGGAAGTTTAATTTTTGGATCAAAACTCACATCAATTGACATGGATACATGTGAAGGCTCGATTTGTAGCACATTATTATTGAATATTGTACCGCGTGCTACAATAATGCCACTAATACTAACTTCCATCATATCACAATTGTTGAGCATATTCCCTTCAAAATTTTAATGTTTCCAAAATCACACTCTTATATAATTCAAAACTCTCTCTCTCTCTCTCTCTCTCTCTCTCTCTCTCTCACACACACACACACACACACACACACACAATGTAACAAGCCAAAGATACATTCCAGCCACTAGTAGATATAAAAAAGAGTGACTTTGTTCTTGTGAAGCCAAGTGAAAATATATATCCAATTTGGTTAGGAATCCGAGTCGAACATAGTCCTTTTGGGTCATCACTTGAGTTTTGTGTAAGAGAGGTATTGAATGTGTAACACTTGATTTTGTTCTAATGAACGATAAGGGCATTGTTCCAAATTAATGGTGGATCTTTGTACCACTTATAATATGTTAAGAATTGAACAAACTCTTCTATTAGTCTATTTAAGGCATGATTAAAGCCACTAGTATGCAATATATCTTAACATTTTCACCATCAAATTCTAAATAAAGGTGTATAGGTTACTTACAGAATGTTGTAATTGAAAGAAAATCTAAAGTTCACATGTGACAAATAGTACCATCAAATTCTAAATAAAGGTGTAAAGGTTACTTGTACACAGTGTTGTAATTGAACAAAAATCTAAAGTTTACATGTGACAAATAGTTCATCCCCAAAATTAATGAAACATCTCACATATTTTCTTATTAAAATAAAATTAATGGGATAAATAAATATCATTTTTAGCCCTCTGGTTAATAGGCAACTTGAGTCAGGTTAGTAGCACTCGAGTCAAGACAATACAAGATAAAGAAAAAATGATTTGGATGACACCAATGAGGAGAGTAGTGTGCCTCCAGAATTCACGGAGGCTCGAAGAGCCAAGGAGAAATTGAAGGAAAATTCGTAGGAGTGCTCCAACAACAGTGAGAGAGGATGAGTTAGGAGGGTGGCTAACTTGACCGCCTCAATCCAAGAAAAGAGTCTTAGTATATAGGAAGAAGAGTGTGAGTTGTAATGAGTATTTTAACCCAACTAGTCTTGTTGTGGTGTGTAGAGGCTAGGAAGGCAAAGTCTAAGCTGTTGGCTCCTAGAGTCCTGAATCTAAGCCAAGGCGAGCAGAAGGGAGAAAATAGTCTAGGGTTATGGTTTGCAACCACAAGCTATTGGTAATCATAGACTATTGAGATTAATATAGTTGGCTATGTATTGAATTGTGTTGATTCTATATCTGTACTTGCATTTCGACTTGTATAAAAGACCACCCATCCTCATATAGTGTGCCCACTAACATAAACCTCCAATTTGCTAGTAAATTATTGTTGGCATATGCTTCTACACCCTACATGGAGTAGGAATCCCAACAAAACAACCTTAGGGCTACAAGAGTGAGTCTTTTGTTGAGCTATCCACACACTTCCACCAAGTTGGGCATGAGATTTAAGCCAAACCCAAGTGAGAGAAAAATTCCAATCACTATCATGTGCATCATTTCCAAAATTAATTAAATATAATGGATACATTCTCTAAAACAAAACCAAGTCTTAGAGCCACTATTAATGAAACAAGAGATTCCCAAAATTAATGAAACAATGGATGCATTTTCTAAAACAATAAAACCAAAGAGCCAATATTAATGAAACAAGAGATTAATTAATGACACTGATATGCTTGATCCAGGATGAAGATTTGCTAGAAAGATAAGAACAATGTGAGGAAGGGAGAATGTAAGGCTCTTTCTCCCATTTCATTTTCCCAAAATATTGGGATTTTTCCAAAATTACTTATATGGTGTTTCCATGGCTCCAATTATGATGGCCATGTTGTGTAATAGGCAACCAATGAGAATTGACTTTGTAATTAGAACATTCGGTAAATTGCACTACATAGTACAATCCCAAGAGGACTATGTGGATTTGAAAGGGAGAAACTCTTATCATGTTTTCCTTCACTTTCCATGTAGTGCATATTCATTCTACTTATGGTTGTACTCTCTCTCTCTCTCTCTCTCTCTCTCTCTCTCTCTCTCTACCCTATAATAACTCAAGAGGAGCTAGCCTTGTGCACTCTCTCAATTCACTGGCTATCTAGATGCAGTAAGTCACTTTTGGTGTTTGTACTTTGTTTCATAGACCATGAGGTCTTCTACAAAAGTTAATAGATTTTTATCTCTCTCTCTCTCTTTATGGGATGAGGGCATACCTGGTGAGGGCTACATCTGCACCTTATGTCTATAGAAGATTGACTTAGATGAGTACTTTGTCTTCACATGCTCTGCATACTATGAGATCTGAGGCCATCACCATTGTCTTTTCAGAGATGGACTCGTACCCCTCTCAAACCTCTTGACACGATTTAGTGATCTTCATTCATGAGGTCATATGACACAGAGACCATCTATTCAAGACATAAAGTCAAGATCAAGGGGCTTAGCTACACTCCACCTAGAGCATGATTATTGATTTTTTCTTGTCAGATAGCATAGATTAGCAATCCCAAGGGGACGACGTAATCTAGTCCTAGAGCAAGAGCCATGATAGACCCACGAATGTGTTGCTGCAGAGATGAGGCTTGGGGATCTTCCCTCCATGTTCACTAGACCAAGGAGACAACCAAAAAGGGGGATAATGGCACTTGTTCCGATAGACAGATTTTGTTAGGCGATAGCAATAGACCATGATTGACACCAACTCTTTATCATGGGTTTCATGTATCCACAGCACTGATCATCACCGGAGCCCCTCTCTATCAAGACACTCTTACCAATTCTCTGTCACCCAATGGATATGGTTAGAAAAGACTTGTAGAGGATTGCATCTTTCACTGCCTTATTAAAGAAGGAATCGTCACAACATTTTGGCTTAAGAATTCTACTCCTTAGAGCTCAAGTCATGATCATTTGAATGATGAATATGTTTTAGTCTTTGTATTATGCTCATTGTGAGCTTTGTAAATGATTAATAATGAAGAAGGATAAGAGTTTTCCAAACTCAAAGAAAGAGAGAGAGAGAGAGAGAGAGAGAGAGAGAGAGAGAGAGAGAGAGAGAGAGAGGATGATTTTTTCATGTTAGTTTCATTAATAAGTGAAACTTTTATAAGGCATGTGAAAGTTTGCATGCCCCTATAAAAATAAAAGTTATATATATATGCCAACATTTGAAACTAGCTTTAAAAGGTAAGTTTTTCAATATTATAAATGATAAGGTTGTTATTATTTAAAAATCATAAAATTTTATAAGGCTTGTGAAAATATATATGCTCCTATGAAAATCAAAGCTTCATATAATTTCAAAGATTTGAAACTAGATTTTTGAAAAAAAGAAATTTTAACCTTCAATAGTAAATGAAATCCATGAAAATTTGCCAAAGTTTTTATATAAAACATTTTTCAAAAAGATTTCCTAGTATAATAAACATGATTCTAGACAATGTTGCCCATATACTAAAATCTAGAACCCTATGTGGGGCCCTTTTACCATGTTTTATGTGTTTGGAAAGCTTCTTCAACTCACTGATGATGAGAAAAAATTTTATAGGGTGAAGCTAAAGAGGGGGTTATAAATTCTAGAATCCAATGAAACTTGGTGGTAGCATGAGTCATCATAAGAACAAACCCATTTTAGACTTTACCCCCATTCGATAACCATGGAACCACATCTCACCATCCTCCCATCTTTCAAGTCCATATTCCCTAACCCAAATTTGGTTTTCTAGCCAAACATTGGCGAGGCAATTCCAAACAATACCAAAACTTATGGCTACATGAGAGAGGGTGTGCCCATCTCCACATATGATGTGGGGCCATTTAATACTTATTAGGAAGAAAAATGTTCAAGATAATTTAAGTACACTAAAAAATATGCATGGTACGACATCAATTATGTCTATTCTACAATATGCATTAAAATGTGATCAATATGCTTGGGACCATCCAAGAACGAACCTACTTTTTGAAGATTAAAAGATGAAACTAGAATAAATGTAGCAACAGGACATTGACATGGAAGTAAACTATATGGCTAGCTATACATAAGCAGCAAGTAGATTCTTAGCAAGAAGAATAGAAGGATTCAATAGAGAAAAATTGAAGAATGAGCCTTTTCATGTGTGGTAAGAAACAAGGAAATATTCATGCACAACCATAAAAATGATATTTGATGGATATGATACCTTGCGCAAGATGTAAGATGAGTAAGATTAAGGCCCATGCAAAGTATGATACACATCAAAGATACACACATAGGCTAGAATCTCACTGATGCATATTTTTTCAACACTCTAGCATCTTGCATGATAAGACACAAGGAAATATGCATGCCCAACCATGCAGATGATATCCAATATGTATCATACTTTGCACTTGCCTTAAAATGAGTAAAGTTAAGGCTTGTGCAAAGCATCATACCAATTAGAGATACACACATAGGCTAGAAGCATGGCGATGCATATTTTTCAACATTCGGGTATCATGCATGGTAAGAAGCATGAAAATTTGCATGCCCAACTATGAAAATATGCATGCCAAGCATGAAAATGATATCCGATGGGTAAAGGACTTAAAATGAGTATGAGTAAGCCCTGTGCAAAGTATCATACTCACTAGAGATATTGGGTATCATGCATGGTAAGAGACAAGAAAATATGAATGCCCAACCATGCAAATGATATTTAATGGGTATGATACTTTTCACAAGTCTCGAAATAACTAATAGTAAGGCCCATGCAAAGTATCACACAAAGAGAATACCAATGCATATTTTTCACCACTCGGGCATCATTGTGTGGTAAGATATAAGGAAATATACATTCACAACCATGAAAATGATATCAAATGGGTATTATGCTTTGCACAAGCCTTAAATTGAGAAAGGTTATAGCCTATGCAAAGTATCATACCCAAGGGCATGCACACATAGGCTAGAAGCACATCATAACATATTTTTTTACACTCACGCATCATGCATGGTAAGAAACAAGGAAATTTGCATGCTTAACCAGGAAAGTGATATTCAATGGATATGATTGTATAGGCCTTACCTTGAGTAAGATTAAGTCTAGTGCAAAGTATCATACCATCAGATATACACATTTAATCTAGAAGCACAACAATAAATCTTTTTCAACCATTAGGTATCATGCATGGTTAACAAACAAGGAAATATGCATGCCAACCATGACAATAATATCTTATCAGAGATACACATATACTCTAGAAGCACACTAATGAATCTTTTTCAACCCTTAGGCATCATGCATGGTAAAAAACAAGGAAATATGCATTCCAACCATGAAAATAATATTTGATAGGTATGATATTCTACATAGGACTTAAACTAAATAGGACTAAGGCATGTGCAATGTCTCATACCCATCAAGGATGCACACATAGGTGCACACCAATGCATATTTTTCAACATGCAAGCATTATACATGGTAAGAAACAAGGATGTATGCATGCCCAACCATGAAAATGATATCCAATGTGTATGATGCTTTGCACATGCCTTTAATATATAAGGTTAAGATGTGTATAAAGTATAACACCCATTAGTAATACACACATAGAATAGAATCATACCAATGATATTTTTGAGCACTCAGGTATCCTGAGTGGTAAGAAACAAGGAGGCCATAATGATATCCGATCCATGTCAAACTCTGTCACAGTACAGGCTATGGTTTCCCATTTAGTTTTATGAAGTTTTTCATCATCATTCAAATGCTTAGCCTTCTCAACTTACCATCCTTGTTCCCTTCACCCCCATCCATATGTCGAGCTTTGCCTCTCATAGAGTAGGCAGCTTGCAAGCGAGCCTATATCCTAATTTCCATGCCTATCATCGGCATTCGATACTCATCATAGTGATAGCTTGCATACACACATGGAACCTCCAAAGACCCTAAGAAGAACTCAATTGTACCTCCATCACCTAGCTCTTTAGTGTAACAATAAGGAGATCTGAGCCTAGTCCCATTGCCACAACCCCACCTTGATTCGCTAATACATTTACAACTATGTAGGACCCCATGGCAACCACCAACACCACAACTAAGGTAGCCCTTGTCAAAGCCTTTCAAATATACCATGATGTTTGGGGGCATTTAGGTCAAGGGTAAACGTTCACATTACTTAATCAACCAAGCACAAGGACCCCCATAGTATATATGTGCAAGGTGGAGAATCATTTGGATCCTATATCCTTGCATAACCACTTTTTGGGAGACAAACTTGGGACCCTCACTATATACCACATAGAGAGGCATCCATGCCTCATTACAACGTGATGGGACCACACCAAAATTCATGGACAACATATGTAGCCCATCAAGGATACCAATGAGAACTACAAGAAGGGGTGAACTATCAAGAGACACAATATCCTATAGCCCAAGCCAGTCAGCCCATGCATATGATACAAAGCACATAGCTCCCCTCTTTTTTTGTAATCCCTGACCATAAAATCACATCCCAAAAAATAGTAATTATTTTAAGGTTTTCTTGTCACCCCTTTTTCTTATATATGTAATCTGTTTGTTTGTGATAGTAATCATCACAAGAGGGGGAAACAAGGAGGTTCCTTCCTTTTTTAGCCTACCTTACTTCTTCTCATCAAATCATGGAGGGAACCTCAAATAAGACTCTAATTATCCATTGCAAACATAAATTCATTTTTATAATTGCTATCATCATTATACCAAGCCTTTTATCAAGACTTTTCAATCGTAAGCCATATCTCTCCAAATTCTTTTTAAAAAAATATCCATGAACTCTCATGTATCCTTTTTATCCACTTTTAAAACATACTACTGTATAATAATCCAACTATCTTTAAGTTCCAAAACTGAGTTTTTTGAAGAAGATTCTATTTCTACTTCTCTATAAAGTTCACATAGGGTATAACTGCAAAAATAAGCTTCTGCTAAGCTTCCAAAAAGTAGTTTTACAGTGCTGTATTGTCGTAGATGATATGTCCACACTCTATCTCTATGCATCAAAATGCTAGGAAGGGTGGCCAAACTCAACTGCGCCAATCAAGTAAAAACAAGAGTTAGGAATGTTGTCTTTAACTTGTAACTGTCGCAAGCTTCATAGCTCAACCATGGTTGTCATCCTTGTCAATGCCAACATTTCGAGAAAAAGAGGAGGGGGGGTTTACATAAATTGTCATAATCCATCAAAGATAAGTACTTAGTTGCACTAACCAAATGTATTCACATAGTAGGATAATGGTTTTCATACTGTACACATCAAATTCATGATGGATTATAAACCCATCTAGACCATATAGTGCATGGGAATCGAAAAAATGCAGTTGGCAAGCACTACTATCCTAATGTCATTTTCTATGGTGTAACCCAAACCCGTCCAATCTTAATATTATATAAAAGAATGTTAATACATAGTACAGCTAAAGTGCAAGAGTACTTATTATGAGGAAATCTTTCTGTAATAGGACCATCCATGAAAAGTGGTGGTGAGATTTTTGCATCATGAATCCTTGGAAAAGTGGTCTATCATTCATCTATTAGGGGGATCAGTCCAGTATAAAAATCATTTCAGATCTATTTCCTTGAACCCATGCAATCTATTTCCTTGAACCCATGCAATCTATTTCCTTGAACCCATGTAATTTATTCAATCTCCAATAAGCTTGGAAGTCCAGATAATAGCATCAATGATTCTTGACATTTCTCATTAAGTAAAGGATAGATATTTCACTATATTTTCTTTTCTATGGTAAGGGTTCTCAAATTTTGAGTTCTTTTTAAAAAAGCCAACTTCACCCAAGTAAACCTTAAGGAAAGAGAAGAGTTCAAGGAGAGGTTTTTAAGGGACATTCTTCTAGGTAGATTTTTGGATGCCTAGAGTGCTCTAAAGTTTTAGAAAAACTAAGTAAAGTTAGAGCTTGTATGGGAAGCAAAAGCAAGGAGCCAAGTTGAGTATAGAGCTATAAAAAAAGATCAAGTTAGAACTTGATTAATATCTTGTAACAGATCCAAGACATGACTTGCAAGTTCAAATAATCCAAAGAAAGAGAGTGAAAGAAAGAGTGTTAGAAGCTTGGGAGCTTGAGAACAAGTTATAAGCTTTTTTCACAAGAAAGAAGTCTCGGCAAAAACCCATTACAATGACTCTAAGGGCTCAATGAAGGATGAATAGAGAAGCCATGAGTCAAACCTAGAGGCTAAGAGTTGTGACAAAGAAATTAAAAATTGAACAGAGTCTTGTGTAGCCAAGGAGAGCTCCTGAATCGTATTCAAGAGTAAAAGATCTGAATTGTGACTACAAGGCAGCCACATATTTGCCCATAGAGAGCTACTATTCAAATACTTTTGTTAATGAATTATTATGCGCACTATTAGCCAGAAAAGAAATCAGGACCAGAGGCTAGAGGCTAAGCATGGCGACGCTCGAGGGCCATAGAGGAAAGGAGAATGTGAGGGCGAAACGTTATCATGGGAGGGGAAAAGGAATTAGAAGGGGAGGGAATGAAGAGGGAGACTATGACACAAGGGGAAAGGGAGAGGGGGAAGAGAAGCGTGTACATGATGGGAGGAGGAATGTAAAGATGGAGACATCAAGGGAAGAGGACCATGCTTTATTTTGAAAGGAAGAGAAGGGAGAAATCAAAGTACTAGCTAGGTGGCTTTACAAGAATGAGCATGTCTCATCAAGGAATAGCCCCCTCCTTTTATAGCCAAGAGAGAGGGTCTCTCCCAATAAATGCATCCTCCCACATGCATGGTGTGTGTGGAAGAGTCTCCCATGTGGGCTAGGCGGTTACGCACTCTCAATTGTGTGCGATAACGCTTGGCCACATTTTTCCACATATATCAACTCCCATATCCCAAGTCTATGATACTCCCTTGGTCTCTTCCCAATTTTATAATACGTTCAAACATCTAGGAGGACAAGTGGAGGGTTGGCACAAGGAATCTTGCCACCCCATCCTACTTTCCCCATTATTTAACTTGCATCCTTGGACTATCTATACCTCCCCCACATGGGCCTATCCTATATGGAGGGAATAACCCAATATAATATCCATCTCCACCTATTTTATATTACTTCTCCCATGGACTTTGAACCATATCTCACTAAATGCAGCCTAGGTGGAGGGGTGGCACATGGAGGAGCCATGCCACCTTACATTTTATAATATTACTACCATGGATCACACCTTATGGGTCCTCTTATGTGGAAGGGTGGCACATGGTCATGCCCTACCACCTCAACCCTGGGCCCTATGCACACCATATTTTATTATACTATTGCCACACATACAAACACACACAATATTAATGCCTTTTTCCTTAGATAAATTTATCCATAACAATTCCCCCCCCCAGGCAGGGAATGCACAACATTTCCATGCCTGGGTCCATCACGCGCAAAGAAGGGCTTGAGATAATGCTTGTTGATCATCTTCCTGCCCTATGGCTCATGCAGCTCCTGAACTTGTACAAACCCATTGCTACATTCCTTGATGACTTTGTATGGACTGTCCATAGTGGCAGAAACTTCTTATCCATTTGGTGGTCCAATCTGTTATCAAAGCATAGCATAACATCCCCCTCAACAAAGTGTCTTTCCCATCCCTTGTGAATCTTAGCATCCAAGCGGGCCTTTTGTCAATTCTTTTGAATGTCTGTTTGATGTAGGGCAAGGCGTCGAGTTTTATCTAGCTTCTCAAGTTGCACCAACCGGGCCTCTACATGTTTATCTTCTGTCATCCTCTGTTCTTGTGCCAATCTCAAAGCTGGAATCTCTATCTCTAGTGGTAAAACGGCCTCAGTACCATATACCAACTCAAAAGGAGTGTGACCTGTAGATGTTTTATGAGTAATGTTGTAAGCCCATACGGCTTCTGTGACCTTCTGATCCCATTGGCTCCTTCCCCTGTGGCCATTTTTCCCATGGTTTTACAAAGGAGGCCATTGGTCCGCTCCGTTTGACCCATGGATGCTGGATAATAGATGCTAGAAGTGCGATGATCAATACCCATGCGATCCATGAGTAACTCCACTGCTTCATTTAAGAATGGACTCCCATGGTCGGAGACTATTTCCATGGGTGTCCCAAACCTTGTGCAGATACGTTTAAATATGAAATTTGAAACTGCCTTACCATTTGCAGCGGGGAGGGCGATAGCTTCAGGCCACTTAGTGACATATTGAGTGGCTACCAAAAGATACTTCTTTTTGCGGGCAGTCATGGGCAAGGGCCCGACAAAATCTATTCCCCACTTCTAAAACGAATGGATGGACATCACTGGGTGATGTTGCCCAGGATGCAAATCCTTCCTACCAAAGAATTGGCATGGTTCACAGGTTTTGCAATACAAAGTGACATCCTTGAACAAGGTCGGCCAATAGTATCCAGCATGTAAAATCTTCTTAGCTGTATAGTCACTGGCATAGTGGCCTCCACAAAATCCATCATGATAATGGTTCAATACCTTAGGTACTTCATCTGCATCAATGGCCCGTCTTAGTATCCCATCCATGCCTTGATGATACAACACCCCATCAAAGAGGGTGTAGCGCCTACTATCTCTGTGGATCTTCTTTCTCTCATAGCTAGTAGTTTCTGGAGGAAAGGAGAAAGCAGTTAGAAACCTGTAGATACCACCATACCATGGATCCCCCACTTCTATGGCTGCTACAAGGACATCGAGGCACTCCTTTAAATCAATCAAAGCATTCTTCAAGTTGGAACAACCCCCTTTTACAATTTTGAAAGAAAAATCATATTCTTGTAGAACTGCCAACCATTTGGCCAACCAGCCCATGGGATTTGGTGATTGAAGAACTTGCTTTGCAAGACCATTGCTAGAGATTATAATGAAGGACTTTCCAGCCACATAATGCTTAAATTTCTCAATGTAGAAAACCAAAGACAAGGCATGCTTGTCAGCCTCTGAGTAGCGTCGTTCGGTGTCAAGCAACTGTCAAGAAGCAAATCGAACGGGATACATGAATAGATCCTCCCCTTGTTGGAGAAGAATACCTGCCAGAGTGTGCTCACCAAACCCAAGATTGATATAGAAAGTCTTTGACCAATCTGGATTGTGTAGAATGGGTTCTGAAGCCAGAGCATTCTTGATTTGTGCAAACCCATGATCACAATCCTCATCCCAAGAGAAATGAACCCCATCTTTTAATAGCATAGTCATGGGTCATGTCAAAGCAACATATTGATCAATGAAGCGGCAATAGTATCCTACTAGATTGACAAATGAGCGTACTTGACGTTTGGTTGTTGGCGGGGAGAGCTTGAGGATGGCTTCTACCTTCTCGGAGGCTTGACACCCTCGGATGAGACAATATGTCCAAGTAACCTCCCTTGAGTGGCTCCAATGGTGCATTTCTCCGGGTTGAGATTGCCATTCGCATCATTGAGCCTTTGGAAGGCCAACCTAACCTTCATGACATGCTCCTTACATGACGAGAATATACAAAAATCATCTAAAAACACCTCCAAGAAATCCCCCAAATAAGGAGCAAACACCATCTGCATAAATCTTTGAAAGGTAGCAGGAGCATTGGTGAGGCCAAATGGCATTACTTTGAATGCAAATGTCCCCCAGGGTGTGGCAAATGTGGTTTTAAGCACATCTTCTTCAGCGAATTCAATACTTGAGCCAAACGTTCAGCACCAAATAAACTGGCAATCCTTTGTTGATAGTTTATCTTTAGACCAAAAAGAATTACAACTTGAAGCTCAAAATGAGGCACAAAGGGTTGATTAGGTACAAATGGATTCCTTGGTCGGAACATTACCAACCATAGCCAAGGCCTAGAAACCTTTGTAGTGAGATTGAGAATAAACCATTCAAGATGAGCTTATCCACAAGAATTAATAAGTAGATGCACCAATTCTCCCCTAAGCTTGGGGAGCATCCCACCCTTCGAAGAAGGAGACGCTTTTAATTACCTCCGAAGCAGCAAGTAGCTCGATCACCGTACAATGAGTAGAATTGAAATTAAAGTTCTCCCAGCGTATCAGTGGTTCTTCACCTTGAATCATCCACGGTGTATCATCTCACTCGTCGTCTCCTTGAGCAATGCACTGTACAATCAGTTGTTGCAGATCAACATGAAGATCAAGAAAGAGATCTCGCCCATTGGTAGCCGTAAGGCGCGAAGGACCAGGCACCAAATCCTTGAACTCATCAAGAAGTGACATAAATATCCGCCCTCTTCGTGTGGTGTGCGTCCGTGAAGTGAACTTGAAAAAGTTCAGAATCTGCGATCTAGTAGGAGATATGAGTAGAGCACGTGAAGTGAAGTACTTTTGCTTTTTATAGCATGTGAAAACTCCCTACGGTTAGAGAGTTACAATTTTCGAGATTTCAATATATAAGCAAGAATCATTACATTTTCATCACTTCTTATCTACTCACCCAATGGTAAGTCTCCCTTTTGCGAAGGGGGAGGTCTTGGGTTCAAATCCCACTCTTTAATAAAAAGAGAGGAGAGGAGAGGAGAAGGAGAAGAGAAAGAGAAAGAGAAAGAGAAGGGAAAGAAGAGAAGAGAGGGGGGGCGCAGGATTTGTTACAGTTTTGCAGAAACTCGAAAAAACAATCCACGACCAGAAGATGCAAGAGCCCAGAAAAACATCGCGATCTGTCCGCGATGCACGCGGGTGTACACAGTGGATGCGCGAATGCGCGCGCGGGAGCACAGATGTTGCAGTTCTACTACTGCGATCGGTACGAGCAAAAGATTCGCCAGCCAGGATACACGTGGGAACCGCAAGCAGAAAACAGGCCGACTGGAAGTGCAGAAGCATGGCGGTTTTGCAGCCACAGAGACAGGGAATGCACGCAATTTAGAGGCACAAAAGAAGAGAACTGTGCACGGAAGAGGCCACAGCGCCGCACCCAGTCGTAGGAGTAACATATTTTATACCACTAGCCGTGGAGATTTCGATCCTAGCAGGCACACCATTTCTATTAGCCGGAAAAGAAATCAGGACCAGAGGCTAGAGGCTAAGCATGGCGACGCTCGAGGGCCATAGAGGAAAGGAGAACGTGAGGGCAAAACGTTATCATGGGAGGGGAAAAGGAATTAGAAGGGGAGGGAATGAAGAGGGAGACTATGACACAAGGGGAAAGGGAGAGGGGGAAGAGAAGCGTGTACATGAAGGGAGGAGGAATGTAAAGATGGAGACATCAAGGGAAGAGGACCATGCATTATTTTGAAAGGAAGGGAAGGGAGAAATCAAAGTACTAGCTAGGTGGCTTTACAAGAATGAGCGTGTCTCATCAAGGAATCGCCCCCTCCTTTTATAGCCAAGAGAGAGGGTCTCTCCCAATAAATGCATCCTCCCACATGCATGGTGTGTGTGGAAGAGTCTCCCATGTGGGCTAGGCGGTTATGCACTCTCGATTGTGTGCGATAATGCTTGGCCACATTTTTCCACATATATCAACTCCGATATCCCAAGTCTATGATACTCCCTTGGTCTTTTCCCAATTTTATAATACGTTCAAACATCTAGGAGGATAAGTGGAGGGTTGGCACAAGGAATCTTGCCACCTCATCCTACTTTCCCCATAATTTAACTTGCATCCTTGGACTATCTATACCTCCCCCACATGGGCCTATCCTATATGGAGGGAATAACCCAATATAATATCCATCTCCACCTATTTTATATTACTTCTCCCATGGACTTTGAGCCATATCTCACTAAATGCAGCCTAGGTGGAGGGGTGGCACATGGAGGAGCCATGCCACCTTACATTTTATAATATTACTACCATGGATCACACCTTATGGGTCCTCTTACGTGGAAGGGTGGCACATGGTCATGCCCTGCCACCTCAACCCTGGGCCCTATGCACACCATATTTTATTATACTATTGCCACACATGCAAACACACACATATTAATGCCTTTTTCCTTAGACAAATTTATCCATAACAGCACCAATCCTGCAACGTAGCTGCCATCGGCCGAGAACTATGCGACAACAAGGGGCGTTTCGAATAATAGAAGAATGGCTGAGTTGGAGCTTGAGAGAAAGAAGATGTCCAATAAGCTGTAGATAGAGCTTGGGCCTTGTAAAAGCAGCTGGGAGTGAAGTGACTCAGGTGGCCAACCTTGGAGTAAGAAGGAGCCCGCATTGTGATATGAGTAGGATGCCTGCACCTAGGTATGCTCCATTGTATCAAGGAGTGTCGTAGAGCTCCCAAAATGGGTTTTGTGTAGGCTTGGATTGTCAGGAGAGATGAAGTCGGCTGACTCATCTCACCAACCGTGTGCCTTGGTTCTGCCACTCCTTCACGACTCACTATTCTCCAGGGAGTTTCGTGTCTTCCTTTGCACGGTTCTAGAGAGCTTCTTGGCTCTCCTGAGTTCAGTGCAGGTCACAACTATGATCCTCAATTTCTGTTGGATTTCCCTCGATACTCACAATGATCATCTTGAATGGAGGGTTCGCCATTGGTAGATCTCGAGGGGAGGAGTGAAGCATTGGATACCCTATATCCTAGTTAGCCATTTTGGGCGAGAAAGTTGGTAATAAATTCCCCTCCTTTCTTTTTGTTCATATGTGTTCTACAGGTGCCTTTTTATGGGCTCAAGGCATGGGCCTTAAATGCTATCCAAGCTCTCCCCTTAACTCTCTGTAGAGTACCATCTCGTATCAACTCCTATGGAGATCTTTACCTCATCAGTATGGTGCACTCTCCATGGGTCAATTTCTCATGGCTTATCCTTTTTCCTTTGAGCATGGTTTTTGGCCTGCCCTCTGGGTAGCCTTAGCTTTTCTTCTAAAATAGGTGTGATTCTTAGAAGTTAAGTGTACTAATGGCTTTGAGAGTGAGCATTCAAGATTTAGGGCCCCTTGTACCATGGCTTTTCGAGCAATAAAGCCAAGCTAGAAGTGAAGGGATTTTGTATCAAGAATCCCTCGAGGTTTGCTAATAAGATTAATTTCACCCAAATATCTCCGGTCCTAGGGCTTCCTTTTTAATCCCATATATATATATATATATATCCCATTGTAGAGTTAAGTAAATATGGTCAAAGGTCCATACTCCTTCTCATGTCCAAGTGTATGCAATCTGTGTAAGTATGTTCCAAGTGTAGCCAGTGTTGATATCCCTCATATCTCAATTCTACAGGGAGCTATCTTATTCTTGTTACTTATTAGTGTTTACCGATAAAAATTTAAAAAATGACTCCTAGTCGCAATGTGTGCATGGACATGCATTTGTGCTGGATGACATCTTCCTCTAGCCCAAATGCACACCCACTTGCACATTATGACTAGGAGGAATTTTTAAAATTTTTTATTTGTGTGTGTATGTGTGCACACGCGCATGTGCGTGCATGCATACACATGTGGAAGGGCAAGGGGGAAGTTGGGTTTACGTGTGAGTATGTGGGGAGGGACGGGGATTTTCAACCAATAAAAAGAATTCTCCCTCTCCATCGGGTCTCCTCTCTGCCAAAAGGCCCTATCAAGAAATTGCTAATGAGAGAAGTCGAACACTTGGCAGAGGTTTAAAAAATTAAAATTTTCTTTTTGAGTATGTGCGCTAAGGGGGCATTTAGCCAAACGATGATGCCGTCTGGCCCAAATGTGCACCTGAACGCACATCCCCCAAAAGAATTGTAATTCTTTTTTCCTTTCCCCCCTTTTCGCGCTAGGTGTCTTTTCTAACAAGTGGTCCTTTTTCCTTTCAAAACAAGAAATTTTTTTATGGGAAGGAAGTTAGACACTTGGTCAAGAGGGTAAAAAATTTTAAGAAAGACCTTTGGAGGAAAATGCGCTCATGCGCATATTTGGGCCAGATGGTGACACTGTCTGGCCAAAATGCACACTTGAGTGCACATCCCCCCAATTTTGTTTTAAAAAATTATTTCATTTCCCCCTCTCCATCTGGTGTCCTCTCTATCGAGTGTGTCTTGGTTGTCTAATTTAGCAAGTACTCTCTTTTTCTTTTTCGTTTTACACGAAAAAAAATAGTCGTGTTCCAAGGCCCATATCGCCCAAACGGTGCAGATTTTGGAAATAATCAATATTATGAGTTTGGGTTGTCTTTTGATTCCTTATAGTATCATCACTTTTTGCCAAAATCCACCATCTTAGGCCTCAAATCTACATTTTAGAATCTTGCACGTAAATCCAAGCTGAAAAAGTAGTCCAAAACACCTTTTCTTGATATTCGAGCCATTGTTTCCGCATCCAAATGGTTGAATCATGTAAATTACAAAGTATCAAAACTAAAGCCTACTAAAAAATCTACAATTCTCTCCTACAAACTTTTCCCAAAATAAATCATCTTCTCATACATATTTGCCTTTTAAAGCTGATCGCTATCAATACGATGACAAAAAATATCACAAAATGTGAAAATATGAAACATGGAAGAAAAAATAGGGTGTAGTGAGCTAGGGTCTCACAGATTACAATGGGTAGTCACAAAATGTACACATCTTATACTCTACAAGGTTGATCTGTTACAAGGTTAACGGACAAATTCTTATTTTTCAATTTATAGTGTATGTATATCCCATGTGAATCCCTTTTATTTTGCATGCTCTACAAGGTTGGTCTATTACAAAAAAAATATGCCCTTTTCTAGTATTTAGACCAATAAGAATGAAATGTCACTCTTAAACATTCAGAGGAATTTTATCACTACAAATATATGTTATCCTTGTACAAGCATCATCAATATTACATAACCTAGTCCTTAATAAAATAACATATCCCCTAGTTAAGTCCTCTCACCTCAATTCCTAATATATGCACACAGCAAGGGTATGCATGCACATGTCATATGCTTATGGTACAATTGATCTACATGTGACGCTTCTTTTAGATGCTCAAAAACTTTTTGTATTATATACCTATGATGCATGCAATGGCTTTTGAATTCTAACATTAGGATGGCCTAACCTTTAAAAACTTATATACTAAACTTATATACCATACTTTCCACTTCTTTTGATAAAGATTATTAACAACTTTTCCCCGATGTTTTTGTATCTTCTTACTAAGTTTTTCATGGTTGATTGCCACAAAGTTTAAATTTATAAATGGTGCATTTTGTTTATTAGATCCATATATTTGATCTAATTAAATTTTAAGAAAAAAATTTGGGTCCACTTGACGAAGAGCTATTAAACAAATAACTATTCAATATGACCAACTAAGTATACACAATGTCAAAGAGTAGAACACTTTCAAAGCATCGATACCATCATTATAGAGGAAAAAATTTGATACCCATTGTTGCAAAAGAATGTTACTTGGTGTATTCCATCAAAGCATGTATTACCAATGTAGATAGAGGTTCCATTCTCCAACTTTTCAACTTCCATTCTATGTAAGGGAGAGATAGGAATAATCACATGCGATCATGGATGATTTTGACTTAAAGTCCAAGTCATTATAACTTTCAAACACCTACACATACTTCATCCAAAAGTGTTTATCTAAATAAAGTCCCACACACAACCTAATACCTAGAAAGTTCTCTCATCCATGCATGAATTGATACATTTCATGGATGATTGGCACACCATTGGGATTTGTTAAACAAATAAAAGCTCAACACACATAATTAAATCTAACATAGCACATTTTCAAAAACACCAATACCATATAAATTATGTAGCAAAGACCTAAAGCCATTATGTTAAAAATGATAATCTATATTCAGTCAAAGAACTCTATGCATATTGAATATAAGGCTATGCGTAAAGAACACATAGCTATCTAAAAAACGTTATTTTTATTTTCAATTTTTCTCATCTCGCCAATGGTCTCCTCACACCAAATGTTCATTTAATATAAAGAAACAATGGGGTTGACAATTTTAGATCATGAATAATTGCTTTCAAATGTAGACAAAATTTCAATTCTTTATGCTTTAATGTATTGAACATTATCATGGGCATACATACCTCTATGTCCATTCTACTAACATCACATTCTAAAGGAATCCATGTCCCATCATTCTTTTCATAAAAAGGACTACCTCTGTGATTTGCATGAAAACATATCATTAGGGATCTTCAAGATCTAATGTATGGACAACTCCTTGAGCCCAAGGATTGAGAAAATTGGATGCATATCAGGTAGTGGTGTCAAATTTAACAACCCTTGAGGGGAAAAAATGGATGGCTTAGAAGTAGCTTCCTATTATGCATCTATAGATAGTAAGGTCCTCCAATAGCTCACCTGTATATGCAATGAGCTTTAGATTCTACTCCAAAGGAACTACAATAGGCTTACAACTTGACATACCATATTTGGATAGCATGTCCAATCTATATTGCCTCTATATTAGCAATATCCCACTTGAGGATCTAATCACCTCAACGCCTAAGAAATAATGCATCTTTCCCAAATTCTTCATCTCAAATTTTCACTTCAAAAGCATGTTCACATGAAGGATATCCTCATTACGAGCCCCCATCGTGATCAAGTCATCAACATATATGATTAACAACTTGATCCCTATTATTGTATTCCTCACTTAAAGTGAGAAGTATACTTTCCCAATATAAAAGCCAATAGTAGCAAGATATTGTGCTATCTTATCTGAATGTTCTCTAGGTGGATGCTTCAAGTCATACAAGGCTTTGTGCAACCTATGTATATAAAAGGGATGGATGGAAATCATGATTTGCTCACTTGCATTTTTTAAGAGGACCCTATAATCCAAGCATTGGGAGAAAAGGACAACATATCCTTTAATGGGTTTGAAGAGCCAACACCATCACAAATGGGCCATGCAAAAGACCCACGGATATTGCAAGACTCATAACCTTGCTATCCATTGTGGTGAAAATGTGCATAGAAACCTTATTAAAAGGATGTACAACCCTTTAGAGAGATATCTCTAACGAGATGAATGGGTGGCTTCCTATAGCTCAATTACAAGATGGGACCAATGAGTCTCAAGCACAACCCTAACCCACTCGCAGTTTGGGTACCTTGTCATGGAATGTCATATACCTAAGGTACCACTGAATAAACTAGGTCACTACTTTGAAAGTGATGAATCTAATGCTATGACTCCTATTACTTACCAAGATAAGAAAGCTACAACAATCTTGGATGGAGGCAGTCAGCATTATCACTGAGGTGCCATTGAATAAACTAGGTCACTACTACGAGGTCACTACTTTGAATCTAACACTACGGTCCCTATTACTTTTTTACTTCCCAAGACAAGAAGCTACAACCATCTTGGACGGTGGGGTGGGAGTCAGCATTATCACCAAACAATGTTGGAAGAGGTGGCGAGAGCTCAAGATGGATGCAACCACACTAATGGTAAGGCTAGCACATTGCACTATATTGAGGTATTAGAATATTGAAGGATGTCAAGATTTACAACCTTCCATATATCCTAATGTTCTTTTTTGTCATCATGAACTTATAAATTTAGCCAAGGACATATGACATACTTCTAGGATCTCCTAGCTCATGCATGATTGGTACTTAGATTGTATATATTTGAGGAACGATTTCATGAAAGTGGACTCAACAACATGGAGGACCCACCCCATGAGTGGTATCCTCTTTGTCAACAAAGAGACCATAACCATAAAAAGGACTACTTCTTTGATTTTCATGAAAACACGTGATTTTCATGAGGTTAGGATTTTCAAGATTCAATGTATGCACAACTCCTTGAGCCCAAGGACTGAGAGAATTGGATGCATATTAGGTAGTGGTGCCAAATTTAACAACACCCTGGGAAAAAAAAGTATGGGCTTAGAAGATCATATCTCTAGGACCAGTGTATCCCTGAGCAAGATCCATGTCTCCAACCCAAGCCCTAAGGCCATAAGCTATGAGTGGCTTGAACATGTGGAAGTCTCTATTGATCATTAAGAATTCTCACTAGTGCCGGGTTGGCATATTGTCAAGCTTACCATTTTTATTGGGTGCAAGGAGGCAAAAGTAGCAAAATATCCAAAGGCTAGCTAGAAGAAGAAGGGCCTAGAGGCTAAGAAACAAGAAAGGATTGTTGCCATGGAAGAACAGAGGGAAGATGACTTGGAGGAGTTGGAGGACCTTAAAAAAGTTCCTCCACTACAAATATTACATGTTCCAAGACCAAATGATAAGCCTGTGAGAAAGCCAAGAGGATCGTAGGTGAGCAAGAGGGCTACTCATTTGATGGGCCAGTCGAGTTAAAAGACACCCTCAACCGGCCTACATTCAAAAGTCAACTTGGCAAACAAATATGAACACCTTCAACCGGGCTACATTCACAAGGACTTAAAGAAAATGGAGGAGGAAGAGCTAGTAGCTCTCCACGAGGAGTTTAAGGATTGCTTTGCTTGGAAGTACACTAATATGAAGGGAGTTCCATTTGAAGTAGTAAAACACATAATCTCCTTCATTGAAAATGTATGCAACCATTGTCAAGGAAGAGCTTCAAAAGCTCATGGACATAGGAACACTAATATGAAGGGAGTTCCATTTGAAGTAGTAAAACACATAATCTCCTTCATTGAAAATGTATGCAACCATTGTCAAGGAAGAGCTTCAAAAGCTCATTGACATAGGATTCATATATGTAATAGAGCACATGAATTGGGTACCTCCCATTGTTATTGTCATTGAAAAGAATGGAAAGATTAGAGTATGTGTTGACCGCATGTCAATACTTCCACAAGGCAAGATCACTACACCCTACCATACATGGAATATGTGCTAGAGAGGTAGGAAAGCAATGAGGATTATAGCTTCCTAGATGGGTCTTCTTCGATGACCTTTGTGAACTCCAATTGGAGTGCACTTGAAGTGTTTGAGGAAGGTATTTGAGAATTTTTGCCCATACCATATATCCCTTAGCACATTTAATGTATCACTTTTACATAGATCCCTAAATAGAACCAATAGATTGGTTGTTGTTTCAACCACTCGGCTTGGAAAAGAATATTCTTTCTCTCTTTCTCTCTCTCTCTCTCCCTCCCCCCCCCCCCAAAAAAAAATCTCATAAGATGCAAATGGAAATTGACCAGCATAATGTTTTGCGAGGAAAAAAGATAGCCAATTTTTAGCATTTCAAGTTTGACTATTGACCTACATTGTGTTAAGCATGTGTATGATGTGCGCCTTTGCAGGGGTTATAATGATGTTTCCAATCATGTGTGCGCCTTTGCAGGGGTTACAATGATGTTTCCAATCATGTATGCATGATAAGTTGTCAAGGGTGGGTATGTTGTGGTTGTATTGTGTGTGTAGAGGGAATGGAGTGGAAGATATCTCGATTCAAACACGCCGTGCATTGTTATTTTAAGTTATACACAATCGTTACAATGACATTCCAATCATCCGTAGATGGTAAGTTGCCTAGGATGGGTATGTTCTGGTTTCATTGTGCAAGTAGAGGGAGTGATGTGGAAGATATTTCAATTCATAAGCACGATGCATTGTGATTTAAGTTGCACGCAAGAGTGAGGTTAGTGTCCCCCTTGCAAGGGTTATAATGATGTTTTCGATTATGCATGGATGCTTGGGATGGGTATGTTGTGATAGTATTGTGTGTGTAGGGGAGCAGAGTGGAAGCTATTTCAATGTAGAAGCATCGCGCACTATGATATTGAGTTGCACACAATAGTGAGGTCGGGCGAGATATTTGTTTAATGCAAGTATCCCCTTTGTTGGTTTGTGTAATGAGGTTATCCCCTTTGCAAGGGTTGCAATGATTTTTCTAATTGTCCGTGGATGATAAGTTTCCTACGATGGTTATGTTGTGATTGTATGACTCTGGGACGTGGGTTCGTACCCTTTTAATAACGCGGTCTTTAGAGCGCCACTTGGCGTAAGCCTTAGCAATGCTTATGGAGGCTGAGCTTATGAAGGTGCAAAGGAATGCAATAATTCTTAGCATAGGACATGCATTTTCTAGACGATTTTATATGGTTGAACATACATACTAGTAGCCCTTCTTAGACCTTCAATGCTTGGGTACCAAAATTTCATCGTAGTTGCCCTTCAACTAGACCTTCCAACCTAGAATCATAGCATAGCTACCATGTAAGTGATAGAGTGCTTTGAGGGGACTTGGAACCAACATGTGAGCATAACTTAATCAACACTACTCTTTGTGAGCATGCTTAGAAGTGTTCTCATAGAGCATTCCCAACTGAAATGTTCCTAAAAAAAAAAAACCCACTCACACACAGGGCCATCTACAAGAGGCACATCCACTCGTGGCCTACACTAGGAGGTAGAAAAGGCATCTCAAGGGATTTGAACGCAGGTAGCTAGTTCAAGTGGCCGACCGTATGAGGTACTGTTGCTTCGAGAAAGACACAAGCAATCAGTTAAGATCGTTCAATGACATGTGATGACCAAAAGCTCTAATTTTGAGTGTGTTCTGCTAAGGTGAGTTTTCACACTTGTTTGGATGGGAGAAGAGTGCAAGAGTGTTCTTCTATAGTGGCAAAATTCTATTTGACTGTAGCTTTCGGCCTTGACAACATAATTGGCAAAACTCGTGTGAGCTGATGATGCAGTTTGCTTAGGACAAATGGTGGACTCATCTAATCGTTAAACATAAGAATTGCTACATCCAATCGTTAAACGTTTTCCATGCTTGTCTATCTGGATGCGTGTGAAAGCGACTGACGGTCGGATGAGGATATTGAGTGCACCTATCCCAATGCGTCTGAAACCAGACTAAGACACGAGAGGGGGCGGTTTGCTTACCACATGAACTTTAGATTTTGAATTGGGTTCACGGGTGGCGGTTTTGGAGGGAAAACCTGGTAGCTGCTTGAACCCCTCCTTCTCCTTTGGAGAGGGGGCCACCAGGTGAGCACAGGGTGGGTTGCTAACCAGCGCTCCCCCCTAGAAGTAATCATTGGAGTGCTTCTCCTCCATCATCATCTATATGTAGTCTTCATTATGCGAAGATCTTGATTTCCATTGATTCCACCTCTGAGATATCTAAAGACTCTCTTCACTGCCTGCCAATGCTGTGAACTGGGCATGTGCATGAATTTGCTGAGCTGAGATATTGCATACTGCAAGTCAGGTCTGCAAGTCAGGTCTGGTGTGACATAAATAAATAAGGCATCCAACAGCCTGCTGATAAAGAGTGATATCGCATGGTGGGCTCCCATCATGAGCTGAGAATTTGAAGCCAAGGTCCACTGGAGTAGAGATTGGCTTGCAATCCTCAAACTGAAAACGATCAAGGAGCTGTCCAATATACTTGGACTGAGACATCATGATACCCCCCTCAACATGAGCAAACTGAATGCCCAAATAATAATGGAGCCGTCCCATGTCTGACATGTCAAAAATCTGCTGCAAATCAGCCTTGAAAGCTGCAATTGGCTGAGTATCTAGGCCCGTGATGAGCATATCATCCACATATAAAATCAGCACTAAAAAATCAGATCCACTCCCACGCACATAAAGATTCAAACCATAAAGGGCTTTTTTAAGCCGGCATACCTTATTTTCAGAATTAACAACCTCAAAGCCAGGAGGTTGTGTGACATAGACTTCTTCCTGCAGATCCCCATGAAGAAGAGCAGTTTTGATGTCAAGTTGGTGCACTTGCCAATGATGATGGGCTGCAATGGGAATGACACATCTAATGGTAGTAATCCTGGATGTAGGAGCAAATGTCTCCTCAAAGTCAATGCCTTGTTGTTGGGCATACCCTTTTGCAACAAGACGGGCTTTGTATCGATCTATGCTGCCATCAGATTTCCTTTTTAATTTGTAGACCCACCGCGTTCCAATGGCATGCTTGCCGGGAGGGAGATCTACTAATTCCCATGTGTCATTTTTGGCAATAGATTGTAACTCAGCTCTCATTGCATCCATCCACTCTTTGCTGTCAAAAGCATCTTTATGGCACAGAGGCTCTTTATTGCAAGTTGTAGCAAGGAGTGCAAACTCAAGAAAGTGACCATGCTGTCTATTCCCTGATCTTGTCCGGGCAGCAAAAGGCTGATCTTGTTTGCTGTCCCTCAATGTATCAAGAAGCCATCTGGGAACTTGCCTTTGTTGTCTATTGACAGCTCTTTCTTCAATGACTGCATCAGGAATAGTGGGATCATTTTGTGCCGGAAGAGAAACCTGCAAATCAGCATGAGGTTGTGGCTGATTATTGCTTAGTGGAGGGCCTGCAGGAGGCTCATGTTGCTGGTCAAAATCCTCTTCTGATGATGGCAGAGGTAACCAAGATTCAAAGGCATCAAACATGTCAACATCTGGCTTTGCTTTGCAGTCCACAAGAGGAGAAGCTGAATGTTCAGCAAAGATTACATCTCTACTTACAATAATCTTCCCAGTATTTGGTTGATATAATCGATACCCTCTGCTCTCCTGGCTGTAACCAATAAATATGCATTTAATTGCCTTGTCATCAAGCTTATGTCTCAGCTGAGATGGTACATGAACATATGCAAGAGACCCAAAAACTCTCATGTGTGAAAGTGAAGGCTTCTTGCCTTTCCATGCTTCATAAGGTGTAACAGTCTTCAATGCCCGTGTAGGTGATCTATTCAGCACATAGTTGGTACACATTACTGCATCAAGCCAAAATTTATTGGGCAAAGACTTGGCCTTAAGCATGCGTCTGTCCATCTCCATTGTGGACTTGTTTTTCCTTTCAGAAACAGGATTCTGCTGAGGAGTGTAAGGAGTGGTGCATGAGTGAATAATGCCCCGTGAAGACAGAAATGCATCAAACTCCTTTGACATATACTCTCCCCCCCTATCTGTGTTGAGGGTGACAAGCTTGCATCCTGATTCATTCTCAACCATATTCAGCCATCTCTGAAAGCATAAGAAAACTTCAGATTTGGCTTTTAAAGGATATACCTAGCAATAAATTGTGAAATCATCAATGAGAGTCATGAAATACTTATACCCCCCAATGGCATTTGTCCTGATTGGGCCACAGACATCACTGTGTACTAGCTGCAATTTCCTTTGTGAGAGTTTTGGACAATTCTTTTGAAAAGGAAATCGATGCATCTTACCCAAAAGACAACCCTCACACACATGTTTGGAAACTGTGTGAGTTTGAGGTACATCATTTGCCATCTGCTGTGAATGTAGCTTTGCAAGATCTCTATAATTGAGATAGCCCATTCTCTCATGCCAAAGATGAGTTTCAGCAAGCTGTGAGTCTCAAATAGCCAATGCTTCAATAGAACGTGCAGCTGAATGATGATCAAGGTGATAAAGCCCTTTTTGTAAAGTGCCAGTGAGAACTATGGCATTGTCATCACAAAGATCATAAATGTTACGCTCTAGCTGAGGTAGCATGACCTCGGAAGAATCAGTCGACATTTCCCTTAAAGGATCTATATTTGTAATATATTTAGTTGCGCTTCATGTAAATGATCGGGAGGGAATTAATGTCAAGGTCCTAGGTGAGGGTTGATAGCACCAGACTAGGTGGATCTAAGGCTAAGGGTCTAATGCAATAAATGTGCCTAGGGGCAAAGGAAACTAAAGCATCCCAAGAGAGGGGTGAAATGTTGCATTAGTAAGGCCCTATAATGATGACATGTGGCATCTAGATCCATCTAGGGAGATTGGGGCTTGCTGGAGCGAGTGAGAGAAGGAGATGGTGCTTTTTACGTGATTTTTGGAATTTTTGATTCTTAGCTAGCTCTCACGTTTCAGCAAGAAAGGCTGGGTGGAATAATATTGATGCTACTCCCGTGATCTGCAGTAGGAAACAGAGAAGGTAGTTAACAATTGGTATCAGAGCCAAAAGGCTAGGTGAGAGAGAGGATCTGGGTGACGGAAGATCAGAGCTCCAGGAAGAGGTCAAGCGATGGACGAATTTTGATCTGACGGAACTTGAAGGGGTTCGTGAGCTGTGACGAGAGCTACGAACGTATCTTTGATTGTTGGTAGCGGACGAAAGACCAGAGCTTCAGGCTGGACGAACGGGATTAAGAAGAGAGGGATGCGTGAAGTGCATCGTGAGTGTGATCTCTTGCAGCGTGATCTGAAGCGGTCGGGTACAAGGAGTGCATGACGATTCGGCTACTCGTGACCTCCACGCGACGGGCTGATTTGACGGATCACAGAGATAGATTCCCCTCTCTTGAGATAGAACTGTTCGTGAGATTTGATCGGCGCTGATCTACGACGTGATATGTGAACAGTCCACGAAACATTATCGACGAACTTTGGAGGGGTGGTTGCCCGTGACGACGAATGACGTGGTGGTCCTCCCGCATTGTTCGTAATAATTGCTCGGGCTTAACAGGGGCTCGTGTTACGGGAAGCCTTCGATGTGCTACGTGGCTGTCTGGCCTGTAGTACATTTCGACCTGCTTCCCTAGCGGACTTACAGTCAGAACCCTCCAAGGCCATGCAGGCAGCTCGTAGGCTGAGATAGATTCTAAGCAGAGAGCTACGCCTTGGTAGAGAAAAAAAGAAGAGCGCATCATTGTTTGCGGAGCTGAGGCAGGTATACAGTTTTTTTCGTTTGGTATCACTGGGATATCAAATCGAGAGGCAGAGACTTATCATTTCGATCAGAGAGCAGGCTTCGGGGACTCGAATTGCGATGTGGAGCTGAGACAGATTTAGACCAGGGAGCACTTTACTCATTTTCCCTTTTGTTCTGTCATTCCTGTTTTGTCAGAAACAGATTAGGCTTTTGTGGTTGTAGCAGTGTTTGCAGTTTACGATGCTATAGCAGGGACAGATTATGCCTGTGCATGTACCTGTGTGTTTCAGTCAGAGTTAGTTTGCAGGAATTTCCCTAGTATAGGGAAAAGTGGGATTTGGATATATGCCTGTGTCAAATGCCTAGTTAGTGTGAAGCTGGGATTGCAGGTATTCCCTAGTATAGGGAATTGTGTCAGAGTGTCAGTACACTGAATTGTGTCAGTTTGTAAAAACAGTGTTCTAGCGGTGTTTAAAAAAAAAAAAAAAAAAAAACCCCCACAAAATAAAACAAAACACCCATTGAACTGAATGGAAGCAGAAGAAGGGGCTTCCAGGAGGGACCCTGGTGAGTCAGGAGTCCGGCCAACCCAGCAGGTGTCGCGCCCAGGAGCTCACACCTTATCTGACAGGATTGCATTACTTGAGGATGCCTTGCAGCAGTTATTAGCGCAACAGTTACAGACAAATGCAGGGCAGTCTGAACTTAGAAGAGCAATACATAGTATGTCTGCCAGACCTTCTCGAGAGGAGAAAGAAAAGGCTCCAATGGAACCGGAGTCTAGTGTCCATACGGTCAAGCTTAGGAAGGCTAAAGTACCAAATATTGCTAATTACAGGCCGGAAAAGTATTCTGGTCGGATGAACGACCGTAGTTCTGATGTCATTGAGACCTGGTTACACAAATGGGACGAGGCGTTCGCCATTTGTGAAATCAGAAATGACATCAAGAAGATCCGCGAGGCCACCCACATGTTTAGTGAGGCAGCGGATCGGTGGTGGATTAAGCAACAAAAAGATGGTATAGCATCCACTACTTGGGAGGGGTTTAAAAGAGAATTCAGGAAATACTTCTTACCTCCTGACGAAGCATCCCGAGCTTGGGATCAATATAGGAACCTTGGTCAGAGAAATTTGTCAGTGGCAGAATACACTGATAAGTTCCGAGAGAGCGTAATGAAGGTCGATGAACCCCTGCCTCAATCAATCCAAGTGAAAGATTTCATATTTGGATTGAATGATCGGATAAAAATGGAATTTCGGGCTAAGTACGCGAACACGTTAGATGATGCAATAGCCATAGCCTTGAACTATGAGGATGCCAAGGGCAGCAGGCCAAGTGGGTTTGCACAGGTCGGAACCCAGTATGGGTACCAAAAGAAATCTGGGTTTAAGAAGAAATGGATTAGTAAAGGGAGTGGTTCTCAGCCGAGTGGTCAAACCAAGCAGGCGAAACCAGCTGAAACTCCTAAACCAAGTACCACCATTGGAGTGAAGAGGAAAGTAACCCCAATGGCAGCCCGGGCTTGGTCAAAGTCTCCCTTAAACCCATAACAAAGAGAAAAAGCGAGGAGAGAAGGCTTGTGTTTTGGTTGCCTTCAACCTCATCAGTGGAAGGATTGTCCACGTAATAAGGATCGTCGGATGGCTGAGATGGTAGTCTCAGAATGCGACGTGGAAATGGAGGGAAGTCCCAGAGCAGAAGAGATGCAGATTCAGCTAGCGGGATCTTCTCAGAGGTCAGTACCTTGTTTGTTATGTGTGTCTGTTGCTAAGCTAGTAACGAGTGCACCTGATAACATCCTCTCTAAGCCCGCAGCAACGGGGTATACAGCCTTTAATGATACGGAGTTAATTAAAATGAAAGGGCAAGTGGCCAATCATGATGTCATTGTGTTGTTTGATTCAGCGTCAACTCACAAAATGTGATTAACTCCAAGCTCGTGAAGAGGCTGAAATTAAAGACAAGTCCATCTGACTATGCGTATACAGTCAGGATGGCAGATGGAAGTTCAACTGAAGTATGGGACCAAAGGGTTACCCAGTTGGAGCTTCGTATTCAGGACTATGCTGAGAAGCTTGATTTTGAAATGACCAAGCTTGCTCATGCAGATATAGCCCTGGGTATGGCGTGGCATTCTAGGAAGAATCCAGCCATTAATTGGAAAAAGCACTAATATCAATTCAAGATGAATGATGTGCTTTATGTCTTGCGAGGTGAGAAAGATATACCTCAGGGACCGTTGGTTTCCGTGATGGAAATCCGAAAAGCTCAAGAAGAGTTTTTATTCCTTTGCACAGCATCGGTAGAGCCGGTTGATGATTCTTCGGCTAGCACTGATGTTACGCAAAATGGTGAGATAGCCAAGCTGGCTAATCTTATAACAGAGGAGTTCTCTGAATGTTTTAGGGATGAACTACCTTATGGGTTACCTCCAGAGCGGAATGTTCAGCATAAGATTGAAATGATTCCGGGGACAGCACCTGTAAATAGACCTCCCTATAGAATGAGTTTTACTGAAGAGGCGGAGGTGCGTAGACAACTGGAAGAATACCTCAAGTTGGGGCACAACCAAGTTTCTCACCTTTTGCTTCACCAGTGATATTAAAGAAGAAAAAGGATGATACGTTTCGCCTCTGTATAGATTTACAGAGCATTGAATAATATCACTGTTAAGCACAGGTATCCGATGGCTCGGATTGATGATTTGCTAGATGCATTACATGGAGCCGTGATTTTCAGTAAGATAGATCTTAAGTGTGGCTACCATCAGATCCGGATTAGAGCCGAGGATGTGCATAAAACCGCTTTCAGAAGCAGGTTTGGTCATTATGAGTTTTTGGTAATGCCCTTCGGACTTACCAATGCTCCAGCTACATTCGTCATGCTTATGAACGATTTACTACGTCCGTATATCGGAAAGTTTGTAGTACATTTTATTGACGATATTTTAGTGTTCAGTAAAAGTATTACTGAGCATCGTGAACACTTAAGAATAGTGTTCAGTACTTTCAGGAAAGCCAGTCTGTATGTAAATAAAAAGAAAACTATACTGTGTATGGTTAGGCTTGAATATTTAGGATTCATAATTACTCCAGAGGGGGTAGAAATGGATCCAAAGAAAGTGGCTGCGATACTGACTTGGCCAATCCCTCAGAGTCTGACCACGTTGCGATCATTCTTGGGATTTGTCCAGTTTTACAGAAGGCATATCAAAGGATATTTCGAAATAGTATCGCCATTGACTGATCTGACCTCAGATAAAGTACCTTTTATATGGAGACAGAATCAACAAGAAAGTTTTAACACCATAAAACAAGCTGTGGTCACAGGACCGGTGTTAAAAATAGTTGATCCCCAGAAACCGTTGTTCCTGGAAACCGATGCAAGTGGCATTGCGGTAGGAGCAGTTCTCCTTCAAGAGGGAAGGTCAGTAGCCTTTGAAAACAAGAAGCTTTCTCCCTCTCAAAGGAATTGGCCAACTCATGAATTGGAGTTGTATGCCGTTATCCATGCTTTGAAAACATGGAGGCATTATTTGTATGGTTCAGAGTTTTATGTGGATGTGGATCATGATACTCTGAAGCATTTTTGTAAACAGCCTGACTTGAGGGGCCGCCAAGCTAGGTGGGCAGAGCTCATGTAGGAGTTTAATTTAACGATTCGGTACCGAAGAGGGAAGGATAATAAGGTTGCTGATGCGTTGTCTTGCATTATGCACAATATGAGTTTTACGGTATTAGAGAGTGCTCTAATGATCGAGATCAGAGAAACTCAAAAGGTGGACGAGTTTGTCCAGAGCTTATGGCCTAAAGCTCATGTGTTAAAACCCGGGGAAAACGAAAAGGATGACCTGGCATCCAGAAAAGGCCAAACTTATGCAAGATATACCATAAGGGATGGTATGTTGAAAAGCAATGGCAAGGTTATAGTACCTAGTCAGAATGATCTCAGGCAGAGAGTCATTCGACAGTGCCATGATAACCCATGTGCGGGACACCCAGGAGTCGAGAAGACATGATCTCGTGAAGCGAGATTTCTTTTGGCCAAAGATGAAAAAGCATATTCATGAATATGTGACACGGTGTTTTTCGTGTCAGGTAAGCAAGGCTGAGCGGGTGAAGCCACCCGGACTTTTACAGCCCTTGGAAATACCACTGAGTAAGTGGGAGAGCATTTCCATGGACTTTATTGTAGGGCTGCCTACAACACAAGGAGGGTATGATTCTATCCTTGTGGTGGTTGATCGTCTAACCAAGATGGCTCACTTCATTCCGACTAGGGAGTCTGTTAGTGCCCCGCAAGTGGCGGATTTGTTTATTAGACATATATTTCGTCTGCATGGATTGCCTAGATCCATAGTGTCAGACCGAGATGTCAGATTTACCGGTCATTTTTGGACAGCGGTATTGGAGGCACTGAGGACTGAGTTGGGAATGAGTAGTGGGGATCATCCTGAGATGGATGGTCAGACGGAGAGAGTCAACCAGACTTTAGAGGATATGCTGAGGGCATATGTGTCATTGAGGCAACATACGTGGGACAAGTGGTTGCCATTATTAGAGTTTGCCTACAATGATAGAAAACATTCCTCTAGCGGGTTCAGTCTGTTTGAGCTGAACTATGGTTATAGACCAGCAAATCCAACTATAGTTGGAGTACCTCAGAAAGTGCCTAGTGCCGCGAACTTTGTGGTTCAGATGCGAGAGATGCTAGCACTTGCGAGAGCTAATATCCGCCAGGCTATGGATAGAGCCAAGGTGTATGCGGATGAAAACCGGTCTATAAGAGTATTTAAGGAAGGAGAAAAAGTTTTTCTCAGAGTTCCTTCGCACTCGAAGTGGTTAACTTCAGGAGAGTGTGCTAAGTTATCACCTCGATACTGTGGGCCGTGGTTAATTCTAAAGAGAATAGGCAAGGTAGCCTATAAATTAGAATTGCCACAGGGGTGTAAGGTGCACCCGGTTTTTCATGTTTCGCGCTTAAAGAAATTTTTACATACAGGTGACTCACTAATCGAACGTGTGGTTTTGTTTCAGGAGATAGAGGATAATGCGAGGCGCAAACCAACAAGAATCCTGGACCGAGGAACAATGCAAATACGAAATCGGAAGATACCCACGGTGTTGGTTGCATGGCATGGTCAGCCTCTATCCGTAGCTACCTAGGAATCCATATACCAATTGCGGAGAGTGTTCCCAGACTTTATCATCGAGGACGCTGATGTCTGAAGAGGGAAGGAATGTTACGCTCTAGCCGAGGTAGCATGACCTCGAAAGAATCAGTCGACATTTCCCTTAAAGGATCTATATTTGTAATATATTTATTTGCGCTTCATGTAAATGATCGGGAGGGAATTAATGTCAAGGTCCTAGGTGAGGGTTGATAGCACCAGACTAGGTGGATCTAAGGCTAAGGGTCTAATGCAATAAATGTGCCTAGGGGCAAAGGAAAGTAAAGCATCCCAAGAGAGGGGTGAAATGTTGCATTAGTAAGGCCCTATAATGATGACATGTGGCATCTAGATCCATTTAGGGAGATTGGGGCTTGCTGGAGCGAGTGAGAGAAGGAGATGGTGCTTTTTACGTGATTTTTGGAATTTCTGATTCTTAGCTAGCTCTCACGTTTCAGCAAGAAAGGCTGGGTGGAATAATATCGGTGCTACTCCCGTGATCTGCAGTAGGAAACAGAGAAGGTCGTTAACAATAAACTAGGCATCTGTAGCCATCAAAAATCACTCTGAAACTTGAAGTAGCAATTGCTGAAATTGAAATCAAGTTGACTTCAATGCTAGGCACAAAAAGAACATTTGTCAGAGTGACAGGATGGCTTGAAATGGATGTGAGCTGCACATCTCCAACTCCTTTTACAGCATATGAAGCATTATTAGCACATGTAACAGTTCCCCCTCGAGGTGCATCACTTGCGACAATAGTTGCATCTTTTCTTCTTTGACTTATCTGCTGTATTTTTAGATGCATGGGAGGAATTGCAGCTGCTATGCGCAGATTTTGGCTTGCCCATAGGCTTGGAAGCCTTGCCTCTTCCTGTCTGTTGTGAAGCAAATGCATGATCAGGAATAATGGCTTGTCTATTAGCTCTACTTTGCTCTTCCTGCAAAAGCAAAGTAACTAGCTGATCAAAAGAATAGTGGTCTGGATTACCCATGGCCACCAATCGAAGGGTTGTAGCAAACCCTTGATATGTATCTGGCAGTCCATTCAATGTGGTACTGACAAGCTGTGAATTTGGCACCACCTCATCAATGTTGGCAAGCTGTTCCATGAGGTCCTTGACCTGTGTCAGGTATGCATCCATAGACTCACCTTCATTCATACTGACTTCCTGTAATTGCCTTCTCAAATATGCAACACGAGCTTCATTGCGAATCTGATAGAGAGAAGCCAATTTATCCCAAGCATCCTTTGCTGTCCTGCAAGACCGGATGTGTGGAATAATGATTCTCTTGCATGATAAAGCAATGCATGAATGTGCATTTGCATCTCTTGCATCCCATCTTGACTGTTCTTGAGTTGGAAGAGCAGTAGCAGGAGTGCTAGAGGAAGAGGCATTAGGAGTACCCCCTGCAGAAGGACCAGCAATAAAGGCAACCACTGTAGCATTGGCTGGCCTCAGATAAGCCCCAGAAACAATATTCCACAAATGCTTTGCAACAAGAATATATATTGAGGGCAAATAGGCCAAAAAGAGTGCAAAAGTGACTCAATGTCCTGTAAAATGACATGTCCTACAAAATGACCCAATGTCCTACAAATGTGACTCAATGTTCTGCAACTTGAACCAATGTATTGCAATCAAAAAAGAAATTGCACACCAAATCCCAAAACTCTAGTGTTCTTGCAAGAAGTCGCAACTAGAGGAAATGAAAGGTATTGAAAACCCCAAATTTGCCAATGTCTTGCAAAAGCCCCAACACTGCAAATACCCGTACGGAATACAGCAGGTATCTTGTACGGAACAGTTGCAAGGACGATTGTACGAAAGTACAACGCAAGTACAACGTAGGTACGGTATAGTGTATGGATCACAGGTACGACGACTGTACGACGATGCACGTATTATTATACGGCATAAGTACGATACCTATACGGGCAAGTACGGAGTGTTGGTACAGATCTGTACGGATGTACAGCAACGCAGATACGTGATTGTACGTCGCAGGTACAGTACGGACCACTGTAGGGCGTAGGTACAGCCTTGTACGATGAGTGTACGAACAAGTTACAGCACCTTCCGTACACAGGAACGTACGTACGACGATGCAGGTACAGTCCTGTACGAGTGAAGGTACGGACGTACAATGGCGCAGGTATTGTTGTACATCGTCAAATGTACGGGCAGATGTACGGAAGAAGTACGGATAGTTGCAGCAGGAAGACGAGTCAAGCCCTGAGTTCTGATACCACTGTAGGATCAAATAGAAGAGAGAGAGTGCAGGTAGCAAAGGGGTCGCAGAAGAACACCCGTCATGTCAAACTTAGATTATCCAAAACTAAAGAGTACAAGGTACAAGTACCTACACCTAGGACTAAGTATCCTAGGTGTCACATAGGACTAAGTGTCCTATGTGGCCTAAAAGACACTAACACTATAAGTGTCTTTATTTATGCCTACAAGGCACATACCATGGCCTATAGGGCATCACTAGAACCACCAGAGGATGGCCTACATCTTCGACTCGACCTGAAAATGAAATGCTCCTTCGACTCGACCTTGTGTGTGCCACATAATGTGCATAATATCACATGAAATGGGCACCTGAAAATGAAATGCTCCTTCGACCTCCTGTGTATCACATAATGTGCATATGCATCTCTCTCAGGCTAGACCCTCTGCCGTGCCACTATCAATGTGCAACCTATGTGAAGAGACCCGAAACTGCTCAATAGATATCCTCAGTGAGTGGGGTAAGTGAATTTGTGTATATCCTAGTGGGTCAATGAAACCCTCCTCTGTGATATGATCCTTGTAGAAGCTGAGCTTCAGTGGAAGCTTGTTCGGTCCTAACCAGGTGCGAAATGTGTGTAGCTGTAAGAGATCCTTGCGGATGACCTGGTTGACCTCGTGTGACAAGAGAGGAGAGAACGGCGCGTCAATGCTATACTGGAAGGGAGGGATTCTATTCATGTGGAGCCCCAGTCGCTCAAACCATCTCTCTGTGCTTGCATACCAGCATCTTTGGTCACCTGTTGTTGATAGTGCCATAGAATGGGACAATGCTAGCCATGGGAATTTGCTGTGTTCAGAAGTGTAATCTCCGTATCCCTTGACCCGGTAAAGGTAGGTGACAAACTGAAATACTGCATCCTATTGTAGTGGGGATGACCCAAACTCGGTCTGAATAATCTGGTGAGGGACGGACAGCTTACCGTGGATCATCCGCGATAGCATGAGAACCTGTAGCCGCTCCACACAAGCCCACTGTATATATGATGGATCCGGCTCCCAACAAGGGCTACCGTACATCCCTGTTGGACGGACCAAGAGTCAAATAGCAATCCCTTGGTCCGCGGGTCCTAAAAGTGTGAGCGGAAGCACTGCCTCTCTAATCTGACCAATGAAGCATATCCCTTGCTCAGGCGGGCGTGCATCACGGGTCTCATAGTGAAGATAGGTCCAGAGAAGATAACCCCAAGGTATGTATATGATGAAACAATCTCAATAGACGACCCGTCAATCATGAACGGCTTGCTGTACATAAGTGCTCGAGATGTATTGAAGATCATGACCTTGGTTTTACCAAGGTTGACCTTCAAATCATGGGACTCACAAAAGGACTGTACTGCATCAAGATGTCTCTGGAGGCCCTGTGCCAATGAAGACAAAAGTGGCACGTCATCTGCATATAGCAAGATCCCAATCAGCGTGCCAACTAGAGAGCACCCATCTCCTCCCAGTGTGTGCATAACTGTCTCAAGCTTGTCAATGTAGAGGCCAAATAGGGTGGGTGATAAAGGACACCCTTGTTTGACCCCAATAGTGCTCATGATCTCCTCTGCCCACCCTGTCCCTGTCTGGACTCTGCCTGTGAGACTCATGGCCCAGATGATCTCCTGGTCATACCCCAAATTCTATTGGCATCGGAGGAGACGGGCTCTCGAAACCATATCAAAGGCTTTGCAAAAATCCACAAAGCAACATTATACTGTCTGCTTCCGTGCCCTCTGAGTGTGAGAATGTGATCCATGGTCCCATGGTCGCGTCGGAATCTGGCTTGTCTGGTTGCTATAAGTCCCCGGCACTTTGCGAATCGACTGACCTCAGAATCAAGCACTGATGCATAAATCTTGGACATGACATGTCTGATCATAATGGTTCTTTAGTTCTCTGGTGGGCTCATGGGATCCCCTGCCTTGTGAATGGGTGAGATAGTGTTAGCAGTCTAGGTATGTGAAAACCCCAAACAAACAGCTTCATTAAAGAGCTTTGCTAAGATCGGGGCTAGGAGGTTAATCTCATACGTACATCCTGCATAGATCTAATAAGGCTTGTCCATAAGATGTGATCGTGGCTCGCTTCGATTTCACGGGTTGCCCAATGAAGACCCAGAGAGGTTTTTAGAGTGCTTGGAGTTCACAGCTCTTATTAAAGACAGGAATGCTCCAGAAGTCCTTCTTCAGATTCTATCCTTTTGTCTGTTGGGAGAAGCAAGAACTTGGCTGCAGACTTTCTCTGCAAGGATGCGTGATGATCAGGGTGCTCACAAAAACCCGACTTATCCAGAGGTGAGGACAGCTATCCTGGACAGGCTTATGTGTGTTAGAGATCCTGATGGCATTTGGAGAGAGCTATGTTTATTGCAGCAACAGCCGACTTAGTTAGTGGATGAGTATGTCGGTAAGTTCACTGTGTTGTGGAATAAATGGCAGGTGGCCTTATTACCTTAAGTTCCTCCCAGAGTCATTAAAAAGGATAGGTTTGTTGCTGGTCTGAAGCCGGAGATTAAGATAAAGATTGAATGTAAAGAGCTGGTCACTTATGAGGATGCTCTCAGGGTAGCAAAAGAGGAGAGGAAGCCGATAAGATTGTCACAAATGATGCAGGAGATGCCAATGGTTCAGCATGTGCCTGAAATTATCTCTCATGTGAAGCCAGAAATACAGAAGCCTGAAGTCAGGAAGGAGGAGAATATAAAAGAAGAAATTCATGAAATGTCAGAGCTTATGAAGAGTTTGAGTTTGAATTTGATGAACGGTAGGGAAAGAGGTAGATCATCAGGTGGTTATGGCAGAGGTAGCGTGCCTTCTTCAAATAATTCAGGCCCGTGGCAGGCAGGACGAGGTCAAGGGTCATTTGCACCTTGTGTCCAGTGCTTTAATTGTGGAGAGTGGGGATATTACAGCACACACTGTGATAAGCCTCCTCGTGTTGGAGGTGATGTTTATCCATTGCCAACAGGGTTAAATAATAGGGTGAATGATCATAGTGTAGAAGTAAAAGATGCAGGTCAGCCTAGTACCTCTGGAATCCGTAAAGCCACTGCAGAAGAGAAAGGGAAAGGTAAGGCAGTTACATTTGGATTGTTGGAGTCGGAGGAAGTTAAAGATGTCATGCCATTAGGGAAGAGAGATAGAGAAGAGGAGGTTGGTCCGAGTGCAAAGAAGGGGAAGCACTCTGAGGAGATGATGACCTACCAAAAGAAGAAGAGCAGGAAGCCCAGAAGGAAGTACAGAACTGCAGATTATCCCATGGGGAAGGAGTGGGGAGATTATGATTTTGTGGAAGATCTTTCAGCGGGGAAACCAGACATTACATTTGCCCAAATGAATGGTCTATGCCCAAAGCTTAAAAAAGAATGGAGGCGGGCTGTGAATCCAGCAAAGAAGAACTCTCATAAAGGTACAATGAAGCTGATGTCTGTCTCAGAGTTGCCAGATCTTTTACCTGCTGTAGAAGCCTGGCATAAAGAAAAGGGTTTTGGAGAGGCCTGTATAGATGGGGGTGCATAGATTTGTGTGATTACTCAGGCTTGTGTGGAGAGATTAGGATTGAAGATATCCCGCTCCTCTAGTTATCGCATCAGAATGGCAAACCACTCCAAGGTGAAGACTTTAGGGATAGTACTTGGCTTGGAGGTTGAGGCATTCAGTGTTTCATGTCGAGTGGATTGTCATGTGATGCCTGCGGGGTTGGGAGCCTATCCTTTGATTCTTGGAAGGCCGTGGTTGAGGAAGGTAGGTGCAATTCAGAATTGGCAGAGAGGAATCTTTTCTGTACATACGAATGGGAAGAAATTGAATTTCGATATGGTAAGCAGGGCTGAAGTTTCAGATTCAACAAGTGGAGAGGAAGAGAGAAGTGAAACCAGCAGTGAGGATGAGAGCTCGGTGACTTCAGAAAGTGATGAAGGAACAATAACATTGGTGGATTTGGTAGAAGGATTCACAGGTAGATTTTGTGGGGTCAGCAGGGTTCAGTGAGGAAGAGGTGGATAGGTTTGAGGTTATCGAGGATTTAATGCAGCCCAAATGTTCTCAAGAATCGACCCAGGTGTTGATTGAGCAATCATTGAATCCTAATCTCAATGTTGAGGAGAAAGAAGAATATTTGAAGATGTTGCAGAAATTATCACCTCTTATGAGGAGATCAGGGGATTTAAAGGGAAGCCTTTGAGGATTGAGCTGAAGGAAGGTGCCAAACTTGTTTTTCAGAAAATAAGAAGATTAAGCCCGGAACAGAGAGATGTGCTGAAGGAAGAGGTAAATAAGCTTCTCAAGGCAGGAATAATTTATCTTGTAGTTCACTCTGATTGGATAAGTCCTGTGGTCATAGTGCCAAAATGTGTAGACAAATGGAGAGTTTGTGTCGATTACAAACCTCTGAATGCAGTGACAAAGAGAAACCACTATCCTCTGCCTTTTCTGGATGATATTCTTGATAAAGTGGCGGGTCATGAAATGTACAGCTTGTGTGACGGATATTCAGGGTACTTCCAGATAGCCATAGCCCAGGAAGATCAAATCAAGACTACCTTCATTACCCCCTGGGGCTGTTTTTGTTACAAGAAAATGCCTTTTGGAGTTACCAATGGCCCCTCGCACTATTAGGAGAATTCAGATCTGATTTTATCACCTTTCCTGGATAAATTTTGTAAAGTGTTTATTGATGACATCTATGTCTACAGTGGAAGAAGGGAGCACTGTGGCAAGCTGGATTAGGTATTCTATGAGATTGATAATAATGGTGGTCAATTAAATCCTAAGAAGACTCAGTTAGCTCAGACCAGCAATAAAATATTGGGGCATATTGTATCTGAGAATGGGATTGAGCCAGATCCAGGTAAAGTGAAAGCTTTAGTTATGCTGTCCTCTCCTGAGAATACCAAGCAGTTGCATACCTTTCTTCAGAAGGTGAAGTATCTGTCGAGATTTATTCATATGTTATCTCAGATTTTGTATCCTCTTCAACAAGTGGTAAAATCTGAGCCTTTGAAATGGACGACAGAGAGTGAAGAGGTGTTTGAGGCAGTTAAGGAATCCTTGACTCATATTTCAAGTGTAAAGCCACCAGATTATTCCAGGACTTTTTATGTGAATCCATCCGTAGGACCAGATGCTATTGGTGCTATTCTTTTGCAGCAGGAAGAGGGTTCCAGATATATGAGGCTAGTCTATTATGCCAGCAGGGTGAAGAGTGAAGTATTCAGCGGCTGAATTGGTCCTGGCTAGCCTCTTGTATGCCTGTAGGAGATTTCGGTCTTATCTATTGTCAAGGCCTTTTGTGGTTCTCACCTCATGTTCACTACTGCCTCATATGTTGAATAGTACAAACATCTCCAGGAGCATGATTAAATGGATAGTAGAGTTACAGGAGTACTCTTTTACCTTCTCGGTTGAGAACTCTACGAGAGCTTCCTTGGTTGATCTCCTCACCTATAAGGAAGGACCTATTTTAGTTGAAGATGTGGAGAAGAACACTGACATGAATGAAGAAAAAGTACTAGAGGATGCATTTGTTTTACACTTTGATGGATCTTACAAAAAAAGTTTGAATAAAAGTACAGGAGGAATTGCCATTTATGATCCTGGAGGAAAGGAGATTCAAAAAATGGGAATTCAGCTCGAAGCCAGCAGTAACAATGAAGCTGAATATGCAGCCCTCTTCGAAGGTTTGAAAGTATGCATTAGTCTGGGTATAAAGAGACTCATGATTAAGGGAGATGCTCTGTTGGTTGTGAAGCAAACTTTAGGTGTCTGGAAGGTTAAGCATGTTCATTTCAAGAGATGGATAAGCGTGGTGAAGAAAGTGTTAAATTGATTGGATGCTTGGACACTCCAGCATATTGAAAGAGGTAAGAATGTAAATGCACATGATGCTGCGCAGGAAATTACAGCAGCTTATGTTGATGCAGTAGGAGTGCCGGAGCCCTTATACAAAGGAAGGGAGACATTGGCTTGTGAGGAAAGCTTCCTATTAACTGGTAAAGTGCCTGAAGAAGTTCCGAAACAAAGAAAATACAGATTTATTAAAAGCTGTACTTATTATTGTTTGATAGATGATGTTCTTTACATGAAAGGGGCTGATCTGGTGCTCAGAAGAATTCCCTGGCATGAGGAAGTTTTTCATATTCTACAAGCTAATCATGAGGGAGTATGTGGAGGACATTTTGCTTTCAAAATCATGTTGAGGAAAATACTTACAAAAGGGTATGTGTGGCCATCCCTCTAGAGAGACGTAAGGCATTGGTGCAGGTCATGCCTACAGTGTCAGCAGATGAGTAAGAGAATCTTACATCCAGAACTCAGAAATATCATGCTTGCTTATAATATTTTTGAGAAATGGGGAATAGATGCCATCGGTCCTCTATCCATGACAGCCAGGGGAAATTGTTATGTGCTGATAGCTGTGGATTATTTGACGAGATGGGCTGAAGCACGAGCAGTGCGGGCTGTCAATGCAAAATCTGTATGTAAATTTGTGTATGAGGATATCTGCTGTAGATTTGGTGTGCCACTGGAGTTGCTTTCTGATAGAGGTCCAGGTTTCAGGAGTGAACTAATGGATTTATTATGTGGTAAGCTGAAGATTAAACATAGATATGCAAGTCCCTATTATCCCCAATGTAATGGGATGAATGAAAAATTTAATGGTGTGTGTACTAATATCATGGGAAAGATCATGAGAACACATGAGGAGTGGGACCTTGCTTTGCACTGGGCTTTATGGGCTTACAGAGTTGCAGTAAAAGAAGCACCCAGTTTTCACCATTTCATCTTGTTTACGGGAAAGAAGCTCTATTACCCTTGGAAGTAGAAATTCCTGCATTACAGATGTTAATGAAGATAAACGAGGATTCAAATTCTACTTTCCAGAACCGGTTATTGGATTTGTAGGAAGCACAACTAGACATACAAAAGGTGGTGGAACATTATGCTTCAATTCAAGAGGAGAATCAGAAGAGAGCAAACAGGAAATTCAGGGATAAGAAAATCGAGGAGGGTGATCTAGTTTTGAGATACAACAGTAGTCTAGATTCTCCCCTTGAAGAAGAAATTTGTGACCAAATGGGATGGACCTTTTCGTGTGACGAAGAAATTCAAAAATGGCTCATACCAACTTGAGAATTTGGATGGTCAACAGCATAAGAATAGAGTCAATGGCTTCGAACTAAAGAAATACTTTCATAGGATCATGAGTGTGGGCAGCTGTGGACCTACTGTGATGAAACCAGACAAGCCGGAAGACCTCATGGATGAGGATATCTCTGAAGAAATGCAAATCTTATATACCCCTATCTGCAAGACATGAATGTCTGCAGACTTGGGGATGGGCAAAATGATAGGACAAAATCTATATCAAGTTTTTGAGCACTGTATATAGCTGTGGGTAGGCACATAGTTGTACACATCTAGGGTAGGTGTGGGCTTTTGGCATTTGTGGATTTTCTTTCACAAGTATGATGGGCTAATGTATAGTTTTTTGAGACAATAAAGTATGTTTTGCAGGGACTTCATGGGAAATGATGAAATGCAATGTGGTTGTACTAGACTTCCAGCGCAAGGGTGTCCAGCGTGTGGTCAAGTGAAATGTTTTTGGGGTCATGTAAAGTCAAGTCATGAAGGGTTTTTTAATATTTTCCTAAGTCAATGTGCACTTGCATGTTACGGGAATTTGACATGTTTTGGTGCCCACGTCAAGGGGCTTTTCATGTGTGTGTACAAGGGTGCATGCAAGCTTTAATGTGCATGCTAATGTGTGTGGGAATTGTGTGACTAAAGGTCCAAAATGTGCATGTAATGTGCCTTGGGGGGGGGATATTTGCAATTTTTAAATGGAAGAGTGGTAAATTCCACGTGATGACGTGGCTGGAAAATCTGGAAGGGAATGTGCACATGCAAGGTGGCTACGTGAAAGGATGAAGCGGAGCTTCTAGACTATGAGCTGGAGCTACGTGAAGATGGCGGGTGGGAGCTGCTGATTCGGTTTTACGCTGGAAGGATCTATGATGCAAGGGGGGCTCCTTGAAGAGAAGGCTGGACAACCAGATTTGGGGAGTCTCGTAGATGAAAGAGAGGGTGTGCATAAGCGAAAGGCTAAGCGCCCATCAAAAAAAGGCCTACGTACGTGATGGGATGGGGATTTCCGACTGCATGCTTGGCACAAAGGGACTCTAAGTTTGGAAAGGATAAGCTTTGGGTGCTCTTAGGCTACAGCTACGTGATGAATTTAGATCGAATGGGAGAGAAGGGCTATTGCGGATGCTGTTGATTGTCTTCACGTAAGCGGATTTGTGAGCTTGTGTGCGCTGGAGATCTCCAGAAATAGCGAGCTGTTTGTAGTTGGCTGAGCATGGCTACCACACAGGCAGGACAGTCGTCATTTGCACGTGAGCTGATGAACAGAAGATCATCTAAAGGACTGTTGGTGATGCTACGATGCAGCATGGAGTAATCTTAGCGATAGAGACTCCATGAATTCCGTATGCAAGAGATAGAGGGACTAAGAAATTGCAGGCTAAGGGCAATGGAACGTGACCTTTCATCGATGATGGTTGTCCTAAACGAGCTGGGTACTGATAGAGAAGGAGAGGAGGTGGCGTTGTTGCAGCTTGGTGGGAGTTACGAGCTGTTGTTCTTGATGGAAGCTTAGGAGTGTGGGCTGTGGGTTCATAGTGTTCTGAGGCTGACTGTTCTCTGAGTTTTGGGGGGAAGTTCAGTTCTAAGTTTATCTGTTTCGGACTGTGTAGTCTTTTGGCTCTCTTTGAGTCTGTGTGATCCATGTTCAGTCAGTTTTTGTGGGGGGTTTGTCTCGCTGCCTAATACAAAGACACATGCTCTGGTACCTGGTTCATAAGCTCATCATCTACGAGCCCACATTGCAGCTGATCCCTATGAAGTCTTAGCTATCTGACGTGGTGAAGTACATAATTCTTGGTTGTCTTTCGTTTTTTTTCCTTATCAACGTGTCATGTATACTATGAGATCCGAGGGCATTTCCCTTGCCTCTTCAGGGATAGTTATGGGATTTTGGCCCATTTCCTCTTCTACCTAGACCAGCGTTGTTTGGCAGGTTTCATTCATGAGCACTTAGACACCGCAAGAGGATACTCCGAGCACGGAGACAGGAGCAGACTTCTTCCTCGGCTGATCCCTCTCAGAGCTCTATCACGGAGTTCTTTTAGCTAGATCACATGGACCCCCACGAGACGAGGCCTCGACATGACCGTGACTCAGAGCCTATGACCCGACAGCTCAGACAGAGGGTCGACACACAGATCACACTTGGGGACATCCCCTCCTTGTTTAGAGTCGTACCCCGACCGACGGGGGTCACAGTAGCCCTGGTCAGACGCATAGCTACAACCAGGAGACGTGCCAGGACTGTAGCTCTGAGTGGCCGACAGCACTCTATTGCCGACTTCATGCCTACACTGCTTGATCCATCCTGATATCTTGCTGCTCGTTTAGTAGCTTCACTAGCATAGCTTGTATCACGATTTTCACAATCTCATAGACCCATCGGTCTTCCGAAGACTTTAATAAACTTTCTTTCTTTCTTTCTTTCTTTCTGCACTCATCACCATACCAAGGATTCTGTGGCATCTTCCCTAGTGAGGCACGTGCAGATCGAGTCGTGGGGAAAGACCTGATGGCTGCGTCCATGACTACTGTGGAAAGGGTGTCTGGGGCGTGGGCGAGGTCAACAACATCTCCAAGTAGTATGGCTGGAAGTCCCTTTGCCAAGTTGCTCACATAGATGGGGTCCAGGGCACGATCAAAGTGAACCTGTACACGAGTGGCGCGGGGGGGACCCTCTCTGTGGTTGGCATAATGGTAGAGATACAAAAGGCTAGGTACGAGTGATCAGCACCGAGTGGGGGAGGGGGCACAATAAAGTCGTATATCCGTGAGGTAAAGGCCAAGGGACCCAATAGGTAGTCTACTGTGCTTGTCCCTCCGCCATGTGGGAAACAAGTGAGACCACCGGATGATGGCCATCTCTGTAGACCATTGTAAATGATCAAATTATGAGCCCCTAGCTGAAGTAGATGTCGTCCATACTCTTTCACCTGTGGTGCATTTGCAGAGTGTCTCACTATCCCGAGCTCAGTTGCATTCAGTTTTGGTACTATGAGGGAATCCGATGCAAAGTCCAGTAGGCCTACTTGCCTATTCCCTGTGCGTGCATTGAAGTCACCAAGAAGAAGGATGTCCCCCTGCCTGGAGAATTCAATGATATCATCATGAATCGACTCATATGGGCTGTGCCCTTCTGTGGTGACCTCACGTGCATAGGATGAAGTATGTGGAGGGAAATAACACACTGCTATGAGAATCGGTCGTGCGTTTGGTAGCTGGACTCCTATCCACATGTGTCACGCATGCTCCTCTCTCCATGCCACTGATATGAGAGGTCTCATGTGTGATCTAAAGAGGATAGCCACTCCGCACCCCGCACACCAGTGTCTCTCCTCGTCTCCTTCCTATGAGATGACTCCCATGTATATCCTGTCACGGTGGGCAGTCCTCTCTCGGGGCTCTCATGTGTCTTAGTGCAGAAGACCATGTCTCTATCAGTGTATGTCTCCGAGAAACCACCTGGATTAGACTAGAGTGTGCCATTGCAATTCCACACTGCAATTCTCAGTCCACTTTGTGTCCCTCTGGCCCGACACTGTCATAATTCACCCTCTTCTTTTTCTTCCTTATCTTCCTTCTCCCCCTGGTCCTGATCTCCTCTCTCTCGGATGATCACCCTACCATCTCTGTATGCAGCCCATTTCCTGCTTCTCTCGCTGCCATGACGTGTACCATACCTTCCCTCCAGTGTTCCTGTTGTAGGAGGGTGAGGTCATCGTCCAGGTAACTCCGGGTTCCTTTCAAGGTCACCCTTGTGCTCATGAGGGTCTTCCTATCCATGGCTGTTCGGAGCTTCATCACAAGTGGCCTTGTGGGTGCATCAGGCTTACCAACTCTCCAAGCTGTCTCACATGTCAGGTTCACACCCATTTTGGTGAACAGAGCATTTGCATCTGCCATAAGAATATCTCCTACTATGAGGCCTCGGACTAAGACATTTAGGGCTTTACTGTTTCTCCTTTTATCCTCCTCTAGAGCTTCTGAAATGAACTCTTTCTTGGGGACAGCAGTACCTTTCTTGATGACATCGCTCCATTCCAAGATTGCAGCCTCTCCTTTCTTGATTTTCTGGGTGAATTCAGCACGTTTACCCTTCATAGTGTCTTGCAAGAATGCCAAGTCTTTTCTGAGTTTTTCATTCTCAGATTTCAGTTCATTTATGATCTTGCATCCTTCTTCTGAAGTCCCCTTTGCCCCTTTGAGCTGCTTCATTTGTCTCCTAATGATGTTCAGCTCCTCATGTAGGGATGGCTGAAGCTCCCCTTCATCTCCGTGTGTGTTTGCTTTCAGTTTTGCATTCTCATCTTGAAGACTAATCAAAGCTCTCTATCTTGGATGTAAGAAGACTGTTTTTCACATCCATATCCCGCATCATATCCATCTGCATTTTCCCAATTTTTTTTGCCCATTTTGCATGCATTTCTTCTTGCCATCCCTTCATAACGTCATTCATTTGAGCACGTATGTTTGAAAGCTCATCCTTCTTGTATTCTTCCAGTTTCTTTTGTAAGCATTTAATTTCAGCATCTTGTAGCTTACATACCTCTTTGATAGTAGATAGGCATGCTTTACATTCCCATCCTCTACTTTCTGCCCTTTGGTCCAAATTACGCTGTATTTTCTGTCTTTGTCCCCTTTGGTTTTCTGATCGGGTGAGCTTTCCATGGCCTCTCTTTTTTCTCTGATTTTTACTGATTTTTCTGCTCTTTGGACTGCCCACCACCTAAGGGCTGCCCATAGCAAGTCTTTCTTGATTTGATTCTTGATTTTTGCAGGTCAGGAGCTGGTTGGAGCAGAGGTATAGGGCTGGAGTCGAGGCATGAGGGCTGTAAGGGCTGTGAACCTTGTCTTGGTCAGAGACCTCGTCCTGGCTAGACAGGGACTGGTGGCAGCCCCTTGACGTTGGCAGGCCTGGAGCAGCCTTGAGCTTAAACACTAGGTACGGGGGGGGCCTAGTAGCCCGTGCGGCCTGAGAGAGAGAGAGAGAGAGAGAGAGTCTATTATTATTATTATAATTATGATTCTATTAAAGTCAGCATGAGACCATTCAGGGTCTATGGGACTAGCGATCACTATTAACTAATAGTGATCCCTTACATCCAATGATAGTAGATAGTACATGAACTTGCTATATATTGAGTACGTGCTCAGCTAGCTTGTGGGCTAGCCCTAGTACTTTGTTGTGGTGTTCTAGGACTTCTTTTCTGTAGCTCCCTAGTTTCAGCAGATTTTCCAAGCTAATTCTGCTGTCCCCATAACACTCTCTGATGTGTTTAGGCTGGAGTACATGCTGCTCATTTTCTACCTCCAATGTGGGGCAGATTTTGCAGATTCTTTCTTCTCTGGGTATTCTTGGTCTTGCCCACCTACCCCTCTTCGCCTCTAGTCATGTAAGCTGGTTCTGATTTTGCAGATTAGATGCCTTTAAAATTTTGATATGTCCTCCCTAAGGTATTTTTGCATCCCGTAGAGTTAATTACATGTTTGTAGAACTACATTGTTTCCCTCTGGTTTTGCATCATATCTTCTGTAGCATTTTCACTGTCACTATCTCCGTGATTTCACATGCATCCTCTGGTATATCAGTAGCTGTTATACCCCATGATTCCATCCACTTCATCACCTTCCTGTGCCATCCCGAGCTTTGTGTAGCTTCCATTGCCCTGTTTGGTATCCTACTGGCGTCCATCTTCTCAACTTTGTTGAGGTAGGCCATGAATTGACACATTGCCTCCCCTTCTAGAGGTATTATACTTGCTTTTAGCCAGTAGGATGGGATAGGGCGTGTGTGCCTTAACCCCTAACTCCCTATTAGTAAATATTTATGTAACGTTTCTATTCTTCCCAGTAGATCCTAGAGAGTCCGGTTGCCCAAGCTCAACATACATAAAGGATTAACATCTATACAAGCACAGTGTATATGAATTTTCTCATTTCCCAATTCCATAGACGTGATTTCTTGGATTTGTTTTGGAAGCTATACAGAAAGAAAGAAAGACAGAAGCTTTTTAAAGTCTTCGGAAGACCAAAGGATTTGTGAGCCTAAAAGAACCCGATACAATGATCTGAGGGGTGGAGCTGCTAAGCGGGCATCAACAGCCACGATGTGCACAAAAAGGACGAAAAGTCCATAATCATGATCACAACAACACCATAATATATAGATAGGGAAACTCTCCGAGGAAAAGTGTTAATCTCGAAAGGGAGGCATCGCCATGGGAGGCTGCTGTGGTGACATAAAACTTGTGGCAGGACGTTGGCGGCTGGCGGCATGTGTGGCCCGCTATGGTCTCCTAGCAATGGCGCTGTGGCAGACAAGCGGCACTATCACCCCGGTGGGTTGTGTCTCCAGTCTAGTGAACATGGAGGGAAGGTCTCCCAATATGATCGGTACCTCAGTCCACTATCGAGTTTGTCGTATCTCTGACCCGAGCCCTTGTGTTCGTCATTTCCTGTAAGTTGTGTTGGTCGGTGCTATCTGGCTGGGAAAACTCTGTGATTGTGCTTTGCGAGGAGTCTGGCTGTATACCCTGATCTCGCCTTCGTCAAATGGCCTCATGAATGAAAGCAGCTAAACATCTCTGATATGGGTAGGAGAGGAGGTTGGATAGGGGCCTGAAATCGTCTCGAAAGAGGCAGTGATAGCGACATCTGATCTCATACTACACAGGGCATTTGGAAGTGAAATGCTTCTCTGACTCGATCTCCTGATGATCGCATTAAGTGCAGGCACGGCCTTGACTATGCCCTTTGCCCGACCGCTCTCAATGTCGAGGCACTATGATTAGACGCGGAACTGTCTGATGGATATTGGGGGAGGTGGATCCATGTGTATCCTAGTGGATCGATGAAGCCCTCATCTGTAATCTGCAGGCAGTGTTCTCTGTAGAAGTTGAGCTTGATAGGAAGCTCCTGGGGTGCTAACCAAGTCCTAAATGTTTTGAATGTAAGAGATCTTGTTACGTCCATGACTGGACTAACTAGGGTATAGGCTTATCAAAGCCTAGGCTTGCTGACTAACCTGGAATCTTGGAATAGATCTAAGGTTAGAACGTGGTCTAACCCGGGGTTAGATCCTGTGGATATAGAGCTAGCCCTCTAAAGGCAAGGCATGGTTGAGCTCTACTTGGCAAAGGGTGGCCACAAAGTAAAGTTACTTTACGCATGCATGCTAAAGTATAGGCTTACAACTAAAGATAGTCGGAGCCTGATCTGTAGTATAGGCAAGGGGCTCATTATTAGGGGTCCGAGGAGTGCGCTCCTGTGGATATAGAACTACTGGCTTGAGAGTAGCAGCTAGAGGAAAGGGCATGTGGTATGGGACGCATGTCTGGACTTCGAGGCTGGCTGACTCTCTATGGTGGTCTAGCCTCTAGCTCAGGAGTGGCTCGACTCTCAATGGTGGTCTAGCCTCTAGCTCGGGGGTGGCTCGATGTACTGAGCCTACGGTTGGGAGGTGAGCTGCTAGCTCCAAACCTTATGGGTTGTTTGCGAGAGCATCCCGTGGTTTGATAGGACTCTGGCTTGAAGTTGTACCTTACCAGGATTTGTGGCTCACCGAACCTGGATAGGGGTCGTTTCATTTGGTATCAAAGCCAACTTCGAGCTCTGTAGAGTCCTTATGCTGTGAGGGAAAGCGTAAATACTAAATTCCCTTGGGAGTGCTTATCCTAGTAAAGGATGCACATGTCCTGGTAGAGGAAGGAGAAGAGAATTTGTTGTGCTTGAGATTCGTGTTTGTTGTGCATGCTTTCTTGAGATATGGTTGCAAGATAGAATACGACCTGTTTGAAATTTCGTTTTTGCTCCCTCAGGCTGTGCATGCAAGTTGTTACACGTTGCGAGGGTTGCAATAGATTGAAAAATAAGTAGGGAGAGAAATCACAGCAAGTAGAGGGAATTCTGGCTTGAAAAGGAATATTTGAAGTGGTGTTTTACCTGAAAATGAATTCCAAGAAGGCACGACGAATTGCCAGAAGAAATTGCGTGGAGATGCTGATTTAAGGCTCATCTTTTGCTGTACAGCAGCCTGAAACATGCACGCTGCTGTTCCAGTGCTGGCTGGTCTTGACATGACTGGTTTGCGATTGATTTTGGAGGTTTGGAGCAGCCTTGAACAGTCATGGATCTGTTTCAGGTCTGCGTGTGGGCTGGAAAAGTGGTACAAAGCAGCTTGCTTTTTGACCTAGATGCTTCAAGGCTGCTTGTGGTTGTCTGGAGGCTAAAAATACCGGTGCATGTGTGACATGCACTTATTTTTTGGGCTTGCATGCCTTGGAAAGTAACTTTGGCAATGGAAACTGCTAAAAGTCTCTACTTTGCACTTTAGTTGTGTGTCATAAAAGCACCGTGCGTGCATGCATGCGAGGAAAGACATGCAAACTAAAATTGGACTTCCACATGAGTTCTAGAATGGACAAGTGTCCACATGCATGCGTGCATGTGGGTATACTTTCTTAAAATGTATACCTTTAGAACTAAAAGGTCTTGTCGCAAAGCAAAGTTTACTTTACTTTTTGACAATAAAAATTAAGTTTACTTTTCGCAAAGCAAAGTTTGAGTTACAAAGGTACTTTCTAAAAGTATTTTTTGAGGACACCCCAATCCTTTTAGGAAAGCTATAAAAGGAGGGGAAAATTGTGGCTTGCATGCCACACCGTTTTCATGCAGCCTAGATCCACATGCAGCCTATGTATGGCATCACTTTTTGCATACTTTGCTTAGCTCAATCAGCCTTTATTCCAGCCATCTTCCCACGCCCATAAGTTGTTCTATACTTCACCAATTCGCCTCATCTTGGTTACAAACAATTGCTCTCTCAGCCCCACTTTCTTCCTAGCAAATCAGCTACAGCTCTCCGTTCTTGCTCCTAGCCAAGAAAATCATTTACAGCTCTCTTTTCTCCTACTGCCATTTGCAGCAAACTTTGCCTAGTGACCCACCATCGCCCGCCTATCTTGTTCGATGTTTGAACCTTGATGGCTGGTGCTGAAGAGAGCAAACAGCATGGAGAACTGCTGTATGAAGGTTTTAGCATTTTGTCGCTGTCCTTTGATCCTGAGTTGCTGTCATACAATAGCAGGGTAGTCTCCACTAAGCAATCGTATTGTGGAGCCAGTTACATTGGAGCTGATTGCATACGCGGACTGCTGCAAACGTGGAAGTGTTTGGGACAGCTGTTAGTGTGCGCATATTGAACTGCAATCAACTGGCATAGTTGCCCCTTAGACATCTGGAGCTGTGCGCGGCACCTTGAAGGGACAACGACTTTAGGATAGCCAGTCCAAACAATGATGCGTTTGGAGAATTGCTTGAATAGTTGCTCTGCTAGCTACTACATGTTTGACTAAGGAAAAAAGGTGGAGATGACGTTGGGTTAAGTATTTCATGGAACCTTCTAGTCCACTACATAACTTTTCTTCTAGAAAGGAGATTAGTTAACCCGAGCCAAAGATTATTTTATGAGGTCTTATTGTAAAAGTACCACCATTTTGTCTTTTTGGGTGGAGTGATGTGCATGAATATATCAACTTGTGCCACTAAAGATTATTATTGCTGGCTATCCTTTATGTTGTATGCTACCATATAATGTTTACTTTTAGATGTTTGGAAAGCTTTCAAAAGTAATTTATGTTCTATGCTGAAATTAAGGAGTTTTAAACGTTGATATTTTATTTTTGGTCAAGTGTGATTACCCAATTGTTGGTATATCCCTTGGTATTTACATCTTGTCCTCTGACCGGTTGGGTGGATTTCCGTGGTATGGGATGTGGAAATTCAGGATAAGAGTGTAAATGATTAGTCATGATTTAACTAATCGGACATGTTAATGGCCTATCACATCGCTTTAGCGATGGTGATGCAAACGGTGCATGGTTGGCTAACCCGCTGTTCATGAAATCCATGGGATATCATTTAGTTGAGTACGGGAAGACTAGTGACCTCTACCTGTTGACATGGCTATGTCATTCAGGTTTCACCATTCAATCAGCTAAGTTATCTTGGAGTGAAGCTCACTCGAAGAACAGCTGCATTGAAAGGGAGCTTCTTCATCTGAGCATGGCCATGAAGGAAACGCAGGAAGCAAGAGAGCTGGAGCAAAATGTAAGTTGAATAGAGTGAGAGAATAACTTACAAAGGAGAGAAGGTGTTGTCTAAGTGACAAAACCTTATCCTAACCACTAACTGTAGTTGGGGATCCTAATTGTGGTTAGGGGGAAAAATCTCTAAAGAGGGAAAAGTTACCCTAACTCACTTATTACATTACATTCGTCATTGCCTAGAATATGGCAATAATTCTAACACTATCCTGTAGTGCTAATGTGATGATGTACAAGGAAATGATCAATCACTAAAAGGAGATAAGTTCAGGGCACTGCGAAATGCCTCAAACTTCTCATGTGGAAGTGTTTTGGTGAAGATGTTTGCAACATTGACATGTGTTAATACGTAGATCATACTGATCTCCCTTGCATGCAACTTTATGCTTCACTCCCAGCATAGCTAATGACAAGGCAGGGTGGAACGAACGAAGCGACCGCGGCCCACCATCAGGTGCCATTATGCCATGTAGTAGTAATGGCATAATCATCTTCTAAAGAAAACCACCCAGATCTTCGGAATGACCATCTCTGACATAGTGATAATGAACCTCAATGTGCTTTGTGCGAGCATGAAACACATGATTCTTTGCAATTGTTGATGCACTCTGACTATCAGTGAGAATTGGAGAAGGAACCTCCAATGAAAGATGAAGATCAGTAAATAAGCGGCGTAGCCACACACATTCAACTGTTGTTGTGAAAGCTGCCCGGTAACTCAGCTTCACATGAGGAGGTAGCCACAGTAGATTGTTTCTTGCTTAGCCAATAAATGCAAGCATGTCCCAAAAGAAACAATTACCACTTGTGGACTGCCTAATGTCATAGTCTCCAACCCAATCTATTAGAAACATGGTGAGAGAGAAGTAGAAGTAGAATTTATTAGCGTCCTCGGGGGGCCAAAAATGACCCATGGGACCCGTCTCAATACAATGTAAAAAGAGTCTCCTCAAGGAGAGGGGTCAGGAGTCTATGAGTTCCTGACGACAAGTAAAAAGATGAGTGACAAAAGATCCCAAAGCTGCCGGAGAGGCAGTGGAGAGAACTGATGTCAACTGAGCGGAGTCCTCTAGTATCTGCTAGTAGTCCTCCCTAATATGTGCATAACGGGGGCACTGTAGAGCTACATGTGCCTCCGTCTCAACTGTTTGCATGTCACAAAGAGTACATGTCTGGGCTGGTGTATCCAAGCTCCCTGCTCAATGGCAAATGTATGAGATCTGGTACGGAACCTGGCTATGTTCCTGCGATATAGAAGGGGGATAGGTGTGCTAATATAAGGCTGAGCATGTGTCTCTATGGACATGTATGTAGACCAACATGTGGGATTTTTGTTGTCTTGATAATATTCCAGCTTTACCCTCTTTTCACTTGTTAGCCAGTGATTCTACAAAGTGCTTAGTAAAGACAGTTGAAAATCTTGCATGTTGACCTTTGCAAGCGGCATGGTCAAATATGCTTCCACTTTCCATCTGCTGAACCATTTTCTTATGTCGGTTGCCCATCCTGTGCAGATGATCTTACTTTTGTAGTTCTTTTGAAGCTTTGTGCTGGCCTTCCATGCTTTATGAGGCAGCCTATCAGAGAGAGAGAGAGAGAGAGAGGCTAGGGAGTAAAGAAGCGATACTCAAATGAAGATGTAATGAAGGCTTTCATTCATTCATCAAGTATATCATGACAAGTGAAGTACAAGCCTTTATATAGGCTACACACTCACACACTAGCACCTAGTGCATATGGGATAAGTCCCATGATGACCGTGGCACTCACACATGACTCACACACATAGACTAGTACTAGATCACCTAGTACTACACACCAACACTTCACACCAACACACTCTTTGGCTATGATATCTCCAACACCCCCCTTCAGAGCAAAGAGTGTGAGACCCAACACACAAAGAGTAGACCGATCCCCCCTCCACCGCAATACTGCAAAAACTATCTAACACCTCCCGTGTGATAGTAACTTCTCAGTCAGCTTACGACTGGCAAGGGCAAACCATCACTCGTCACCCCCCCTTACTCTGAACTAGGTGGTCAATACCATCAAACCAAAGTAAATGACAATACATTCATTTTTGGGGGACAACCCAGGGCAGAGTACCTCTTATTGACTCCAAATACGTTCAGTTTAGAGGGACAACTCAAGGCTGAAAACCTTTATTTGACTCAACACAAACACACATAGAACTAAGCATCATCTTCCTTCTCAGAGAGGAATAGATCATGCAACACAATAGATGAAGCTTCCTGCTCAGGTTTAGTAGATGTAGCATAAATATTATTGAGCTTGTCCAGGCTCTCCTTGGCTGAGTAGTGAGGTCAAGGTGATGAAGTAGTTTGTTAGCCAACTTCACACTAATAAACGCCATTGCTTTGTCATTGTGCTCATCCCTAGCTAAGATTGGTGCTGATGAGCCTTCACCACGAGGACGAGGCTCCATAGTAGCAAACTGAGGTAACAAAACCAGCAGGCTGAAATGGATAACCAGCAAATGAAGAGGCTGGTCTAGGGCTCTGAAATGGATCAACACCCTTAACAAATGCAAGGCAGTTGAAGGCAGGCTTGAATAAGTGTGGCCAGCAGCTAGTCGAAAACCTTGGAGGCTCCACGTATGCAAGAAGACAGAAATAGAGGCCTAGTGGTGCTCCAAATGTGAACCCGAATCAGAAAGCAGTAGATATATGCCCCGAAATGCAGAAATAAACCACGAGGTGAGCACTTGTGGGTGTGATAACTGCCCAACGTGCTGCAGCAGGTCCGAAATGTGCAAGGCGGTAGCTGTAGGTGCTCCAAATTGTTGGAATCGGAGTCCTAGTGAGTGTGGTCCTAGTGAGTGTGGTCCTAGAGTCTTAGGAGTGTCCTACAGTTGTGTGAGTGTGAAGAGTCTTGAGGCCACTTGTGCCACCTCATGTGGTAGATGTGATTCCTCACCTAGATTATAGGATCTAGATTCTCTTGTGTGTGTGACCTCATCTATGAGGTGTCTGTAAGGCTTGCCCAGCCTATAAAAGAGGCTATGTACTTGCTGTGACAATCAATCAATCCACATCAATTCGTGCCTCAGCTCGTCTCCAGTCATGTGTCTCTCACCTTCTCCCCATTTCCATCAAATGGTATCAGAGCGGGTCTTCCCTGACTGAGCCTTACCTCCTTCCCGCCTTACCAATGGCCAATCCTTTAGTCAACCCAAAAGCCCCTTCATCGACCTACAAGAAGATCGCACAGCCCACTGCAAATCAGCCGTACAGCCTGTACGGCTTGCCAGCCGTACGACCGTACCTGCAGCATACAATCTTCCGTACAATGGCGCCGTACAACTTGATCTCTGCAGCTGCTGTATGATCTGTCGTACTGCTGTACGATCTGCCGTACTGACGTACGATTTGCCGTACAGCAGGCTACCAAACAGCCTTGAAATCTCCACGCTTCTGCTCTACGTTGCGCCATTCTGCACGCTGTTGCTCCTGCGCGCCATATAGCCTCTGCTGCCCGAGCACCTGCTGGTCCGACCTGCCGGATTCGAACCTGCTGCTCCCGCCTGCTGAGTGCCTGTTGCCCACGCAACTTCTCCCATGAACAAGGCGACTGACGACCTGAGGGCTGTGGCCATCGACTCACCTCACGATCGTCCATGATTCGGCTCATTGATTCCTTGCTGCCTCCCTGTCTCTTGAGGATGCCTTGATGCAGTAGCAACCCTGCTCTATCTGTGTCGAAGCTCGCAGCAATTCAGTGACCATTTTCCTGCCCGAAACCCTAATTTTCGCCCCTTTACAATTTATGCTCAATTTCTCGAATTCTTGGGTGATTTCATGATGTGAGGGTTCCCAAATGTTGAACGAGAACTCTTCTGTCAGAAATTTAGAAAAGCCCCAATTTTCTGCAAACCCTAATTTTTGCAGCAACCCTAACCCTAAAATTTAGGGCTTTTCTGTCGTGTGTCTTCCTTTGGCATAATTGAAGCTTCTACTATGTAAATCTTTTGGGGATTTTGCCAAATTCGTGTAATTTCATCACCATTTGGTACATTCATTTGGGAAATTTGGCCCCCCTTGGGCCTAATTGCTCAAACTTGAGATTCTTCTCCGACATTTGGTGACTCTTACTCTGTCACTTTGAGAGTCATGGGCTGATTGTCCCATGTAGCTGCTTCCATGGCCGACATCGACATATCTTCCGGGCATTCCCATCATGCGCTTCATCGACACTTCATCGATACGGGGGAATGTGCACACTCTTGAGCAAGCAGCTACTTCGAGCTTATACGGGTTCTCTGCCCTTGCTATGCATAAAATGAATATATATTTTCTATATTCCTCATGTGTGTTAGGTACTCTGCCTTGGGTAGTCCCCCTAAAATGATGTAATAATTTGTCATTTTGTGTGCCTTGTCCTATAAAAGGCTCCACTTATTTCCATATACCCAGTTAGGAGACAGGGGGGGTTGTTGTGTCTTTCCTTTATCAGGCCTGGCCGAGTTCCAGGATGTTGGTGTACTCCCTAGACCTATGAGTTGGTCATGCATCCATGCTCAGATTTGAGTCTCTGATCACGTTGACACCTAAGCCATGAGAGTGCTTGGTTCAACCTCTGAATTATGCTCAGCTGTTAGCCTCTGAGATTGCCTGGGATGCACAGTTTGGATGATGTCATAGTCTCTCACCCTAGCTCAGAAGGGGGGTTTGTTGGAATCGGAGTCCTAGTGTGTGTGGTCCTAGTGAGTGTGGTCCTAGAGTCTTAGGAGTGTCCTACAGTTGTGTGAGTGTGAAGAGTCTTGAGGCCACTTGTGCCACCTCATGTGGTAGATGTGATTCCTCACCTAGATTATAGGATCTAGATTCTCTTGTGTGTGTGGTGTCTGTAAGGCTTGCCCAGCCTATAAAAGAGGCTATGTACTTGCTGTGACAATCAATCAATCCACATCAGTTCGTGCCTCAGCTCGTCTCCAGTCATGTGTCTCTCACCTTCTCCCCATTTCCATCACAAATGTGAAGGCAGGTCTCAAAACTTGCAAGGCGGCTCCCAAGTGCTGCAGCAAGTCACCACAGTGAAAAACGGCTGATGTATATATGATGGAAGCCTCAGAATAGCTCCAAAAATGGGTTTGTTGAACGTGGTTCTGCAGCAATAGCTCAAAACCCCTAATTTTGGCGATGAAATACCCCAAAACGTCCTTGGGGAAGTGCACGTGTAGATGCGTCTTGAAGAAAGTGCCGACCAGCTTGCAATAGGCGTCTAGAACACTCGAATGAGGGCAGCAGTGGAGACAACAAGGGATGAAGAGGTGGCTGGCTATGGAGAAGGTGAAAACAGAAGCTAATGGCTGCAAGAAGGAGGAAGCTGAGCAGAGTTAGGGTTAGGTTAGAACAAGAAGATGATGATGTGGCAGGGCGTCTAGGGCAAGATTGGCTTGCTCTGATACCATGTTAGAAACATGGTGTGTGTGTGAGAGAGAGAGGCTAGGGGGTGAAGAAGTGATACTCAAGTGAAGACATAATGAAGGCTTTCATTCATTCATCAAGTATATCATGACAAGTGAAGTACAAGCCTTTATATAGGTTACACACTCACACACTAGCACCTAGTGCATATGGAAAGTCCCATGATGACACGTGGCACTCACACATGACTCACACACATAGACTAGTACTAGATCACCTAGTACTACACACCAACACTTCACACTAACACACTCTTTGGCTATTATATCTCCAACACAATTTGAGTCACTGTAAGCATGCATCTGCAAGTCACCCCCCTGGGAAACATCAAGCCTTGCAAGTAATGGAAGATGCATTTAACAGCCTGCCAATGTGTTGTCTTTAAATGAGCCATCCAACAGCGTGGCTGTAGAGTGTGGCATCTACGGATTCACCTGCATCATACATAGTAAGCTTCAGCCTTGCCTCCATGGGAGTGGTTGTAGGCTTGCAATCTTGCATGTTAAACCTATCCAAGAGCTTTTGGACATACTTGGATTGAGACATAATGATGCCACAACTCTCTTGTAAGAACTGGATCCCCAAATAAAAATGTAAAATGCCCAAATCTGACATATCAAATATGGCTTTCAATTCAGCTTTGAAATCTGCAATTTTCTCTTCATTTGACCATGTGAGCAGCAGGTCATCTACATAAAGAATGATAACCAAAATATCCCCCCCCATCCTTCTTGATGTAGAGGGTGCTTTCAATTGGACTGTTATGAAGCCCTTTGCTGGTAAAAAAGGCATCAATTTCGGAGTACTGTACATGTGGGGCTTGTTTCAGCCCGTAGAAAGATTTATTCAGGTTGCAAACTTGATGTGCATTACCCGAAATTTCAAATCCAGGAGGTTGCTTGACATAAACCTTTTCCAAGAAATCTCCATTGAGAAAGGTGTTACTAACAGCTTGTATAATGGGTAGGCTATGTTCGTGTAGAACAAGATGAACCTTCTGTAGTAGCCCGTGTGGCCAATAAATCATTGGACTCCCTTGGCGTTGTTGGGGGGTGGTAATTCCAATATGAGTTTGATTTTGTTATGGTCTGTAGAGATTCCATTCCGGGACACTATGTGGCTGAGAATTACACCTTGTTTGACCGAGAATTGGCACTTAAGAGGTTCAGGGATATGTGGTATAATCGGCACTTCTCCAAGACGAGTCTGAGATTCAATGCCCTTGTTCTGAGCATAGCCTTTGGCAACCAGGCTTGCCTTTTACCTGTCAATTGACCCATCTGAATTTCTCTTTACTTTGAAAACCCATTTACCTATGGCATGCTTCCCTGGTGGCAAATCCACAAGATTTTATGTCTGATTTTTATCAATGGACTGCAATTCATCTTGCATGGCATGCATCCAATGCACATTGTCTTTGGCTTCTTCAAAAGTATTAGGATCTTCCTCATCAAGAAGAGTACCTGCATAAGCTGATTCAACAGAAAGAGCCCCCCCTTCGTGCCTTGCTGCACTACGAGTTCTGCCAGGCAAAGGAGCATCAAGCCTACTCTCCTTGAGAGTTTGGAGCAGCCAACTTGGAACAGTTTTGGTTGCGTGCATTTCTGTAATCTCTTGCTTGACAGCATCTTCCACTACCTGTGGAGGAACTAAATCAGCCGGTGGCTGAATCAGGGAATGTGGAAAATGCTGATTTTCAGCAGGTATTTCAGATGCGGAACCCAAAGCAATGGGTAGTAATCCCTCAAAAACATCATCTGATGTGGAAGAAGCTGGCATATTAAATTCAGCATGTGTATATGCTGAATTTTCTGAAAAAATTACATCTTTGCTGGCAAAAATCGTGTGTGTTGAAGGATTGTAGAGACGGTAACCTTTGCTCTCTGCACTATACCCAACAAATATGCATTTAAGTGCCTTGTCTGACAGCTTATGTCAAAACTCAACAGGCACATGGGCATATGCAACACATCCAAAGACATGAAAATGTTCCACTGAAGGCTTTCTCCCATGCCAAACTTCATAGGGAGTCTTTGTCTTCAAAGCCTTAGTGGGAGCCCGATTCAAAATATAGTTGGCACACATGAGACCCTCAAGCCAAAACTTGCGAGGAAACTTTTTGCTCGTGAGCATGCATCTATCCATCTCCATAAGAGTTCTATTCTTCCTCTCAGCTTTGCCATTTTGCTGGTGGGTCAGCCTCCTATAAGCCGATGTGTGATGTCTTTCTCATTCAAATAAGCCTCAAATTCATGAGACATATACTCCCCCCTCTATCTGTGCGTAATGTCTGCACCTTGAGTTCTGTTTCATTCTCAACCTTTGTCACAAAGTGTCGATAATACCTAAACACATCTGATTTTTTCTTGAAACCATAGACCCAAGTGTAGTTTGAGTAGTCATCATTAAATGTGACATAATACAGCCAATGCAGGAGTCCTCATGGGACCGCAGACATCACTATGAATGAGCTGTAATTTCCGAACGGCTCTTACTACACCATCCTTTTTGAAGGGAAACTTGTGCATCTTCCCAAGTATGCACCCTTCACAGGCATGAGGGGGAGGTGACTCCAAGGGAGGCAAAGCATCCACCATAGCATGTTTCTGAAGTGTCATCAAGCTGAACTCATATGCCCGTATCTAGCATGCCATAACTCTGCATTCTGCATGGCAACAGTGGGAGTAGAAACTGCAAGTGCATGATCTGGTCTTTTCTAAAAAACATCAAGCTGAAAAAGACCACGAAACAGTGTGCCAGATAGTCTCAAGGCATAATCATCTTGTCTGTCTCGAATTGCACACTTGTCATTCTCAAAGACAACCTGAAATCCTCTTTTATTAAGAGAGGATACTGAAAGCAACTTTTTCTTGATTCCAAGCACATAAAGCACATCATGAATTCTGAAATTTGTGCCATCTGTGGCTGTAAGCACAATCTCACCAACACCACGAACTGAATAAGAAGAATCATTTGCACAAGACACGCTTTTTCCAGCGGGTGGTGGATGCAGAGAATTAAACAAACACTTCCTGGGAATGATATGTTTGGTGGCACCACTATCAAAATACCAATTATTTAATGTCTCATTGACATTGAAAGTGCATGCATCCTTAGAAGGTCATAAGTGCAAGTCAAGAAAGCATAAGTGTCATCCTCAGATGTGGTTGTAGTATCTAGAGCAGCCACCTGAAAATCAGAAATGCAAGTAAAAAAGTCATAGTCTTCTTCCACTTAGTTAGCTCAAGCATCACCACCATCATGTGCATGAGGAGCTGAATCTGAGATAGCCATGCTTGAATCCTTTTTCTTTTCCTCAGCAATTCTTTTCTTGCATTCTCCTATGTAGTGACCCGGCTTCTTGCAATAATGACAAATTCCCTTTTTCCTGGGCTTCTCAGCATCACTCTTAGCCTTGTGAGAAGGCTGTCTAGAATCAGCCTTATGCTGATGTGTAGGCTGATTTGCATGCTGCTTATGCTGCTCCTTCCCTTTGGGCTTGAATTTCAAAAGCATGGCATGCTCACCAGCCCGTGAAGCCATGTTCTTCCTGGTTTGCTCTTCCTGCAACAAAAGTCCTATCAGCTCGTGAAAAGTGAGAGGGTTGCCACCCCGCCTCAATGACAAATTCAGCAAGGTGTGGAATCCGAGATATGACTCGGGAAGAGAATTCATAGTAGTGGTTATCATCTCTGAATCAGGAATAATCTCATCTATATTCAACAATTGCTGTCTCAAGTCCTGAAGCTTGGTGAGGTGGTCAGACATTGAGTCACCCTCCTCCATGTGAGTGTGCAATAACTCTCTCTTCAGGAAAGAGACCCTGGCATCATTGCAGGCTGCAAACATACTCTCCAAAATATCCCATGCTGCCTTTGAGGTTCTGCATGATCGAATGTGCGGGATAATAAACCTTTTGGCAGAAAGTGCTTGTGCATTACGTGAATCACACCTTTTCTGTTCCTGTGTGGGAGGCACAACGGCAGCAGCCACTGCACCTAGCACTTGTCCTCTAGCCCTTCCTCCACCTTGTTGAGGAGGAGTGGCAGGTGCAACCACATTCTCTAGTCTTGTCTCATCCCCGTGACATAATCCCACAAATGTTCGCCAACTAAAAGATTGCATACCATAAAACTCCATAAAAAGTAATTGGTGCCATCCAACTTATCCTCTTGTGTGAGGACGCCAAACACTTCATTGGGATGGTTCTGAGCTATAACTGCCAAAGAAAACAAAATGCAGCAAATGTGACCAGAAATATCCGTTCTTGGGATTTCGGGTGCACAACCCAAATCTGCAAAAAATCTGTCCACAATGACAGCTTGCTGTCACAGCCAATCAAAGGCTCAAAATGCAACCAAAATGTCCTGCTAAAGCCCAAAATGCACCAAAATAACACTACAAAACTGGCAATTGTCTGCAATGTCACTCAATCTAAGCCCAAAACTGCTCGCAAAGATGCCAAACAGCTTGTACACAACAAAATTGCATCCAAATGCCAAAAGCCCCAAATTCTTGCGAGAAATTGCAATTGAAAGAGGGCAAATTGACTAAAAGCCCCAAATTTTGCAATTGTCTGCAAAAGCCCCAAATTTCTCTGCAAAAATTGCAAGCAAAACCAAAAGCCCCAAATGCAATCTGCAACTGTCACCTGCAAATGTCACTTGCAAATTAACCTAAAAATGGCATGGGCTGCACAGTACGGAATCCATACAAATGTACAGATTGTACGGAGCACGAAGAGGCGATCTTTATGGCCGTACGACTGGACAACGATGGTACCAAGGGGCTGTACGGAAGCACATCAATACGTGCTGTGGTACGGTGCAGGTACGGCTGACGACGCAAGTATAGTACAACTAATGACGCAAGTACAGTTCGTGTGTACGGTGCAGGTACATTGCGGTGTGTACGACGGGTGAGCAGCTGAGTGTATAGGCGGGCTTACATACGGCAAAAGAGAGCTGCGCAAAAACAGCTGTACGATTGTATGGCTATGTTTCGTGCGTACGATATGGAGCTGTGCGGCAGAACGATGAAGGTGTACGGGCTGAATGGGCTGAAGCAAAACCTGCTCTGATACCAATGGAAGGAAACCCAGAAAGCAAGAGAGCTGGAGCAAAATGTAAGTTGAATAGAGTGAGAGAATAACTTAACAAAAGGAGAGAAGGTTTTGTCTAAGTGACAAAACCTTATCCTAACCACTAACTGGAGTTAGGGATCCTAACTGTGGTTAGGGGGAAAAACCTCTAAAGAGGAAAATGTGCCCCTAACCGACTTATATCATTACATTGGTCATTGCCTAGAATATGGCAATAATTCTAACAGGCCAGTGCTTTAGACTAAGCACAGGATCAAAACACTGAGTACTATTTGATTATGAATTCTTGTATCCTCTGCCAAGGTTAGTCATGGAGGATGTAAAGATGTGTTGCATTGCTCTTGCAAAAAGATCACACATTATATTTACGATACTGCAAATTGTATGTGTACATTTGTTGCGACTACTATGCATGAATCTGCAAGTGGTCTTGGTGGATATCAGAACTACTAGGTGTGCATATCTATTTAATTCCTTTTATGGGAACTTGCTCTTTATTTGTGATCAGTGCTCTATAGTGCATAAATTTCACAACCACTTTAGAGCAGTCATTCAAATTATGGGGCAATAACATTAAAAAAGAGCTTAACTTGCATCACGGCTGGTTTTGAGAAAGAGACTGTTGTACTTGGTCCTTTTGATGGTAAATGATGGCAATCCAACTTTTGCAATGAAATCTGTAACAGATCAATGGTTCATTTGTAGAACGAGATTGTTGTGCTTGGTCCTTCTAATGGCAAATGATGGCAATCCAAGCTTTGTCGGGAAATCTGTAACATATCATTACATATGTGATTATAATAGACTTGAAAGAGGTTGGTGCTTACAAGTATGTCCCTAAGTGCAGATCAGATCATCTGGGAGCAAACCAAGCCCTCATTGATGTATGACCGAGTTCTAGTGTAAATATTTGGTGCACATGAGCGAGAAAGCGCACTTTGGCCTCCCATGAGCATGCTAGTAGTGTTGATAAGTGAGGTCAGTTATCTCTTTTTTGAGGTTTGCTCTTCCCTTTGTCTTTCCTAAGATGTTATGTGTCCACTTTATTTTATTATTTTTCTGGCAGTTCTGGTATGTAAAGTGATGAGCGAAAGCAGATGAGAGATGATACTTTGACACTCTTCTTTAGGTGCATGGTTTTTTATTGCTAGGGAGAGCACATTAACGGATGCAAATGATATACATAAGTGCATTGCAGAGATTAAGATCAGGAGACAATATTTGATTATGTTACTCATGCAACAAGAAGGTAAGCATTTAAGTTTTTGAGAAATGTTAAATCAAAAGGAGGCCATCCTAGTTGAAGGCAAAGAATTAAGAGAAAAGATGCACTCTCAAATATAAACGTCAGACAAGAGGGCCAGCAATGGTAGTTCCCTGTCTTGATCCAGATTCATAAAATCCATGGAGGGAGAATATAATCCACCTCATGTCTTAGTCACCCAGTTTAAGGAAACTCCCACACTATGATGGATTCTTTTGATTTATAAATAGCACAAATAGAGCACATGGAAGCTGCCTAAGATGGTTATATAAATGTCATTTAGAAGGTGTTACGTATTATGGTTTATTATCTATTAATGTATTGTAATGTAACCTTGGTCAGATGTTGACAGACGGAGATGACATGGAGGCTCAAGGCTTTGTTTGATGTAGAGAATGTATATACTATCAATAGAACTTTACCTACCAGGTATATGCTATGATATGGTATCAGGGGACCCCTATGATTTCCCAAACAGATTCCAGCTTCATTAACAGTATTTATTCAGAACCCTGGCCAGAAGATGTTTCAGCTCCGACACTTCATTTCTTATTGCAGAAATGGATATGGGACGCAATCCTGCGCCTAGAATAAAACTGTGAGATGCAAACTGAGAATCAGCCTAATCTGGCCCATGTTCATTTCTCTAGTAAAAAAAGGAAGCACATTTTCATGGCTGAGTCAGCCCCCTAGCAATGTACCTATGTAGGTGGCTGCATGGGGGAGAACTTAAATCAGCTCATGAAATGCTTGTATATATGAAAACTTGTACATTGCTTTGAGTAGACAGGTGGAAGACACAAAGGAAACCTCAGATTGTAACCATTGTCGATAGCTCCTGAGCACGTCGAGATCAGAAGCTATTGCTGCATGTTATCATGCAATCAATCGACTACCTTGTATATTTTTGAAGAGTTAGTGCAGGAAAGTCTCGAATTCAAAAGCATAGCATGAAGGATGGAAAGTCAGGGGTAGCATGACATTCAACTTTTAACGTCAATCTGTTCCAGATAAAGAATGCTCGTCTCATGTGAGTTCATGGCTTGATAAATATTCTAGAAAATGGATAATTCACTGATTAATCATCTTTGGTAAGATTATAACATTAATCCCTGTGTCCTCATCCTCCTCTCTCCCTGTGCAGTTGTATATTTGCAAGTGTGGAAAAGTTGCAAGAATTACCAAAGTATGGATTTGATGATGCAAGCTGTATATTTGCAAGTGTGGAAAAGCTGCAAGAATTACCAAAGTAGGATTTGATGATATTTGGAAACAAGCCATCCTTTGTAACACCCTATTGTGGGTTGTCTCAAGCGTTGGAGAGCTCTCTTGTATCTGGAACTTTTACTATTCCTTTAAAAAATGTAAACTTTCTAGCAATCATCGTTCACTGTGTTCTGACATTTATTGAGAGATTAATGCTAAATCAATTTAATATGCACACATAGTAAAGCTACACCAATAAAATGCATGTATTAGGGCGCCCAAAATGCCTCTCAAGTAATTGTGTGGCCTCTCTCTCTCTCTATGTGTGTGTGTGTGTGTGTGTACATATATACATATCGATATAAATATAAATAAATAAATATATATATATGTATGTATATATACACACATACACATAACTATATATATGTACACTTTTTTTGTGTGAATATATATATATATATGTACACACACACACACACAAAGTGTGTGTGTGTGTGTGTACATATATATATATATATTCACACAAAAAAAGTGTACATATATATAGTTATGAGAGAACTTTTTCTTGATATAAATACAGTGGTTTCACACAAAAAAAGTGACTTTGTGTGTGTGTGTGTGTACATATATATATATATATTCACACAAAAAAAGTGTACATATATATAGTTATGAGAGAACTTTTTCTTGATATAAATACAGTGGTTTCACACAAAAAAAGTGTGTGTGTGTGTGTGTACATATATACATATCGATATAAATATAAATAAATAAATAAATATATATATATGTATAAATACACACATACACATATATATATTCACAAAAAAAAAGTGTACATATATATAGTTATGTGTATGTGTGTATACATACATACATATATATTTATTTATTTATTTATATTTATATCGATATGTATATATGTACACACACACACACACTTTTTTTGTGTGAAACCACTGTATTTATATAAAGAAAAAGTTCTCTCATACTTTTTTTTGGGTGAAATCTTTGATTGATTATATTATATGAGTAGCAACCTCAAAACAAGATGCTACAATTACATCAACTGATCTATGCAGCAGGTCTGCAAGCAATCAAAGAAAGATTGTTGCAAAGAACGCTTGAAAAAGCCCAACAGAGAGAAAGTAGGATCACCAGAGACTTTACAATTCCTATATGTCCATAAAGTCCATAGTGCCCAGTCGCGAACCCAAACAAAAAAAAGATGAAACTCCGGTCTGCATGGATGAAACGCAAATAGCTAGAAGAACTTTCCAAACGGAACAGATGGGAATCTTACTAGCAGGCGTTGTCGAAGCAGATTAAAAAACTCACGAGAGCACGGATAATGCTAAAACAAGTGAGGCACAATCTTCGAAGAAGCAGAACATCTGCGGCAAAGTGCAGGAGCAATGTGTTGATGAGCTAATAGCTATCTAGATAGAAACACTCTTAAAAGAACTTGCCAAAAGAAAACTTGTGGCCGAAGCGGTACTTTATAGGTCCAAAGTTGATGTAATCTTTTCCTCCACCACTTGGTTGGGCGATGCATTCGCTAAAGCGAATCTCCTCTCTCTGAAACCCAAGGTTGAGGCAAAAGGATTTTATACAATGCAGATACAGTAATCTGAGATAAGTCTCAAAGGACGAGAAGAGGATCCTGGAGAGGTCAAAGTCTAATCTTACAGCCAGTCTTGGAGTTCCAAAGGAGGAATCGAAACAAAAGGCGAAAGCATAGAAGTAATTTGTTGTCACAAAGGACGATAATGAGAGCCCAATCCATATCTGGTGGTTGTTAGAGAAAAGGAGTGCATAGTACCAGCATCATCTATAACATCAGCAACCGAGGTGATGCCTTTAAATGAGACAAAGTAGGAATGCCGAGGTTCCTATAAAGCCAAAGGAGGCTGAAAGACTTTTGACTAGTGAATGCTTTCAGCTCTCAAAGAATTTCCAAGCAAAGTCCATTCCATTCCAGATGAGAAAGAACATGCTTCAAGTCAAGAAGCAGGCGGATGCTTTCAGCTCTCAAAGAATTTCCAAGCAAAGTCCATTCCATTCCAGATGAGAAAGAACATGCTTCAAGTCAAGAAGTAGGCGGAAGACAAAAGAACAGTCAGGCAAAGTGCCATCAGTGCAACAAAAAAAGAAATCCCATTGATTGAGTTGCCAACGATCAAACGCAAAAATACTGATATGAGTGACGAGAGTTCTAATCATAAGAGCCCAAGGCTGATTACCTTGCATAAATTGCAGCAATATTTTTCCCCCGTGGGCAAGGATATGCACATGAATTTCTGTGGTGTTTAATCCACCATGCATCTTGGGAGAACAAATGGGATGCATCGAAAGCAGCTAGAGAATTGTTTTGCCATGTTTGGATTGCCAAAAGATTTCCATAAAGATAGACATGAAAGATGTAAGATCTGCCTTAGTGAACATGATCAATGGCAAGTAAAATTGAATATATGCCACAAGGATGGACTGCACTATTCGAAGACGAACGTGCAAAGGCTAGGTTGCCAGTTTTCAATACTCAAGCTTTTTACGAAGCTTAGCCAAAACCCAATCAGTTTGTTGTCGGTGAGTGAGTTCTCACCCCAAAGGGTAACCAAGATGACGAACAAACTGAGTAGGTGGAATGATATCCTCGGGCCATAATAGACTATGCTAGTCTTTAGAATGCAAAGGGAGCAGCTTAGACTTTTGAAAATTAACATGAAGACCAGCTGTCAAACCATAAACAGAAAGGGATTGCATTAAGGCACCAAGATCATGGGGTGTATTCTTCGGGGTAAAGAAAGAATCATCAGCATAAGCTTGAGTAACCATGCTGCGATTAGCATCCAATTCCAAGCCATGAAGTGATCATGTAGCCACAAGATGATAAATATATTGCAGCATAGGATGAGTAGCAATGGCATACAGTAAAGCATTGAGAGGGCATCCCTGGCGGACCGAACAACAAAGAGTCCACTCATCAGAGATATTCCCAGAAAGAATGCAAGCCGCATTGCTATCTCTGTAAAGCCAGTAAATAACTTGCTGCATTTTTTGTCCAAACCCCAAAGCTTGCATAGTTTGCGAGATGAAATCCCATTGAACTGTGTCAAAGGCTTTTGCAATATCTACTACAAGAGTAGAACATCCTGTTGCGTGTATTTGGCATATTCAATCCCAATATAAGCATTGGTAATGTTATCCGTGATATGGCGACGTGGAACAAAGCCGTATTGGGAGGGATGCAACCCATCATGCAAATAACCTTTAATACGATCAACCACCATTTTGGCAATAATCTTGTAAATGATTGGCATGAGCGTGATTAGCCTCCAATCACCAAGTGAATCACATAGCTGCTTCTTTGGAATTAACTTGAGAAGACCTTTTTTTCATGACATAGGCATTTGTTGATTTCGCCATGCTGTATTTACCATTTGCAGCAAGGTGAATTTAAGAAGATCCCAGAAAGCAAGAAAGAATTTAACAGTGAGACCATCCCATTCTGGAGATTTCCATCTGCCACAGGATCTCAATGCATTAGGCAATTCCCTTTCATGAAGGGATGTTCAAGTTCCAAAGCCTGAGCATCATATAGAATTGGATGAACATGCTGCAAAAGAAGCTGATGTGCAGACACGACCTGAGGAGAAAGTGTATCCACATGCCCAAAATGAGTGGAGAAGTGCTACACACATAAATCAGCAAGCTCTAAACGAGATGTTGACCAAGAACCATCAGGCATCCGGATTCGACAGATATTGGCAGCTTGTCTTTTGTAGTGTAAGCTCTTAAAAAATTGCTTGGAAGAGCAGTCTTTATCAAAAAAAGCCCGTTGTTTAGATCAGGTTTTTCATTTAGCAAGCTTTATGCGATCTTGGATTAAAGAGAGAATTGAGCCTGACATAAGAGCATGCTTTCCTCTGAAGACAAAGGGTGAAGATGAGCAAGCACAGTCAAACTCTGACAAGTAAATTTGGCATGTGCTACAGTCTCCCTTGTGGCTTGCATATAGGATTTGCCATAATCCCGAATAATTGCTTGCATCCGAGCAACAAAAGCCTGCTAGGCATAATCCAAACCAATGTGTATCTGACGAGAGAGAGGCTGAATAGCATCAGAGACCAAGGCTTTAAAGTCAACATACTCCAGATAACTATAATTAATCAGCAAAAGCCTTCGACAAGGCAATCTGTCAGTGGGAAATTCATGTAAGGAAAGCCTCAACCAAAGAGGAGCATGATCCGAATGTGTGAAAGCATGATCAACCCAAATTTGACAAGTAAAGGCATCACAATGATGTGGATCAACCTAATACCATCTGTCCAAGCATGCCCAATAAGAAGATTGAGCATTATGCTGAAAGGTATAGCTCGGAAGCATGGGCTGTAATTCCTTCCAGAGATCAACCAGGTGCACCTGAAGCAAAAAATCAAGCCATGCCTGTGTTTCAAAAGCCAACATATGAGTGTGGCCTGAGGTGTTGTCACCCGATTGAGGGGCATAATTAAAGTCACCACAAATAAAGACATGTTGTCACCATGGATAGCTATGCATGGCAGCCCAGATCAAATCTCATCACAAGAAGATTAGGGGGCATAAACTGATGCAAATTCAAAGATTTCCCCTTGAGCAAGACATTGAACAATAATCCATCTACCATGGCCATCATTGAGAGCCACAACAAGTTGAAGGTCGTGCTTTACCAAAAAAGCCATGCCAGAAAAGGAGTGCTCTTCACCATAGAAGATATCATAACCAACAAAATGGCCTATCTGACCAGCATACATATGCTGATTATGCTCTTGCAAAGCAACTATATTAGGCTGCAATTGTTTGATATACATTCAGACCAGTTTCCATTTGCGATCATCATACATTCCCTATACATTGAGAGTAACACACTTTAGATGATCAAGCATATTTACAATTATGGGACAGGTATGTACATCAACTAACCGGTTGTCTACGTTTGCATTTCCACCTCAATGTCTGGGCCTCTGTCTTGGGATGAAGCATTAGCCTAAGGAGAGGACAAAAGTGCAGCAACTTCCTCTTCAGGAAACAAGGTTCGATTTGCAGTCACAATAGCCCACAGGTCAAGCCAACACCAGAGTTTTCAACAGGTGTTTTCCCATGAGAGGATGCATCACTCCAAGGCAAAGGTCGCCTGGGGGAGATCACTTTGCGAGGAGTTTGCCATCTGTCAGTCTAATTTTTGTCCTTCTCCTGAGGTGGAGAGGACAAAGGCATAGGAAGAGAAGCATTACCATTTGAGACAGCCGGGGCTTTGCCTTTGTCTTGAACAGAGAAAAACTGTTTGACCCCTTTGTTTTTTACCACAGAAGAGGCATTTGCATTCTTATTCAAAGGTTGAACCATTTCAACTTGCACTGGCATCCGTGGAACTCGAGAAGGGCATTGTGAATCCATGTGCCCAAATTGCTTGCATTCAAAGCAAGCACTTGCAAACAGCCCCCACTTGAGCTTGTAAAAGGCACTACCCATGGAAACATTATTCATAGTAACCGAATATGAAGCTAGAGTGGGATGATTTATGTCCCACAAAATGCAGAAGCGATTCAAATTTCCATTGGGTCGCAGTGGACATACCACCTTACCGAGTGACATTGCAATTTTAGGTGGAAGAGAAGACAAGCATTGAGGAAAATCCACAACTTCCACCCAAACAGGGCAACAATGCCGAATCAATGCCTGATAATCCCGGGTGGGAGACCAGGGCAACACATGGACCATTTGCAGGCCATAGAAGAGTGCTCTAGCAAAACCTGATGGTGCTTCTCATCAGCCATGATGATCTCAAAAAAACCCCTCAATGCATAATGAACTTTTTTTACATAAGAACCACCCAGGGTTCGAGTCAACCAATTCCCAACATCTGCTATAGCAGGCATCCGTCCTAGGAAGAAATGGCATGCTTTGCATACTCATTAACTGGATCAAAGATATCATCTACTTCCACCATAATGCCAGTGGTGGGAAGTGGATCTTTTCAACCCTTGCCGGTGTCTTCAAACCCTTCATGCGCATAACCTCATAAACAAGCTGAGCCTCAGCAGAGTCATGAAGAGAATCATCTGAATCCATCACCTGTTTTTGTTTCTTGTTGGAAACCAACTTGTCTTTGTGAAAGGGTTTCTCATAGGAATAATCCGTCATTTGAGTCAAAGAAAAGGAGAAACAAGGAGCAAAAAGGAAGGCTTGGAAGCAGCAAGGCTTTACAAAGAGGAAAGAACAACAGCAGTAGAAACTATATGGATTTCTGATAGTATAAACAGTACGGACTGATGGAATTTGACTGTACGGACGCTTACTATACGGATTGTACGGATTTTTGTATGGATTTTTTTGACAGTATGGATTTCTATACGGAAATTTCTGACAGTACAGAAATTGTACGAAGTTTTCTGACAGTACGGGGTTTTCTGGCAGTACAAATTTTCGTACGGATTTCTGTACAGGCGGGCTGATAGGAAAACATACAGATGAGCAGCTGCAATGTGGTAGCACTAGGGCTGGCGTGGGAACCAAGAAAGGGTGCAGGAAGGGGCGCACAAGGTGTTGGCTGCAAGCTCTCTACGACACACACACATGCGTGCGCACGCACCACGCGTGTGCGCACACTCTCTCTCTCTCTCTCTCTCTCTCTCTCTCTCTCTCTCTCTCTCTCTTTAGTGAAAACTTTTGATTGATTATATTACAAGAGTAGCGACCTCAAAGCAAGGGAGCCCCAAAATTACATCAGCTGAAAATCTCAATGTATGCTAGATATACATCATGATCTATGTAGCGCGTCTGCAAGCAATCAAAGAAGGATTGTTGCAGAGAACGCTTAAAAAAGCCAAACAAGGGAAATATAGGATCACCAAAGACTTTACCATTCCTATCTGTCCATAAGTCCATAGTGCCCAATAGCGAACCCAAACAATGAAAAGATGAAACTCTGGTCTGAGTGGATGAAAACCAAAGAGCCAGAAAGACTTCCCAAAAGGAACACTCGGGAATCTCACTCGCAGGTGCTGCCGAAGAAGATCAAGGAACTCATGAGAACATGGACAAAACTAGAATAAATGAGACACGGTCTCCTAAGAACTCAAACATGTATGACAACGAGCAGGAGCAATGTGTCTACAAGCCAACATCTATCCATATGGAAAAATGCCCAAAAGCACTCGCCAAAAGAAAACCTATTGCCGAAGAGGAGTTTTGTAGGCCCAAAGGTGCTCTAATCTCTTTCTCCACCACTTGGTTGGGCGATGCATTCTCCAAACACACACACACACACACACACACACACCTACCTCTCTCTAGGCACTTATCCCCATCCCTATTAGGCCCCTTTTTGCTCTAGATTGGCTCTCCTTTGAGGGGGCATGTGAAGGCAAAGTCTTCAGTTGAAGGCTAAGGAAAATATGGTTACTTTGACCAAAGTCGAAGATAGTACTCTCTTTCGTTCATACCATAGCTTTGGTAAAAGTTCGTGCCATTATGGTTGTAGCTTCAATGTGAATGTGTCTACACCTAATGATCTCATACATATATACGGGTCGATCGTGGGTAAGTACCTCTAGGAGTTCTCATAATTTCTTGAATACTAAACTTGTGCAAAAGTTGCGAATTCCAACGTAGGTGAGTGATCATGTCTACAAGGTGGACATGGTAGTGAGCAAGTAAATATGGGATCGAAGTGCGATGTAGATTTTGCTCACTATCTAGGTTACTTTGAGAATCTAGATTTCATGCTTATCTATTTAGATTGAGGTTTGTACAACCCTCGGCCTGCCTTCCTTTCTTCCTTGTGTTTTTGGTGTCCCCTTCCCTCTTCTTCCTTCCTTATTTGTCCCTCCCATCTAACCTTTCCCCTCTTTGAGTGCCCTACTTGTGTAGCTCAAAATGAATCTCTCAGATCCCACTACCCTCTCGAAGAGGTTGGCCCTCCCATGAATAAAGAGCACACCGTGCTCCCTATTGCAATGTCAAGACTGGAAGTAGAACAATGCTCTAGTCGTTTATCGAAGGGCCTGCAACCTTGATCATCTGTCACTCAAGCTCCACTAGTGTGTGATATACGACATTTTTGAGAAAGATGCATGACCCATTAGTGCGGAGTGAAAGGGTTTTCCTTGTTCTTCCACATGAAGAGAGAAAAATCTATGGCATTCCCACTAATACGAAGATGAGTGGAATTCTTTTCATGCATAACCTTCCAAACTTTGTAGAAATTCCTGAGATGATCGAGGTATGCAAGACATATGGCAAGGTCTTCCATTTCTAGTAGTTCGACAAGGGAGACTCCTTGTGACTTGGGCTGCCATAGCTCATGGTGTCATTCATTGCTCCTTTGGCAACCAGCACTAGAGCTTGCGAAAGTCATGCAAAAGTGCTTCAGTGTATAATTTAAATAAATTTAGAAAAGGTGTGACATTTTGAAACCTCTTGAGCATGGAATGCAAATTCTTGCAAATTATTGGCAATCTAAGAAACTATTTGTTACATGAAACAAACATTTATCTTGTTAACATGTGCAATGGGAATCGAATATATGGAATTTTAGACGGTTGCATTGCATAGCAATCATGGTTCATGGTTCTCTTCAAGATGACAATTTGGATTAGTCTGATCATCAAATTTTCCCTAAATTTTTCAAAGCTTGTAAATAGCAGAACAGTTGTTTTTGTGTGTTGAATTCTTTAAAAATGGATGTAATAACCTAGTTCCTTCTTTTGTCTCTACCCATGGGATCCCATAACTTGCATGTGGATTTATCCTTGACTAGAAAAATGGCATGAGAAACCATGAGCCTAAATTTATCCTTGACATAATATGAGGCGATCCCTTGAGGAGAGTTTGTCGAGATCAAGGTCTTACATGTCCTGTCTATTTCTGTGTAATAGCAGCTTACAAAGATTTTATTTGACTAAGAAGGGATTTTTAGTCAGTTACCATTTATGTTTGGCCAAAAGAGCTTGTTTTTCAACTCCCTCAGGTCCCTAACACCATCCATATCTTTGGACAAATAGGAGGTACAACGAGTTGTCTAGGAACTACAGGACATGACAATTGTGGGATGAATTGATACCTATGCGATGCAAGGTTTGAGATAGGGTTCAGGTGGGTTTAGCACTAAATGTGACTCCATTCAGGAGGTCACATTCTATTGGAGGGGGATTCTTCCTTCTCTCACTAGAGATGGGCCCACTTTTGATGTTCTTCATCCCTTGCTATCATGGCTTCATTGTGGATGACATTGATTTGACTTACTATGTGCCTACGCCCTTAACTTGGCAAATTTTTTGGAGGCACCCATAAGATACGGCTTTATTACTGACAATGGAGTACCAAAGATACACTTGAATAGAGGACCCTATGCCCTCCTAGAGGATGACCTTGGAGACTTTCAATGGAGGTGTGTTCCACAAAGCAAGTGGAGACGATAGGATAACTAGAATAGCGCCTATGTTTTAAGGTAGCTTGGCCACTTGTTTAAGGCTTGTCTCTGCTTTTCCAATCGGCCTACCACAAGTGAGGGGGATGAATGAGGCTACCAACCCACAGGAGGTAGACCCTAGCCTTTTTTAGGTTGTCGTCCTCCAAGTTAGAGGGAGGACAAGACCCTCCCACCCACTAATAGTACTCCCGAGGTTGCTCTTTAGGTATAGACCCTTTGCGGTGGGATGAGAGAAAGAGGTATACTGCAAAAATGCCTAAGAAGGTAGTAGTACTCCTGAGGTTACTCTTTAGGTATAGACCCTTTGTGGTGGGATGAGAGAAAGAGGTATATTGCAAAAATGCCTAAGAAGGGTACATCGAAGACAATTACCAATATATTGGCTAGCTATTGAGTCCACTATTGCATCCGATCAGGATCACACTTCACAAAACTAGGAGCGAGAGGTAGGGAGCCCCATAAGGGCTTCGACTTCTTGAAGCGGTGAGGAGGTTCCCATTCTTGTGAGTGTTGAAGATACCCCCCTCTCTGGAATGAATTGGAATACTGGACAATGACAGCCATTCAACAGAGGATCGTGGCACTATAGCTGCAAGCACTCAATTGACAGCAAGCCCTTTGAGAGAGAGCAAGCACTCCCAGTTCTTCATGTATTGGAGAAGAGGCAATAGAAGCTAATTTTCCAAACTCTACTTTGTAGCTAGGTATTGATGGTCAACTAGGTTTCACTTACCATTGCGTGGTACATAGCATCTTGTTGGTGCTTGGATGCATGGATGGGCTTAGCAGGATTAGGATCCTTGACCTAGAGATATAGAGCTAGGCCCTTTTAGGCAAGCTTATTGTGTGTGGCCTCACCCCAAGTTTACAAGGTCCTTCTACCACAAGGCCTTCATATTTTGAAGAAAGGGGAAGGGCTCCCCACTAATGTGGACTTTGTGTGAGGTTGGTGGTATTCCCTCGGCATCTCGCAATTAGGTTTCATCAGGGCCCGCAATGTAGAGAGAAGCACACCAATCGCTTATTTGTCATCTCGACACCTGCGGTCTAGAGGATTTCATGTAAAGGGCATAGAACGCACATTGGTTGAGCATTGTGGGTGGCCCACCTTGGTCCATGGGGGCACGGAGTTTTCTCTCATTGCATCTCCAGAATTAGAGACTCTTTTGTCCATTGCATGGTTAGTTACTACAAATGGTGTTAGGATGGCATCTAACGAGACATGCCCTGACTAGTCTTCTATAGTTAGAACTTGGTATTGTCACTTAGAGACTCGCATAGCTCTCAAAGATCCTTAGATGATTTGTAGTGGCAAAGGATAAGAGTGTTGGGGAGGTACGGGAAGCACTATACCATTGCTCTTTTTTTTTGCCTAGAGAAAAAACTTTCTATAAATGCTTGGAAAATCAACCATACAAATCACAACCATGAAGTTGTTCATCATTGAAGAAATGCTAGAAAAAAGAATTGATTGTCCAACCAGCGTGCTTTCATGGAACCTCCTCTATCAGGTTAAGCACAACAGGTTCCCCATCTTATTGCCTAGGGACTCTTTGAAAACTGGGGCTAGCAAGCAGGGTGGAGGACTATATATCCAATGAATGCCTCGCTCTATAAAATACACTTGTAGGACAAGCCTTGCAGAAATGGACTCGCCTCTTAGTGGTCACTTGAGATCCTAATGTCCCACGCTCCCAAATGGCACATAGGCTGTAAATGATGTTGGTGGTCTCCCATCACAAAAATTGCAGCAGGCAACTCAGATATTCCATGTAGTGATCATGGATGTAACCTCCCATAAGCTGTCCTCTAGCGAAGGCATGGGACGCAATTGGGAAGGACACACTGCATCTTGTGCCTCTATCCAGAAGACTCGGTGATGTTGGATCATGTAAGTTGTAGAGGTTGAATCGATTAAGAAGGCATCACCTACCTCAATCAACCAGGTAGCCATCCCCCAAGTGAAGTCCCACTGCATCCTCTCTGTCTTGGAACAATGGAGAGGAGCCCCATCCAAAACCTTTGTGTTGCGGGGCAGCTCCAAAGAAATGTTGGGATTGCCTCCATATCTCCATTTGCGGCATTGTGGCGGCATCTAACATCTATGCACATATACTCGAGCCATGGACCCATGGCCAAACCTCCATGGGCGACCATCCAGGAGAAGTACAACATCTTTTGTGGTCTGTGTAGACCCGAATTTGGAGATAACCTCCCTAGGAATCTGTTGCTCAACCCAATGCCACTCTCTCGAGGGTGTCCAAGATGTATCCTAGAGTTGAAAGTGACAACCAATGCATGTCCTATACACTTCTTCCTACTCCTCCAAGGAGTGTACCAGTCGCCGCACTCTAGTGAAATTATATCATAGGCATATATTAGTGAGTGGAGGTGTGTACTAGGACAGCCTACTATGAGATCAGAGATGATACCACTGTCTCTACCAGGATGGGAGCGCGTGGCTTCGGCCCACTATCACAACGACTGCTCCACCTCCATGGTCAGGTTTGAATTGGGCTCTATTTGCTCAAGATGCACCGACACGGGGAGACTCTGCTATGATAGATCAGAGAGCAGCAGGTGGTAACAAGACCACAACATAGAGGTTGACCAGACATAGTGGCATGTAATAAATTTTTAAGCTTTTGAGTCAGCTCCAGGACATAGTGGGGTGGAGGAGGAGCTGGCTGATATGCAGATAGTTTGGATTACCGAGAGAGGGATGCAGAGGCCACTTGTGACATGGAGAGTGACTAGAGCAAAATCTATTGAGGTCCGACCTATCACAGCTTTCCTCTAAGGAGCACTCTAAACATAGCTCAGCGGGCTTAGAGATTGAGGAGACTATGTACCCCTCCACCACCACACCATGAGACAGCTCGTTGACAAATGCAAATCCAAGACACTTTCATCACTCATAAACGAGCCAACATAGTATCGGGTTTTGGCTTATGAGTTTCAGCTTTTAGCATATGATTTTGTTGAGCAATTGAGCTCTTTATTTTAGCATAGTACTTAGCAAGGGCCTTAGTGCGCCCATTGCTCAAGCCCTTTGAGGCTTGTATGTGATACAACGCAGATGCAAGGCATGACATGATAGGCATATTGTGCCTAAGCATTTGAAGAAGGGTATGATCATATTATTATACAATGCCAAGTTGGGGCCTCTCAAAACAAATTTCAAATTGGGATGGAATGGTCCCTATCAGTTAGCTAAAGTTCTCTCCAATGGGACAGTTCAACTCTAAGATTTTCAAGGGCATGTATTCCTCAAGTTGTATAATGGAAGTAAGGTGAAGCCGTATCGAGCAACAGGTTCCTACTTCATCAATGAGACTATTCAAATCCTTATGAGTGAGTTCCTAATAGTTCATAGGAAATCCACTCCTTACTATCCCAGAGCAAGATGGCCAAGCTAAAAGCTCAAATAAAACCTTATATTTCACAATCATATGCATAATAGAGGTCAACTGAAGTGACTGGAATCCCCCATTCTATGGGAGTTGAATACATCTTGTACATGGATATATTATTACATTGTGTAGTGACCCTAAGTCACCAATTATATATGAAGAATCAATTTCATTTAGTCATGTTGTTTCTTGTGATCTCTCTCTCTCTCTCTCTCTCTCTCTCTCTCTCTCTCTCTCTCTCTCTCTCTCTATCTCTATCTATCTAGCTAGCTAGCTATCTATGTCTCTCTCTCTCCCCCCTGTAATCTGTTTATAGTGTTGCAGTATCAAGTATAACTTTTCTTGTCTATCTAATAGTGTTGCAGTATCAATTAAAAAGTAATGTTGCAGTTTTCTTGTGTATCTATTAGTGTTGCGGTATCAAGTAGAAAGGAGAGAGAAAAATCCATTTGCTTACACAAAGCCATTTTCACAAAAAATAGATATGAAAAATGTACTTTTAGTTTTGAGTAGTAGATGTGTCATCTTGAGACAACTATGAATGTATATTTTTCCTAAAGAATAGTAATTTTTTAAATTAAAAAGTGTGTGCATGTGTGTGTGTGTGTGTGTGTGTGTGTACGCATGCATGTTTGCATACATACATACATAACCTACATACATACATACAAACATACATACATACATACATACATATATACATACGCACACGCACACACACACATATATATATATAGAGAGAGAGACACACACACACACACACACACATTCCCTCCATCTATGTGAATCAATGTTGGCCTTGAAATTTTATTCCAAATCTATTAGAAATATCCTTATGACATGTTTTTTTTCCATCATGGAGACATGTTGACCCTTTACTTGGTCTAGGCATAAGATTTAATCATTTTGTGGTTCAATGGTTATCGTGGAGCTAACCGATCATTCCATATATTGTAGGAGCTTGAAGCATGCTTTGTGAATTTCTCATAATTTATATGTTTTTTCATATATCCTCATTTTAAAACCCCTCTTTTTTCTTTTTACACACACACACACACACACACACACACACACACACATACATACATACATATATTATACGTACATATTGTATATATCTATACATTCATATATTTATATAATACAAATTCCCTCCATCTATGTGAATCAACCTTGGACCTGGAATTTTATTCCAAATCCCTTAGAAATACCCTCATGACATTTTCATTTTTCCATAATGGAGACATGTTAAGTCTTTACTTGTCTAGGCATAAGATTTATTCATTTTGTGGTTCAATGGTTACTGTGGAGCTAACCAATCATACCATGTATGGTAGGACCTTGATGCATGCTTTGCGAATTTCTCATAATTTATATGCTTTTTCAGATATCCTCATTTAAAAATCCCTCTTTTTTCTTTTTCCTTATTGACTTGGCAATAGGGAATAAAGAAGGTAGCAGAGGTCATGAATGATTGTAATTGCTTCTTCCTACAATACTAGGAGGCTCTAATGTGTGCAACAGAGGATTGAGAAACTAATAGTTATAGGTTGATTGTGATTTGATCTCAATTTTTGGCTGCCTTCTTGTGCTCACTGTGTTGTTGTGATCGCCTCCCCTCTAATAAGCAAGCGCCAATAATATGTGGCAAGCCTTGGAGAATGTTGGAGCTTCATCCTCTATGTTTATCATCCAAGTTTGTAGAGATGTGATTATTTAGCTCTCGGTTATGCTTTATTTGATAAGCTATGTCAATGACTTGGTTTCTTTAAGGCTATCTCCACCTAGGAATCATATATTGATATCTACTTGGTTGCCTTGATTTTTTGCTTGATCTAGGTCTAGTTTCTCTTCTTTTGAGATGCCATACAAAGGCATTTTGTCTCACTCAAGGACATGACAACATTCATCGTAGCCATTTGATTGTGATCGAGGGATTTACCTCTGGCTTGGAATTCGTACTGGGGATACAAATACTTACCACTAGCATATATATATATATATATATATAGGTAGTGTGTGTGTGTGTGTGTGTGTGTGTGTGTGTGTGTCACACACACACACGCTTTTGGGTGTAGGTGCCCACGATGAATTTTAATCAGGCATTAATAGTAATCAGAATGGCCAATGCCCGATTAACCTATGTGATGGGAGACGAAGGAGGAAGCCGATTAACTTATGCAATGGGCACCGATTAGTGGAGAGTTTTAGAACATAGTGAATCTAGAAAGTTCTAGTTGCCGCCTTGCGTGAATATATGAGGGGGAGAGGGGGAGGGATGGGGATGCAGAGTTGAAGCATGGGAGGGAGAGGGAGATTCTAGGGAGAGAAGTAGGAAGGAGAGAGTGAAGCATGGGTGACTGAGTGGAGGGAGAGTAGAGGTAGCGGGAGGGTGAGGGCTAGGAGGGAGGGTGAGGGCTGGGAGGGAGGGTGAGGGAGAGAGTGGAATGAGAGAGTGACGGAGTGGTAGGGAGGGGACAGTGGAGGAAGAGAAGAAGGGAGCGAGTGAAGGAAGAGAAGAAGAGAAGAAGGGAGTGAAGGGAGTGAAGAGAAGAAGGGAGAGAGTGGAGGAAGAGAAGAAGAGAAAAAGGGAGTGAGGGAGCACTAAGGCGATGGCAGAATGGAGCTCTATAATTTAGGTGATTTAGGGACGATTAACTTAGGTTAATCAAAACATCAGGGATCCAGAGCACTAATTAATTCGTCCTCTCTCGCTCTCAAACCACCTCCCACCCAGACCTCTCTCTCTCTCCCAGGCCACCTCCCAGAATTTTTTTCACAAAAATAGCTATTGTTTGCAACTGGTTTGGGTTGAATTGAATGTGTCAGCGAGTAGATACGAATTTTCAAAGAGAAGGGAGCCAGTAGTGTGAGGGGAGAAGTTAATATGCCATGCCTTTTGGCTCGTCTTCAGGATCCAATCTTCCAAACTTTGGCTACCAATTCTCTCTTGTTGAATCGATTTAGTCCTATATAATATACCAAATGTCATGGGATGTATGCATCTCCTGATTAATATTGGCATCATTTGCAAAATATTCCAATGATCTAAAGATGATTAATAGATTGTAACTAGAATGAGGGCATCAAGATATGCTGTCTTTTACTCTTTGTTTGCAAGGAAACAATAGTTTTTTTGGGATAATTTCCAACTTGTATGTCTTACGGGTATTTCACAAGCATCACAAATAAGGGTGTGATCTACATTTTCTAGTTGCAAGCTCTCAGAGAATCTTTCCAATATAGTCGATATATTTTAGCAAGCTCATGTCTCTTAAGCTCTATTTAATGAGGTACTCTGGCTATTAGGCTTGGAACTACAACATGGTCTACATCACGAAGATCATACTTTGGTGTGACCGATTCCTCCATGTGTGGAGCTAACTGTTATTAGCTGAAAAAGAAATCAGGACCAGAGGCTAGAGGCTAAGCATGGCGACGCTCGAGGGCCATAGAGGAAAGGAGAATGTGAGGGCGAAACGTTATCATGGGAGGGGAAAAGGAATTAGAAGGGGAGGGAATGAAGAGGGAGACTATGACACAAGGGGAAAGGGAGAGGGGGAAGAGAAGCGTGTACATGATGGGAGGAGGAATGTAAAGATGGAGACATCATGGGAAGAGGACCATGCTTTATTTTGAAAGGAAGGGAAGGGAGAAATCAAAGTACTAGCTAGGTGGCTTTACATGAATGAGCATGTCTCATCAAGGAATAGCCCCCTCCTTTTATAGCCAAGAGAGGGGCTCTCTCCCAATAAATGCATCCTCCCACATGTATGGTGTGTGTGGAAAAGTCTCCCATGTGGGCTAGGCGGTTATGCACTCTCAATTGTGTGCGACAACCCTTTGCCTCATTTTTCCACATAAATCAAGCCCCATATCTCAAGTCTATGATACTCCCTTGGTCTCTCCCAATTTTATAATATGTTCAAACCTCTAGGAGAACAAGTGGAGGGTTGGCACAAGGAATCTTGCCACCTCATCCTACTTTCCCCATTATTTAACTTGCATCCTTGGACTATCTATACCTCCCCCACATGGGCCTATCCTATATGGAGGGAATAACCCAATACAATATCCATCTCCACCTATTTTATATTACTTCTTCCATGGACTTTGAGCCATATCTCACTAAATGCAGCCTAGGTGGAGGGGTGGCACATGGAGGAGCCATGCCACCTTACATTTTATAATATTACTACCATGGATTATGTACAACACACCTTATGGATCCTCTTATGTGGAAGGGTGGCACATGGTCATGCCCTGCCACCTCAACCCTGGGCCCTATGCAAACCATATTTTATTATACTATTGCCACACATACAAACACACACTCATATTTATGCCTTTTTCCTTAGACAAATTTATCCCATAACAGTTTCCCCCCAGGCAGGGAATGCACAGCATTTCCATACCTGGGTCCATCACGCACAAAGAAGGGCTTGAGGTAACGCTTGTTGATCACCTTCTTGCCATATGGTTCATGCAGCTCTTGAACTTGTACAAACCCATTGCTACGTTCCTTGATGACTTTGTATGGACCGGTCCACAGTGGCAAAAACTTCTTATCCATTTGGTGGTCCAATCTGTTATCAAAGCATAGCACAACATCCCCCTCAGCAAAGCATCTTTCCCATCCCTTGCAAATCTTAGCATCCAAGCGGGCCTTTTGTCGATTCTTTTGGATCTCTGTTTGGTGTAGTGCAAGGCGTCGGGTTTCATCTAGCTTCTCAAGTTGCACCAATCTGGCCTCTACATGTTCATCTTCTGTCATCCTCTATTCTTGTGCCAATCTCAAGGCCGGAATCTCTATCTCTAGTGGTAAAACTGCCTCAGTTCCATACACCAACTCAAAAGGAGTGTGACCTATAGATGTTTTATGAGTGATATTGTAAGCCCACACGGCTTCAGTGACCTGATCCCACTGGCTCCTGTTTCCTGTGGCCATTTTCCCATGGTTTTACAAAGGAGGACATTGGTCCGCTCTGTTTGACCCATGGATGCCGGATAATAGATGCTAGAAGTGTGACGATCAATACCCATGCGATCCATGAGTAACTCCACTACTTCATTTAAGAATGGACTCCCATGGTCAGAGACAATTTCCATGGGTGTCCCAAACCTTGTGCAGATACGTTCAAATATGAAATTTGAAACTGCCTTACCATTTGCAGCGGGGAGGGCGATAGCTTCAGCCCACTTAGTGACATACTAAGTGGCTACCAAAAGATACTTATTTTTGCGGGCAGTCATGGGCAAGGGCCCAACAAAATCTATTCCCCACTTCTGAAACGGATGGATGGACATCACTGGGTGATGTTTCCCAGGACACAAATTCTTCCTACCAAAGAATTGACATGGTTCACAGGTTTTGCAATACAAAGTGACATCCTTGAACAAGGTCGGCCAATAGTATCCAGCATGTAAAATCTTCTTAGCTATATAGTCACTCGCATAGTGACCTCCACAAACTCCATCATGATAATGCTTCAATACCTTAAGCACTTCATCTGCATCAATGACCCATCTTAGTACCCCATCCATGCCTTGACGGTACAACACTCCATCAAAGAAGATGTAGCGCCTACTATCTCTGCGGATCTTCTTTCTCTCATAGCTAGATTCTCCCATTTAAGCTTGAGGCGAAATTCATCACTTGCTCCTGCTACAAGGTAGCCCAGCACATGCTGAGTCATTCCTGCTCGAAATCCGGCATTGTCCTCCTTTGTGGCAATTAAACGGCCCAGGAGCACGGCCACTCGATCCACATATCGACACGCCATCTCACCTTCTGACTGCTTCAAGTTTGCCACTTGCAGAGGTACACATTCTCCGACTCCTCTTCTTTGCCGAAATACTCAATCATCGATGCTGTCAACCTTGGCCAGCTTTGGCGAAGGTCTTCGGCCTGCTTCATACCACACTTGAGTCAAAACCTCTAGAAATGTGGAAAGAACCAACAGCCATCTGTCTTCAGTAAGAAAGTTGAGAGAAACACAACGGCGCTTGAAGGCCACAAGATACTCATTTGGATTTTCTTCAACCCGTCCACAAAACACGAGAATGTCAGCCATGCTTGGAAGATGGAAAAGAGAGAGGCAAGACGAGGCTTATCTATGGACAAACAATAGAAAGAGGAAGCTTGAACTGAAAATCGGGTGAAGATACATCCACAAAGCACACATAGGCAGGGTAGGGTGTGACTGGTATATTGTCGAATACTACACGAGAAGAATCTTCAGCATAGAATAGCACATAGACAATCTTAAAAGGATCAACCCTCATGATATCACATCTATCTTTACAAGCGAGGGTTAGAGACACGGCGCTGCATGAGGTTCATCAAGGCGAACAAGAATGCCATGACAAATGTCAACAGTTGGAGAGCTTGCACATCACCTTCAGCTTCTTCCAGTTCTTGTAGTCGCCATGCTATTTCTTCAAGGGGTGTGCGGTCTGGCATCCTTCTTTTGAGCAATGTCCTTGAGGACCTTTCTGATACTCTTCCGAAGTCGATAAACTCGTATCAAGTATGCCCAACACTTAGTTTCATGATGATCACAACCTTTGCATTCCTTACAAATGATCACCCTCCTTCGTGGCTTGCAACTTTGTTGGGGTGGTGCTTACACTCGCGTCATGCATGATTGAAGTACAAGCTTCACGTGCCAAGAAATCAGCAACTAGATTTCGAGCTCGAGGGATATGCTGAATTTTTACATCTTCAAATTGGTTGCAAAGTTCCAATGCTTATTAATGTCATGGAACCAAGCCTTTGCTCCGCACCTTCCACTAACTTGTTCACACACTAGTTGAGAATCTCCTTACACCTCAAGTTGCTTGACGTGATGTTCTTGTGTCTTTTGTAGCCCAAAAATGAGCGCCGAGTACTCAGCTTGATTGCAAGTACTTGCAGGTGCAGACTTGCTATAACAATACTCCTCACCACCCGGTGAAGTGAGCTTCACACCCACGCCAGCAGCCTTGGTCGAAGGTTTGAAGGATGCAAGATGTCATCACACCAAGACTAAAATTCGGACATCCCAAGTTTCTCGGTAGTCCAAGATAGGTAGAAGAAGAGGGTGGGAAGAATTCAACACTTGAGCCAAACGTTCAGCACCAAATAAACTTGCAATCCTTTGTTGATAGTTTATCTTTAGACCAAAAAGAATTACAACTTGAAGCTCGAAATGAGGCACAAAAGTTTGATTAGGTACAAATGGATTCCTTGGTCGAAACATTACCAACCATAGCCGACGAGGCCTAGAAACCTTTGTAGTGAGATTAAGAATAAACCATTCAAGATGAGCTTATCCACAGGAATTAACAAGCAGATGCGCCAAATCTCCCCCCAAGCTTGGGGAGCATCCCACCCTTCGATGAAGACCCTTTTAATTATCTCCGAAGCAGCAAGTAGCTCGATCACTGCACAATGAGTAGAATTAAAATCAAAGTTCTCCCAGCGTATCAATAATTCTTCACCTTGAACCATCCACGGTGTATCATCCCACCCGTCGTCTCCTTGAACAATGCACTGGACAATCAGCCGTTGAAGATCAACATGAAGATCAAGAAAGAGATCTCGCCAATTGGTAGCCGTAATGAGCGGAGGACCAGGCACCAAATCCTTAAACTCGTCGAGAAGTGACATAAATATCCACCCTCCTCGTGTGACGTGCGTCCTTGAAGTGAACTTGAAAAAGTTCCAAATCAACGATCTAGCAGGAGATGTGAATAGAGCACATGAAATGAAGTACTTTCGATTTTTACAGCAAGAGTAAACTCCCCACGGTTAGAGAGTTACAGTTCCCGAGATTTCAATATATAAACAAAAATCATTACATTTTCATCACTTCCAACTTGTTGGCCCAATGATAAGTCTCCCTTTTGTGAAGGGGGAGGTGTTGGATTCAAATCCTACTCTTTAATAAAAAGAGAGGAGAGGAGAGGAGAGGAGAAGGAGAAGAGAAAGAGAAAGAGAAAGAGAAGGAGAAGGAGAAGAGAGAGGAGGGGGCGCGGGATCTGCTGTTACAGTTTTGCAGAAACTCAAAAAAACTGTCCGCGACCAGAAGACGTAGCAGCCTAGAAAACTGTCGCGCGGGTGAACACAGTAGATGCGCGAAGCAAGAAAACTGTCCGCGACCAGAAGACGCAAGAGCCCAGAAAACTGTCGTGCAGGTGAACACAGTAGACGCGCGAATCGAATACGCACGCGAGAACTCAGAAGGAGCACAGATGGTACAAAACTGCAGATGCGACCGGTACGAGCAAAAGATTCGCCGGCTAGAATACACGTAGGAACCGTGAGCAGAAAGCAGGCAAACTGAAAGTGCGAAAGCAGGGAGGTTTTGCAGCTGTAGAGATAGGGAAGGCACACAGTTTAGAGGCGCAAAAGAAAAGAATTGTGCACGAAAGAGGCCACAGTGCCGCACCCAATCGTAGGAGTAAGGCTCTTCCTCACAATCTCAAGGAAACTTTAAAAGCTCTAATAGTACCGCGACAAATGTAAGATAAGTTCTGTCACAAGCTTGTCTCTAATAACGGCAGCTGAGTGTAAAAGCATGAAGACCAACTAGCGTAAGACAAAGAGAAACCATTAGAGCTACTACGTAGAACATATACACAGACGACTACTCACAACGAGACTTGAATATGCTAACTGCTGCTTTATTGTTTATGGCCCTAGTGAATCACCAAATGCATCCTCATTGAAGAGACTTTAAGTACAAAGGGGACCAATCCTCAATAGCTATAGAATACTCCCTGATGGGTCGGGAATCATCCCTTGCTTACTATAGAGCAAGGTTAAAATAAAAGAACATAATTATGGAATTGTATTTCCTTATGTAAAATTTCTCCAATGTAGAGTTAACAAATGTTAGCCCATGTCACCATTTTCACGGCTTCAATGGATGCAAGCATACTTAAACATACACAAGTTCTTTATAAGCTAGAATTTACAAAATTTAACCTTCTAGATGCCTTGTGCTAATTAATTTGCGTATTTGGAGAGCTAAAATGGAAGCCATATGAGAACGTTATGCTAGTTTTTGGGCGAATTTATCGAATTGGAAGCTCTAAATATTTCCCCAACCAACTTGGAGAAGCCTCTTAATTCACCTTTGAGCGAAAACTCACCCTATTTTTTCCCCTTCTAGTAGAGATTGATTGCAGACGAAGATCCGTTAATTGCTTGAAGATGCTCTAACTCGAAGGTTGATGCATGGACTTTTTTACCAAAAAGTCAAGTCTTCCTTTTAAGACCTGTTTTGTTGTGCTGCTGCAACAGTGTGGGCTTGATGGAGCTGTGGCTGCAAGTATGGCCTATAGGCTATTCTAGGACTCCTACATGGCCACTTCTTGTGCACGTGACAAGCCCCTATTAACTTGTTTACCACCAAGTCTCTACAATCACAGAAGTCAATTACTTTTAATTGCATCAATCCCTTGACCTCACACAGCTTAAGGTATGTGGAACAAAAGCTACTTTTGTACACACAAACTGTAATCTGCAACACCATACATGTCATGAAGCTTAATATGCTCTTAGATCATGAAGCTTAATATGCTCTTAGAACAAAATCTATCCAAAGATAAATAAGATGCATGAAAGATCTATGGAAAAGTAAATGCATCCAAACTGGTGTGCTGGTTGACCAATCTGCCAAGAAATTGCATTGAGATGGATTGTATAAACCCATTTAAAGGCATAACTTCATTTTAAAAAACCTCAGCTTGATACCAATATTCATCGTTCTGCAAATCCAGACCGGCTATAATTTGGGGAGAAGATTCTTTCAGAATCAACATGTACATACGAAGGAAGGATTCACTATTAAGTACAAAAACTCATACTTCACCAAGTAGGGGATACAAAGGTTAGCTTACAGAAATCCTCCCCAAGACCGCAGGAAAGGAAACAATGCAATTAACAGTCTCAAAAATAGTGGTGTTTCTTTTCTTCGCGGTCTTCTATCGAGTCTTGTTTTCTTCTTACCTTGAGTAACCTTTCGTACAATTGACCTGTCTTCTTCTAATTCGTCCCAACCACCCAGCTTCAAGCTCTGATCTTGATTATTTCGATTGTTTTCCCAAGGCCTTACCCACTGCCCTTCATCAGAAGGATAGGCAAGGTCAGCTTTCTTTGTTGAATCAACACCAAATCTATCCAGAGATTGATCCCTACTTGCCCATGTTACAAATCCTGAGTATCTTGCTTCATCCACATCGGAACCTGAAATTGGCCTCTCCTTACTTGAAGAAGACGATTTTCTGCTCCTTTTCCTCTTGGATTTTGATGATGAAGAGCTCCAGCTTTGCAACAGAGCCTCCCAGATGGCAGGCAACATGCGTCCTAACAATTTCTGTGCAACGGGTAAAAGTGCAAATGCCATCATGATTGACATAGGGCTGCCTAAAAGCCAAGGCAAGAATGCAATTGCTGCAGGGAAAATCCAAAGGAAATTTGGAACCTGTTCAAACAAACCAGCAACATTCTTGAGACCTAGAACCAGTAAAGCATCTCTGACAAATGCTCGGCATTTTACACACATAAAGACATGAAATTACGTTTTCTAAGTTCAGAACTTCTGTTGGAACTTATCTAATTATGTACATGAGCCCAAGACCTAGCTTCTCGAACCACATTAGACTACACAGCAGAAAATGAAAGGTCCATGACATCACACCTTAGAATCCATCCTACGCAGGATGTGTGGACATGTACATAAATAAACACCACGCTCAGAACCATGGTCCTAGTCCTGAAGCCCACGTACTCTTGCCCACTTCTGCTCACTCCTGGCGCACGCCTCTCAATTAGGTCTTCAGTGGCTATAGAAGGAGCCCCAAAACTGTCAGCTTTCCTTCTACACTTCTTGTGATCTGCTCACTGCCTGAGCCCTTCACATGAGTTAGGGTCTGCTCTTACACCTCTGAATCATGAACAGGCTCTGATACCAGAGGTTGGAACATATCTAGTCATGAACATCTAGCACAAAAAACCTAGCTTCGGGTAACACGTTAGAATATACAGACAAAATGAATCATCCACGAGATCGCTCCTTAGAATCTAGATCTGACTCAGGATGTGCACATGTATATATAAATGAACACCACCCTCAGCTCTGGACTAGACAGAAAGACATGGCAACCAATACCTGTACACCAAAACACATCCAATAGACAGGTAGAAGAGGTACATTCACACACTACTCTACACGGACAACAGAATGCTGTCCAGTAGTTCTAGTACTGAGGCCACGTACTGTTGACACACTTCTGGTCACTCCTGCTGCACACCTCTCGACGAGGAATTCAGTGACCATGGGAGGAGCCCCAAACTCTGTCAGAATCCCTTCTACACTTCTTGTGATCTGCTCATTGCCTGAGCCCTTTACACTCGTTAGGGTGTGCTAGAACTTTTCTGGTGACTTTGCTGCACCCTGTGGAGGTACACTTTCTCTGTGCCTGGTGTGCAGTTCTGATGGCTGGGTCTGGGCTGACTGCTGCACCCTTGCTGCTGCCTCTCCTGAAGGGCTATATTAAGTGCTCTGTCTGCCCCCCAATGGGGGCCTTTTATAGTGCCGGTATGCCCTCAATAATGGTCGCTGACCCTGCCCCTCAGCTAACTAGGGTTAGAATCAGCCGACCAGCTCTAGGGCAGGCTGTCCTTGCTGCCGACTGGCCGTTATGAGCTGGTTTGCTGGCCGACCAGCCTGCCTTGGGGCCTATCAAAGCCCGCATAAGGCTGCCCATTACCTGGGCTCGTACCCAGACCATATGCTGATTTGAAGGGCTGTTTGATACTCAGCCATTGCATCCCCCCTACAGGCCCATGGGCAGGCCCATGGCAGTCCTATGTGGACTGTTCAGCCTTCCAGGGGGACACCAATAAAAAGCAAGAAGGATTAACCCGTTGTGGCAGCATGTGTGCTGCCCATGTTGCAGCTTGTTCATCCCTCACTCTTCCCCCTATTTCTCTACAAATGTCACTCCCCCATGCTCTCTTCATTTGGGGAATGGGGAGTTGACCCATCCATTCTGACATCTCCATGTGAAATTCACTTTGCCAACCACACCCTCCAAATATTGCAGGGCAATCATAAACAGATCTGCCTGTGCAATACATAGACTTCAACCATCAAAGTGCATAGGTAGATTAGCATCAAAATATCAGACGATAAGAAAAAGGAGCATAGTTTCATCGAGACTGCCGGGATTTGGCGTCGCAAAGTGCACGGCTTGTTTCTTCATGAGAAAATAGATGCAGCTGCATGTCCACATCATTTTATTCCATGTATATGGTCCTGTACACAGAAAGAGATAACTGGACAAAATGGAATCCAAGCATGAGTGCAACCGAGTTTTTCCTTCCAATTTAGGTCATCAACTTGTCAATTTAATGTTGCATACTTCCACAGTTGAAAACATTTCGAAGAAGGGGAACATTCTTTAATTTCATGTTTGTTGTGGTTAGCTGCAGAAGCTTCACACGTTCTGATTAACTGACATATTGCCTCCCAAAACCATCTTTGCTTTCCCTTATACAGAGTCCACGTGTACCTCATGGTCCTAAGGCCGTCAATGTTCACTGAGAAATAGGCCCCGAAAGGCATCCAAGAGGTTGCCAAGAATGACATCTCGCATTCTAACAAAAGAAGTATACATGAGGAAAGCACGTGTCCCTTTAGAGAACCACCAGTGCCTCCAAACCAATTGGAGTAATTGTCCTGGAAGTGAAATACTTTTGGCAATCAAACCTATGAACAAGAATTTCGTTTGCTCTCTCACGAAAAAGACATCTTAGGTTGCAAGAGATGGAAAACCAAACATGTGAAATCGCCTCCTTGACATCACATTCTTGAGGTGGTAAAGACCAAGAGGAACCCCTCCCCTCCCCCACAAAACCCCCCAAAACAACAACAAAAAAAAAAGGGGGGGAAAGAGAGGCTTCATTGAGATAAGAACAGATTGTACTAGTAGCGCATTCAGACAGGATGGAGTTGCCCTTCTTCTCATACACGACAAGTATATGCCTTCTCCATTGATCTAGCATCTCCATCCTGCAGGAATGGGTCTTTAGAATAGAGGCACAAAATGTAATGCCTCCTTCCCGCCCGCGCCCCTTGTGCCTTCGCTAGAGGATAGTGTATGCGAGCATCACTACCTAGAACATTAGGATGCCATTAGGAGGTTCCCCCAGCAGCTGTAATGAAGGGGGGAAAGGGTCTAGTTAGAGGCTCTTTTGAGGCCCTTTAGGTGGAAAAGTGGAGGGATTATATAAGTCCCCATCCACCCCCTACTATGTACCTTTTTTATGTGACATCTAATCCTATCTACTACCTCCTCCTTCCTCCTACGTGCTGCCTACTCTCTCTCCCAATCTCTCTCTATCTCTCTCACTTCCTTTCCCTCTACCCGTTCGTCCCTTGTCGTGGTTGCCGCTCAACCCGTCCATCGTTTGTCTCAACCACCTATCTAATCCTATCTAATTTAATCTTGGGCAGGCCTTATGAATGACAAAAGTCATTCATTTCTTTCACTTGTTCATTTTCCTTTCTAATCCATTGTTTATTATTAAACAAGCCCTTATTTATATGCCCTTGCCGACAACTTAAGGGGTAAATATATTAAGGGTCATCTCTATATCACATAACCTTCTCAGTAATAAACTTGTGCTCAATTTCGACATTATAGGGGGTGCAATGGAATTCCAAAGGTAATGTTATCTTCCTCTTTTTTGCATAGCTAGGGCTACTAGGGGGGTTAATTGTATATCGAGTGTTTAAGGGACCCCACTGTAAGGTAGCTATAAGCTTTTTTTCAATAATGCCATTTATCGATCTAATTTCCTATCCATACACAACTCACATAGAAAAATGTATTTGCTAAAACCTATCTATCTACCTAGCTAACTAGCTACAAGAGCCGCCGCCAGCAGCAAACAATCGCCAGGAGCTAGCAGTCCCCAACAACCGTCAGCCGCCATTTCCCCCTAGCCCGTCGTCACCAACAAACCCTCGAGTCCCGTCGTCAACAACCCCCTCCCCCTCCAACCCTAACCTAACCCTAATCCCGAGTTAGGCTAAACCCTAACCCGAGCCCCGAGTTGGGCTAAACCCCCAACCCAACCCGAGGGTTAGGTTTAGCTAGGGGGTTCTCCAGACAGCCAATTATGGACTGGCCTATCCTCTCCTCCAAGTCCCCCTCAACTCCTTCAACCTCCATCAGGACTCGGTACTCTATAGTTGCAGCAATGACACCCTCTCAGTATGCACGCAATTATCAACAAGAAGGCTCCAAACGACCCATCCTTGAGCAACAGGATCAGATTTTTTATCTACAACAAGCAGTGAGAGAGCTACGATTGGAACTAGCAAAAGTAAAAGCTCGACTTCACATACTGGAAGGGCATGGTAAGCAGGCAGTAATTGATGAGGCTGTAAAATCTTGTAAGGACTCCTCCCCTACCCCACAACTAGTCTCTACAGTCAAAGATCTTGTTCACATTGAAGTACAAACGGCTAAGAAGGAAGTGATTGTGGAAGTGGATACCAAAGCAAGTAAGTCTAATATTCAAGCAGAGATTAAAGAACACGAAGCTAGATGTGATAATGTGCTGAAGATTAGAATAGGCGGACTTCCAGAAGATTGGTACAAAGAAGAGGACACTTATAGTGAAATATTGACAAAGATGAAAGCAGGCTTGCCCAACATTGAATGGACGGATGATGATGACCAGGATGATGACGACTCCAGGCCCGCTTCTATTATGCACTACAAAGGTCAAGCAATCCTTACACTATAGTCAAAAGATATGCGAATCAACCTTCTCCGACAATCTTACAAGCTGAAGGGTACCAAAGTATGGATAGCTGAGGAGCTTACACAAGCTCAACTCAAAAATAAGGCAACTGAATTAGCTAAAGTCAAGGCTACCAGAAAGGATGGAAAATGGGCAGTTTATCGTGAAGGCGTAGCCCTAATCAGAGAGTTTAAATCAAAACCAAAAGACTCTCAGTCTTAAACTGATGTATGGCTGATTACTCTTTCAGACTATTCTGTAGGTACTCTAAATAAATGGGGGTTGCTTTTGCACTCCTTGGGAGCTGCCATGCGCCCTCCCTAAAGCAGTTGTACTAGAGGGTTTCTTGCTGTCCCATAGACCTTTTGGTCTCCAGTGGACGTTAATAGACTTTCTTTCTTTCTCCTTCTTCCCCTTCCTCCCTCTCTCCCTCTCCCCTCTCCCCTTTTCCCCCCTTTTCCTGCCATCTTTGGCGCTTCACCAATTCAACCCCGGCCTCTTTCATTGCATTGGTATCAGAGCTCTGACCCTGGCACCTCTGCTTTGCCTTTCCCTTGCTTAGCTCATTTGCCACGCCACACAACAACAGAATCAACGCAGCAAGGCCTGACGCTCCATAGCTTACCAAGTGACACACAAGTTCCTTCCAAGAAAACCAGTTCCGTTCCGTCAAATCCCTTCCAGTTCCGTTCGCCCGACAAGCCTCGTCACTCCATTTTGTTAGCCCCTTCCATCGCCGTTACCCCCTACCGTGACCTACTCTCTGTGACTATAATGCAGGGGATCTCCGTGACCCCGTGCCTCGCCTTCGCTGCCAGCCATCGCCCCACCCCTACAAACCTTAGCCTGCAAACTAACAAGTGTTAGTTAGGTTAGGGTTAGGTTAATCGATTTGGTTGGGTTAGTCAGGTCTGGTTACTTAGGTGGGGTTTAGTTAGTTAGTTAGGTTAGGTTCGTTGGTCAGTTAGATTAACCCAACTAGGGTTCAGTTAGTAGGTTAGGTTAGGTTAGGTTAGACTAAGTCCTTGTACTAACTGTCATAGAAGCTTAGGTTAGTGCTGTCCTAAGAGTCTTAGGTGACATAGGGACCCCCTCCCCCCAATTTTTTATTTTTTATTTTTTTAAAAGAGGCAAAAACTCGGAATTTTTCAAGTTTTTTAAAGGGCTTTCCACAGCCCTATTTTGGCTCATTCAAGCCCCATTTCGAAGCTTCTTTGACGACCTTTCTCCCGAGCCTCTCCAACGACCTTTTCGTGTTTCCACACACTATCTCAGGTGCTCATTACAACAGGGATTTGCTATCCATTTCTCTTTGTCTACATTCGAGCTTCTCTCTCCAAGGCCAGCCACCATGCCACCGCAGCGTGCCCCTCGTGATATATTGCATGACAGTGATGAGGCTGCTCAGTATGAGCAAGTGCCTGCCACAACGGTTGCATCCACCGGTGGTACAGAGGTTCCTTCCACTCAGCCTCTCTCTCCTACATCTCGGGAAGCACGGGCAGTGCAGACCGTTTTTGGATGCCCTTGCTTAGATGGGACAGCAGATTGGTCAGCATATCACATCAACCATTGCTATGCAGGATAAGGGTAAGCAGCCCGCACCCCAGCAAGGGGACCACTAAGACAGTCGGGATGTTTTGCTGCCCCACGCAGGGGTTTTAAGGCAGATGCCCGCCGTGCGTATGAGCATCAGTCTTCTGGACTGTTGCATGTACCCCAGCATGGGGATTATCTGGACGTAGATGATGCATTTTATGTGCCACATAGCACCTTCTTGCAAGAAGTCAGGCCATCTTTTGGCTCACAGCTTTCTGCATCTATGCAGGCTGAGCCGTCTCTACTAGGCCGACCCGTTGGTGTGCATCTCCTTAGTGCTCCTTTCACCGCAACAGTGAGTATGCCTGGAGTTGGCTTGGGTTTATATGGCAGCCCACACCCCTGGGAGAGAGATCAGTCCTCTTCTTAGCCTTTTGGTATGCCATCATTTCAGAGAGATGCATTTGGCAGAGAGACCCAGCCAGGGGCTCATGCACCTATCGCTTCACCATCGAGCACATATAGCCAGACGCAGCCAGTGCATCAGATGGCAGCAACTACTACGCAGCAAGGGGTTAGTGGTGGGCAGCAAGCCACTTTTGAAGACATGCTGGCAGATTCTTTGTGTTCATATAAGTCCCTACCTGAGGCCATCAAACTTGAGATGTCCTTCTCCGATTATGTGAACCTCAAGCGTGATGATGCCCGCACTTCCGGAGGTTACACACACAAGAATTATGCAGCCAAGGAAATCAAGGACAAACTCACAATGCATAAGTTCAAAGGGGACACTCGCACACCTAATGAGATGGAGGAGTGGCTTACGAAGTTGGAAGATTATTTCCACTTCTACCCAAAGCAGGATGAGGATCGCATAATCTTTGCGGGTATGCACATGCAAGACTATGCACATACTTGGTGGCGTTATATGAGGAACTCGCCTCAGAGGCCAGCCACATGGAAAGAGTTCAAGGAGTAGATAATCACCACATTTGTATCCCCGCTCATATTGGATCAATATCTGGCTGAATTCTATGCATTATCGCAGACTGGTACTGTCCAAGAGTACTTGCTGCGTTTTTGGAGACTTTCCTTGTTTGTACAGGACGTATCTAAGAGAGGGAAGTTGCTGCATTTTATCCAGGGATTGAGTCCTTCTCTCGCTGGAAATGTGAAGGAACATAACCCCCAAACAATTGAGCGTGCAACCCAATTGGCAGAGGTACGTACCCTCCCTCAAACACTCCAAATACACTTTGACGCACTCCGCACACAGAACCTAAAGGGGATACTCGCACACCTAATGAGATGGAGAAGTGGCTTACAAAATTGGAAGATTATTTCCGCTTCTACCCAAAGCAGGATGAGGATCGCATAATCTTTGCAGGTATGCACATGCAGGACTATGCACATACTTGGTGGCGTTATATGAGGAACTCATCTCAAAGGCCAGCCACATGGAAAGAGTTCAAGGAGTAGATGATCACCACATTTGTATCCCCCCTCATACTAGAGCAATATCTAGCTGAATTCTATGTATTATAGCAGACTAATACTGTCCCAGAGTACTTGCAGCGCTTTTGGAGACTTTCCTTGTTTGTATAGGACGTATCTGAGAGAGGGAAGTTGCTGCGTTTCATCCAGGGATCTCACTGCAGATGTGAACGCACATAACCCTCAAACAATTGAGCATGCAACCCAATTGGCAGAGGTATTTGAGCTCAAATATGCTAGCATAGTGTGCAAAACACATGAGAGAGCTTGGCCACCCCTTCACGCGATCTGAGCTGCTGCTCCTCCCCGTTCCCCTGCTGCTCCCCCTCCCTCAGCCCGTCTCTCTCCCCCCTCAGCCTGTCCCTAGCCCCTCCCTGCTGCTTCCCCCCCTCCCCCCCTGCTGCTCCGCCCCCTCCCCCTGCCTGTCCCTCACTCCCTCCCTCTGTTCCCTGCTTCCGCCCCCTCCCCCTTGCTGTCCCGCCCCCTCTCCCTGCCTCCGTCCCCTCCCCCCTGCTGCTCCGCTCCCTTTCCCTGCCTCCGCCCCTCCCCCCTGCTGCTCCCCTCTGCCCCCTGCTGTCCCGCCCCCTCTCCCTGCTGCTCCGTCCCCTCCCCCCTTGCTCCGCCCCCTCTCCCTGCTGCTCCCCCTCTCCCCCTGCCTCCGCCCCTTCCCCCCTGCTGCTCCGCTCCCTCTCCCTGCTGTCCCGCCCCCTCTCCTGCTGTCCCGCCCCCTCCCCTGCTGTCCCGCCCCCTCCCTGCTTGCTCTCCCGCCCCCTCTCCTCCTCTCACTCCTCCCTTTCTTCTCCTCTCCCTTCCCCTCCCTCCTTGCCCCTCTCCCCTCTCAGCCTTAGCCCCTCTCCTCCTTCCCTCCCCTTCCCCCCTGCTTCCTCCTAGCCTCCTTTCCCCTCCCTTGCCCCTCGCAGTTTTTTTTTTTGGAACGGAAGGAGCCCTTTTTCCTGTTCGAGTCGGCCTCCTCACCTTGATTGGCGATGGATTCCCCGTCAGCCAATCCTACTCCATCTCCACCGGCCGCGAAAACTATCACATTCTCTAAAGACGAGTTGCAGCAGCTCAGGAAGGATGTAGAGATTGAGTGCTCTACCACTTTGTTAGCACGCATCTTCGGGTCTCACCCTTCCAGATCCCAAGCCAGAGACTGGATGCTTGCGGCTCTCCCCCCAGACCTCGCTCCTCGATTGGTAGATGTTCGCCTTCTGGGACGAGGTTTCTTCCAGGTTGTTTTTGACACTCCAGAGGCTGCGAGCACTGTGCTCAAGGCCGAGCTTTTACACCTGGGACACAGGAAGATCTTCTTTGAAGCCTTTCACCTTGGTTTCGACCCAGTTGAGGCAGATAAGAAATTCTTTTCGCTCTTCATCAGGTTCCCCGGGCTTCCCCAGGTCTACTATCGACTTCTTTCTGTTATTGGGGAGCATTTTGGCGTAGTTGCTGAGATCCCACCCCTCCCTGGGTTGCCATTGACTGCAGCAGAGGCAACCAAGGCTGATGGGGTTCCTAGAGTTAGGGTCCTTTGCAAGGATCCTAACCTCGAGATGGACCACGTCATGATACAGCGCCCAGATGGTTCCTTTTTTCGCCAGAGAGTGGAGATTTCAGGCAGGCAGGACCAGTGCAGGATTTGCAGGACCTCGGGACACTTTGCCAGGGATTGTCCCAGAAAGAAGAAAAGGCCTAAGAAGACCTCTGGTACAGCTACCGCCTCAGGGCATCGACAGGGGGGACAGGGGGGGAGATTAGACCCGGCACTTGCCCCTCGACCTCGACAGAGGGGTGGTACAGGTCCAGCTCCTGCTCCTCATTCTTCACGTGGCGGTCCTGCTCAGTCAAGTGGTGGTACAGGTCCAGTACCTATTCCTCGGCCTCACCAGGGGGGTGGTACAGGTCCTGCTCCTCGACCCCCACCTCCCTCAAGCACACGTGACGCTTTACAGTGGGTTCCAGTACGTGTGCAGGTCCCTCCTTCAGTTCACGAGGGTACCTTAGTAGACTCTGCTTCACCTCGAGCTGTCCTTCCTGTCTCACCTTGCACAGTCCGAGACGCTGAAGCTTCGACCTCCTCCCCAGTTGCAGCTTCTTCCTTAGATCCAGCACTGCCAGATGTTCCTCTTGAGGACGGAGAGATTTCCGCGGCTGGGCAGACACCCGGTAGAGAGCCTTCCTCACTCCCTCCCTTGGACAGGGGGAAGGGGATAGCTTACACTGTTGATCCTCTTCCCTCACAAGGGATCCTTCGTACTCCGGTGTCTGGATTGCTCCACAGGAACTCATTTTCAGCCTTGGCAGAGAGTTCAGATTTCCCAGAGGAGGAGTTTGTTCCCGCTACTTTTGGGGAGCCAGTGGTTGGATTTCCTATTGACAGGGCTTCTTCTTCAGGTGCCAGGATTCTTTCCCCTATTGACTTTCCTCCACTGGGTTCCTTCCCTCCATCCAGGAGGTCTTCCCCTGTTGAGGGGTTTGTTTCCGCCACTAGGTCGGGTAAGGTGTTCCACTCTACATCCTCCCATCGATGAGGATTATCAGTTGGAACATACAGGGCCTAGGTGGCGTCCCACATCGCCGCCGCAGACAGCTGATCCGGGATCAGCTTCATCCAGGTGTTACTGGTGGTCCCATTGATATATTATTTATTCAAGAGCACAAGCTGGATTATAGAGATTGTGCCAAGTCAGGCAAGTTGCTCTCAGGACATACTTTTTGGTCGCCTGCATTGGGCACTAGGGGAGGCACTTCTATTTCAGTTTCGCAGTCGGTTCTCCCCTTAGTTGTTGGGCACGGAGTCATTATCCCCTCTAGAGCTCAGTGGATTATTCTCTTGATTGGAGGGCGTAAGGTTGGCTTCCTCAACCTATATGCCTCCAACATTAGAGGGGAACGTGTCCTTATGTGGAAGACTTTGCTCTCCTGGGCCCCCATTGTGGATTCTTGGGTGATTGGAGGTGACTTTAACATGGTCGAGTTACCTTCAGACAAAAAAGGGGGTAGAGAAGGCGGACTTCACTCTTTGGAGAGAGCAGCTTGGGATGCCTTCCTTTTCCATTTCTGTGGCAGAGATACTTGGTGTGATGATGCCTTTCTTATTCAGCCACAGTCCCTCCTGTTCTCTTGGTCGAACAGGAGGCAACAGATGCCTATTCATGCACGCATTGACAGATTTTATGTAGATGACTGGGCACTTGACAGAGGGGGATCGGTATGCATTGCTGCAGGGGTTTCCACCTCAGACCATTTCCCTGTTGTTTTGGCTATCTCAGAGCCTCACTTGAGAGGCCGATCAGCCAGCATCAGGATCCCAGATGCCTTTTACACAGAGGAGGACCTTACAGAGGCAGCCCTACGGGTATGGTTTGCTCATGTCCAGGGAGGGCAGGCACATCCTTCACATTTAGCCGCTGCCCTCTCTGGTATTAGCGACTTTTACTGCTCAGTTGCTTCTACCAGGAGACGAGATATTCTCAGACGTGAGATTGGTGTTCGCCAGCAGTTAGCAGCTTTGCAGAGGGAAGAGCAGAAACGGCCTTCAGATGCTTGGATTCAGGAGCGCCTTGCTGCAGCGAGGGCTCACTTGCAGTTATTGCTTGATCAGAGAGCAGAGTATGCCTTTCATGCACGGGAGTCCTTCTGGATTCAGATGGGTGGTAGAGTCAATAAACACTTCTTCTCTACTCTTGGCCCTAGACATAGTAGAGAGAGTGTATCTCAGCTTATTGACTCACATGGGGTTTTACAGACAGAGCCAGATGACGTCTTACGCATAGCTTCAGATTTCTATGCCACCCTCCTTACTGCTGATCCTGAGACACACGATATAGAGGATGCTAGACAGGCTATTTGGCAGAGTATCCCAGTGTTGGTGAATCCGGATTTGCATGTTCTACTTGACGCACCTTTCACCAACACAGAGTTCAGGACTGCACTTTCAGCCCTTCACAAGGGCAAGTGCCCAGGTTTAGATGGCCTCACTCCGTCTTTTTTCATTGCATTTTGGGATATGATTGGAGACTATATTACTTCAGCCATGCAGGCCATTTGGGACTCTGGCGAGATGCCTGAATCGCTTACAGAGGGCCTCATCCACCTTATCCCAAAAGGAGGTAGCAGAAATTTATTGTCCCAGTGGAGGCCTATCACACTTCTGGGGACTTGTTACAAGATTCTGGCCAAGGCTATCAGCCTCCGATTGCAGCCACTTCTCCCTGATCTTATCCACGACACTCAGACGGGATTTGTGCATGGCAGAAGTATTTTTGATAACATTTTTTCTTTCTGGGAAGCTTCAGAGTGGGCCGTGCAGAGTGGCCAGAATCTTGCCATTCTACTGTTGGATTTTGAAAAAGCTTATGACAGAGTAGATTGGAGTTTTTTGGAGGGCACCCTACTACGCTTTGGATTCACTGATGTTTGGATCAGAGGTGTTTCCTCTTTGTACAGATCAGCCCATAGCCAGGTACTTATTGGTGGGGTAAGGGGTGAGAGATTTCAGATTTCGAGATCAGTCCGTCAGGGATGCCCCCTTGCTCCTTTCCTTTTTTTATTCGTGGCCGAAGCTATGAGCATCTATGTTAGATCTCAAGCTGACATCTTTGGGCTGAGACTTCCTATCAGAAGAGAAGAGGAGCTGCTTGACAGTGAGTTGGCTGATGACACAGCGATTTATTTGGATGCCTCTCCACAGACATTGACTTCTTTCAGGACAGCATTGGATTTATTTTGCTTGGCGGCAGGGGCGCAGATAAATTGGCATAAATCCAATGGCTTTTGGATCAGTGATGAGGACACTCCAGTTTGGGGACTTGACATAGGGTTCACTTGGGTTCAGAGGGGTGTGCCTATCAGGTATTTGGGCTGCCAGGTCGGCTTGGGTATTTCTACCACGCAGCAGTTTGCTCCCGTGTTGGAGAGCATCAGAAGGAAGCTTCTCTTTTGGAGCTCAGCCAAGCTGGATCTTGCCTCTAGAGTTGTGGTGGTCAACCAGGTCCTCTTGGCCACGGCCTGGTTTATTTGTTCATGTTGGTGCCGTTCTAGGGACTGCATCATTCAGCTCAGAAGACCGATCAGGAACTTTCTCTGGAGTGGGCTTGATGGCACAGCAGATGCCTTAGCCAGGGTGGCTTGGGAGACCCTCATCCTCCCTACACAGGATGGGGGTCTCAATATTATTGATCCAGATTTACAGTGCAGAGCCTTACTTTGCAAGATAGTGGTGCGAGGACTTATGCCAGGACAGGAACCGTGGAAGGACTTTCTTATCAGCAGCATACAGAGGTGCACACCTTCCTCAGGAGGAGACTGGATGAGCAGTGTTAGATGGATTTTCACCTCAGCACACCTCAGATCACCTTCATCCCCTCTCATGGTTGCCATTCTGAAAGCTTGGGCTAGTTTTAGAAGCTCTCTTCGGAGGATTCCTCCTTCCTCCCGGGAAGAGATTGATAGGCAGCCCATCATGTGGAACGACAGTATTTTAGATGATCGTGGCAGACCACTGGGTGCCTCACTCTACATGCAGTGGGCCAGGTGGGAGAGGGGACCTGCTTCTTCTTTGGGATCTTGGAAAGCCTTCCGTAGGCTTCCAGAGGAAACCAAGTCAGGGTTGATAGGACATCTCAGAGGGAGTGCAGGGAGGATCTTGCAGATTGAGTCAGCCCTTCCAGAGGCTTGGATAGACACAGATGATATGCCTCTCACTACCTCCACTTGGGCAGGTACTTTCTCGAGAGGCGGGGTTCCACTTCAGGTCTTAGCCTTCCGAGGTGCACAGGAGGATGCTTTGGTTTTCAGTGTCCAGGATGGTGGCAGATTGCTCAGATCTACAGATGATATATTGCTTGAGTCTGCTTTTCAGCCTATCAGGGTCGTAGGCCTTTTGATGCAGGGATCAGATTCAGAGTGGTTCTTAGACCCTGACCCCCAGTTACTCTCCACCGGGTCTTGGAGACTTTGGCTCTATGGAGGAGTTCCCATCAGGTATTTACAGTGGGACCCCAGAGAGTGGGAGTGGATTGACGCGGGGCATCGAGAGAAGACCATCCCCTTCTTTCGTTACACGGTCAGTAATGCCAGGAGATTTCAGCTCAGTAGTAGAGGTTGGAGACCCTCCAGAGTTCCTCATTGGGAGACTTTTGGTATTACTGCGGATCAGCAGAGGTACTTCTGGAGGAGGCTCTGGAAATCCCACAGGAATAGAAAGATCACTATCTTCTTTTGGCTTTCTATTCATGGAGGGATTGCAGTGAACCTTTGGAGGTCCAGATTCGGAGCCGACCCTACTTGCCCTCGTTGCCTTTCTGCTTCGGAGTCTATTCAGCATTGCTTATGGGATTGCAGACAGGCGAGATTGATTTGGATGGGGATAGCCAGGATCTTCAGTCACTTTGCCCATTCCCCACTCTTTATGACTTGGGGCTCGGTGGCTTGGCTTTCTCTTACAGGACCTCAGGTTTTCTATGAGGGACTTGACTCCTCCCGGGCCATTTCAGTTCGACATCATCGGGTTGAGCTCTGCTCGTTGGATGTGGTTACACACCGTCCTTTTACAGCTGTACATGCCTCTGTGGATACTTCTTGGGAGATTATAGCGAGCATAGCAGCCTGGCATATCTGGAGATCCAGATGCACAGAGGCTATGGAGGGTACTCAGGTTCATCCCTCGCACACATTGGCTAGTATCTGGACAGACATCGTACACACTCTGATGGCCGTATGGACGGGTATGCAGGGGGACTCCCGTGCAGCCTCAGCTAGGAGGGCTTCTTTCTTCAGGGAATGGAAGGATTCTCCTTTCTTCTCTGAATCTACTACAGGGTTGAGATGGCACTTTCAGCCTCAGCCTTGGTTTCTTTCCACCTCACTCTGAGGGGGTTTTTTATTATCCTCATGATTTCATGATGTATTCCGCTTTGAGCTTGCTCTCGCGGGTTTTTGTTCTTACTTAATAGAAGTCTTTTTCATGGAAAAAAAAATATGCTAGCAAGTATAAAATGACAGCGGGCATCGCATATGGGAATGCAAATGAGGCTGAGAAGAAGCCTACGGTGACCGATTGGCATGAAAGAAAATCAGCAGCAGCACCATTTCCGAGGTTTCTCATTGTTACGGGCAGCAAGATGCCATATGCTAAGCCATATAGGTCATTTGCCAAGTGTTGGAAATGAAAAATCAGAATTTAAACAACACACCAAGGCTATTATGGACAGCCAAAAGAGGGCAAACTTATGCTTTAAGTGTGGTGAGAAGTGGACTCCTGTGCATCGGGAAGTTTGCAAAATGCGTAACAGTGGTACTGCAAAACTCCGCATGATTATTGAGATATCGGATGATGAGGATTTAATGGATGCTTCTATGACTTTGGATGCCACTCATCATGATTCAGAGGGTGCACAGGTCGTGGAAGAAGGTCCAAATGTTGGAGCCACAAAGGGGGCTGATTTCCCCTTTGATCCCGGTGGTGCTAATGAACATAATATGCATGGTATACAATCCGATGACACTCAGCCCACAAGTAACATGTGAGGCCGTTGGCCTAAAGTCTTTCATGTGGAGCATCAGGTTGCTATGCCTTTTCTTGCACGAGAGGATGCAAATGGAAATGCTCCTGTGGACAAGGAGGAGGTCTATTGGGATGCGCAGCAAACAATTTATGCTCTCTCTTTTCATGCCTTGATGGTTGCCAAAAGTGCTGAAACTATCAGATTGAAAGGACAAATTAATGGCAGGACTGTTCACATGCTTGTGAACAGCGGTAGCACTCATAGTTTCATCAATTCTAAAACCTTACGGAAGGTGGGACTGATCGCTACTGAGATTGATCATGGGCTGAGAGTAGAGGTGGCAAATGGATAGCATTTAGCCAGTAAATTTTGTTGCCAAGATGCAAGGATCAAGCTCTCTGAGGATTATGAATTTACTGAGGATCTCTTGGCACTGGATATGCTGTCCTGGGCTGCGATTGGCTAAAATATTTGGGTAAAATCAGCATGGATCTGCCATACATCCCCACTGGACGGACCAAAGAGTCAAAAAGCAACCCTTTGGTCAGTAAATCTTGAAAGTGAGAGCGGAAGCACTGCCTCTCTAGTCTGGCCAATGAAGCATATCCTCTGCTCAAGCGTGCCTGCATCGCGGGTCTCATAGTGAAGATGGGTCCGGAAAAGACAACCCCAAGATAAGTGTATGATGAAACTATGTATGATATAACTACCTCAACAGTTGACCCATCAAATGCGAACTGCTCCCGGTGCATGACGGCTCGAGATGTATTGAAGATCATAACCTTGGTTTTACCCAGGTTGACCTTCAAATCATGAGACTCACAAAAGGACTGTAGTGCATCAAGGTGTCTCTGGAGCCCCTCTGCTGAGGAAGACAAGAGAGCCACGTCGTCTACGTAAAGCAATCAGCATGCCCGCAAGCGATCAACCTACCCCCCCCTGTGTCTACATCACTGTCTCAAGCACATAGGAGGAAGGAGGAGGTAGTAGATAGGATTAGATGTCACATCAAAAAGGTACATAGTAGGGGGTGGATGGGGACTAATATAGTCCCTCCACATTTTCCACCTAAAGGGCCTCTAGCTTGACCCTTTTCCCCCTTCATTACAACCATCCCTTCCCATAGAATTTTGCCCTCAAAATTTCACAGCATGGCTGTCCAAAAGTGCAGCAAACAGAAACTACTAATCAATCCCGTAGGAGATAGGGGTGGTCCTGAACGATGCTTTCTGGCTGCCATGAATTTTCATCCTCAGGGAGTCCCCGCCACTTGATAAGATACTCTATGTAGGCCTTGTTTTGGAGTACATGGTCTCTGAAACCCACGATGCGCTCCGGGACATAGAAGATGTGGCCCTCTTCATCCATAGGTGGCTACTCGGGAAGAACATGGACATGCTGTCCAACATGTGGTTTCAGCAAAGACACATGGAAAACATCATGGATCTTGGAGGTATTGGGTAGCTCCAACTAATATGCCACCTCTCCAACCTTGCGGATGATCTTGTAAGGACCATAATACCTATGAGCAAGCTTTGTGTTGGTATTATCTTTCAGCGAGGCATAACGGTTCTTATGGAGACGCAAATGCACATAATCTCCCTCTTTGAAAGACAAATACCTCCTGCGTTCATCCGCATATTTCTTATGCTTGGCTTGGGCATCCTGCACATTCTTTTTTGCCAACTGCACAAGGGCATCCATCCTCTCCAAGTCATTCCGTGCTTGCTGATTTTTCACAGCCATGTCAGCAATTGAAGAAGGCATCCCGACCTTGCATCCGTACATTGCCTCAAATGGGCTTATGCCAATGGAGAGATGCTTAGTACTGTTGTAGCAAAATTCAGCAAGTGCCAACCATTTATCCCAAGACTTCCGAGTATCATGACAAAAGTGCCTCAAATATTCTTCCATCCATTTGTTCACCCTTTCCGACAGTCCATCAATCTCAGGATGGTAAGCAATGCTAGGTGTGAGTAAAGTACCCACTGCTCTAAATATCTCGTGCCAAAAGTGACCCATAAATTTTGCATCTTTGTCACTAGGAAACCATGATGCTTAAAGACATGCTCAATGAATTGCCAAGCAACCTATGATGTTGAATACCGGGTCTTAGTGGGTATGAAATGGGCCTGTTTTGTTATTCTATCCACCACAACAAAGATGTTGTCCCATCCCCTCTCTGTAGAAGGCAATCCTGTGATGAAATCCATTGCTAAGTGCGTCCATTTGCCCTCTGGAATGGGTAATGGCTGCAAGAGACCTGCGGGTAATTTGCTGTCCACTTTATTCTGTTGGCAAGGCAAGCATTCAGCTACGTATTTAACCACATCTCTCCACATGCCTTCCCAGGTAAAGCTCTGCTTGATTCTTTCATATGTTTTAGTGATACCCGCATGTCCAGCCTGTTACAAAAAGAGAGTTAGAGCAAGAGAGCTGAACGTAGTGCTTGCAATAGAAGAAGTGACTAATACAAGAAGTGGGATGGGTTTTGTCTAAGTGACAAAACCTTATCCTTCACTAACCGTAGTTAGTGAACTAACTGTGGTTAGGGGGAAAAACCTCTAAATGAGGGAAAAGTGCCCCTAACCTACTTATTACATTACATTGGTCACTGCTGAATTATAATAATAATTCTAACACCCCCCTGCAGTGCCAATGTCATGTACAAGGAAATGATCAATCACCAAAAGGAGATAAGTTCAGGGCACTGCGAAATGCCTCAAACTTTTCACATGGAAGTGCTTTGGTGAAGATGTCTACAACATTATCATGTGTTGACACATAGATCATACTGATCTCTCCTGCATGCAACTTCTCTCTGACATAGTGATAGTGAACCTCAATGTGCTTCGTGCGAGCATGAAACACAGGATTCTTTGCCACTGCTATAGCACTCTGACTATCAGTGAGAATCGGAGAAGGACCCTTCAATGAAAGATGGAAGATCAGCAAATAAACGACGCAGCCAAACACATTCAACTGTCGCTGTGAAAGCTGCCCTGTACTCAGCTTCACATGAGGAGGTAGCCAGTGTAGACTGTTTCTTGCTCAACCAAGAAATGCAAGCATGTCCTAGAAAGAAACAATTCCCACTGGTGGACTGCCTAGTATCATAGTCTCCATCCCAATCTGAGTCACTGTAAGCATGCATCTGCAAGTCACCCCCCCTGGGAAACATCAAGCCAAAAGACTTTGTATCTTGCAAGTAACGGAAGATGCGTTTTACAACCTGCCAATGCATAATCTTTGGGCTGTGCATATACCTGCTCACGTGAGAAACTGAAAACTGAATATCAGGTCGTGTATTGCAGAGATAAATAAGGCATCCAACAGCCTGACTATAGAGTGTGACATCAATTGATTCACCCGCATCATGCATTGTAAGCTTCAGCCCCGGCTCCATGGGAGTGGACATAGGCTTGCAATCATGCATGTTGAATCTGTCCAAGAGCTTTTGAACATACTTGGACTGAGACATAACAATGCCACGTTTCTCTTGAATAAACTGGATCCCCAAAAAGAAATATAACAAGCCCAAGTCTGACAGACCTACCATGAGATACTTTCAAGGGCCAAGTATGATTGGCTTTCTCACATATGGTATAGACCGATTGAGCCTGTTGTTCTTCTTATCTATTTCCATATCATAGGCCCACACCAACGAAACAGGATCATCTATTAAGTAGCTGTTGTTGGGCCAGTTTACAACCTATGCATTTCATTTGTCCCTATGACACCAACTCCCGTGGGGTGTGATCTTCCCCCCTAATTGTGTTAGAAATCGACCAACAAAGGGTACGCACAGCGAAAGACTGATAGAATAGCCAAGAAGCTCACAGTGTGTGTGGGGAGTGGAATCACAAACTTCTTTAACTTATGTGCATCACATATAGGTGCAGACTCATCAATAGACAATGAACCAGCCAAATATAGAAGCTATTAAAACAATATATTTCCGTCCAAAACTATGGACACAACAAAAGAGAGAGAGATCCAAAGTCCCACCAGAGCGTGGTACTTTGATCTAACCACAAGTTACTTCTACTATCTGCCGGATATCTCTAGACTCGCACCCGCGTGCTCCACCTCGAGCGTACGTAGACTTTCCGTCTAGATCCTTCTACCTTACTGCCTGTGTACAGCCTAGGTAGGCAGCCCTCTGTGAGTTAAGTCTGCAGCTCCTCAGCCCAGTTCACCTTTTGGTCATAGGCCCAACTGGTGCTGCTCTGCTGCTCCTTCCTGCTCCCTGAAGTGCTGCTCCAAAAGATGATGTATGAGGGCCTCGAGGCCCTCCTTTTATAGGCCCCCAAGGGGCTGTCAAAAACCGACCATAATGGCCGACTTGGTTGGCTTGCTGGCTGACTTGAATGGCTGGTCCAACCAGCCCTATATAAGGGCCTATGCCAGGCCCTTTTGGGCTGCTGCCTTGTCACAGTCAGAGCCCATTGCAGGCCCTTTGTCTGCCCAATGCCCCCACCTCTTTTGCAGCCCACGTGCTGCCCTCTGTAGGCGCCCTTTTGGCCCGGCATGCTGCGCCATGTGCCAGCTCTGTTCTGCCTCCTGTGCGCCTCTGTCAGGGGCCTATTCCAGCCTGTACATTCATGCCATGCTGCCCCTTTGTCAGCCCACTGGCCCTGTCTTGACAGCTGCCCACATGGCAGCCTGTGTGCTGCCCATATGGCAGCCTCTGGCTGTCTTGTCCCTGTGAGGTGCTGCCCATGTGGCAGCCCCCTCTCCACCACGAGTCCCCTCCGCACATACAGCCAAGATGCTGTCCATGTGGCAGGCCATTCCACCTATGGTCCACCCCCCCATGCACTCCTCATTTGGGGGCTCACAAATGGGGAGGTGACCATTCCAACAAATTGACGCACTTAAAACTTGTGGGATAAGTGGTTTTATACTTTCGTAACATTCACTACACACCACAAAGTCGAAAGAGAAAAAAGGGTGAAACATGTAAACCCCTTTGTCATTTTGTCATCCTCTTGTATAGTCGTGTTAACCATCGGCTGTGTACTCCTAGGTTGAGTTTATACTGAAAAACAGACTGAAGCCTTTCTAGCAGGTGGATCCGAGCAGACTTTCACTTTGTCTTCATTATTTCATTGCATCAGATTATATTTAGAACAGCAAGGACTCGAGACTTTCCAAGATCACATTGATTTTATGGCAAAATGTCGCGTCAATCAATTATAAATGCGACCAGAAAGTCATTGAAAGGCAGGCCATTCTACCAAACCGCTGAAACAAGTCGAATTGCCTTGCATATTTTAAAGCGGTGTAAGCCAAGTTCATTAACAACATACACAACCTAGCCTTAAAAAAGGGCCAGGAAGGCTAAAAATTACCGATTTGTTGTCAAAGTTGAGCCATGAAAATGCCGTCTCCTCATCGTCGTCGATGTCATCCTCGTACGCATCATCATCGTTGAAGATGCTCCACCACTGCCGGTTGCTAGGTCTGCTGTCTGTGTCGGACACATAATCCCAATTTTCAGGAGTGCGTTGTTCCGGCCGGGAATCCCTAAAAGAAGGCCTACTCTTTGGTCGGCTTCTGCGGATGCTCTCTGCATTGGAATCCCAGATGCTAACGATATCCGATTCCTCGGATTTTTCCATAGGGCGTGTATATTGCTTTTCCTTGCTAGTGCGACCTATCTCTGCCCTAGGCGATGGACAAAGAACGCCATGGGCATTTCTATGTATCCGTCGAAGAAGTGCTTCACCGCCGAATGTGACAAAGCCCTCCAAACCATGCAAAGTCCAGCAATGGTGCGCTTGATGCTGCGAAATTCCACAAGCGAGATCCAAAACAGATGTGTAGAACGTAGAGGAGAGTGAAGGACAACAGCGTGATGTGGTGGGGAGAGGAAAACTCACATGTGAAGATTCATAGATAAGCGATTTTGCGTTGAAGAGGCGAAGGTGGCAGGACCAAAGGTGAGAGCGTGCGGAGGATGGTGCAACTGCGCAGGGGCTGGGGATCATTGTAATTTGTGTGGTTCCTCAGAAATCAGTCCCTCACCATCTTGTCTAAAATGCATACAAGTCACCAAATGTCACTTGGAAAGTGCCAACAAGATGAAATTGAGACCGTTCCAACAACTCTTCCACCATGGATTTATTCTTTACACCTTCTTTGTTCTCCATTACTCAGAGGGCACTTGTGGACTAGAGGGCACTAAGCACTAAACAAAATGACTATCAAGAATCTCTTTCCAATCCCTTGGATTGATGAGATCCTACTTTCTAAGAAATGTCTCCAAAGCCATTTGTCGGCGAGTTCTCAATCGAAACGTGCCATGGCACGACTTTCCCAGTCTTGAGTTCATAAGAGTGTGTTCTCGCAACACATCCCCGCAGTACCATACGATGGTAAATATGCCCAAATATGCCAATGCTCACCCAACTTGTTCCCACGTCAAATCCAAAAAATAACACCGCCACATAGTGGCATTCCTTTACCCTGTTAGAGACGGAGAAAAGCTCTCTCCACTCCGACATTACAGTGCTAAGAGGCAAAACGGTGAGTGGCTAGACGCTCTACACGACCCTCGTATCTGGAAACTAAGCTGGCATGAAGCGAGGATGGCTATGCACTTATATGCCTAGGAAGGCAGTATATATGATGGGCTAGCCCATCGTGGGAATGGACGTGGTAAAGAAGGGCTAGGTGGGTAGATCAACTTGTGGCATGAAAGCGACGCACAATGTGAAATGGACTATAGCACATGCAATTCAATCTAATATTGCAATGTGTTTGTAGAACAATATGTGGTAGCAAGAACTACCAATCGCTTTTTATTAATCGAATCTCCCAACAAGTAGGCACACAAGGATTCAATGGTATCATAGAATAGGTAAGGAAGATAAAGTAGAGTATCATGTTAAGTGAAATAGATGACCCATCGATGTGTAGCAAAATACACACCAACATGTGTATCTTGTGGCGTGGCAAATATATTTTTTGCATAGAATGCCTAAAGCTTCAACTTTTGGCATACATGTGATAAGGCTTTAGTTGTAACTAGCACTAAAACATGCAAAACGATGCACCATGTGCCAAGATTTTCAGTGTGACACTCCACTTCCTAAGGCTCCCGACGGAGTATCGGCCCATCTTGTCCTCCATCACACAGTCATTGTTGTTAGAGTCCTCGGCAACTATAGTGGCCTCGATTTTGACAAATGAGGGAGATCTTCCTCAAGACATGGTCAATGCTTACGTTGCAGGTAGATGGGACACCTTGCAAGGGCCTATCCTCGGGAAGTAGGTCGGGGCCCCTCTTGTAGCCTCACTAAATACAACAACACAAGAGCTACAATGATAGGGCTTAGCACGACCGGCTAAGCAACAATAGGAGTCCCAGATCCCTTGCATGGAGCCTTCCAAGGAGACCTTACTAGGGTGGGTTGGAAGAAGTTAGGCAAGAGGGTTGCAAAACACCGCAGACGTCGCATGTGCTGACATCACCACGAGTACAATCCCTCCACCAAATCCCCCTTCCCAAGGGAAGTAGCCCCCTCAAGATGTCCCCAAACACTTGAGTGAGAGATCTTCTTCAACCTCCTAGTAGACCTACTCAAGATAGTGCCCCAAAGTTCACAGGTGGTTTCTCAAAGGCAAGACATAGGAGAGCCCTGCTTGCTGCCCTCCCCCCCGTTGCTCCTGTACACCCTACCCTTAGAAATAAGATATTTATTTTGAATATAAAGCTAAACAATCATCTTGAATGTAAAGCAACACTAGAAACTTTCTAAAAAGTTCAAATTTTGATCATTAGAATATAATGATATTGGATTCCTTTGAAGTAAATTTATTAACTTATCTCTATTAAGAAGCTTGTTTTGAGAATTATTTTAAATGTGATCATCGGCAAGTTGAGGAGGCGAGCAACACATCATCGGCAATCGGCTTAGTGATCATCGGCAAGCTGATCTAGCAAATGATACATCTTCTACATCGGGTCTACATCAAGCAACACATCTTCGACAATCGAATTACTTATGCAAGCTGATTTGGCAGACAACATATCATCTGCATGGAAAACTGGTAAGTCGGCATAGCAGGCTACACATCATGGGCATCAGGCAACATGACATCTGCAATCAACTTGACAATCATTGGCAAGCTGATGTGGTAAAGGACATGTCACTTGTAATTGGTGTAATTGGCTTGCCAATCATCTCAACAACCTGCTGATGTGGTAGGCAACACATCATTCATGGCCGGCTTGCCCATCCATCAACAAGCCGACATGGCATAGTTGTTGAGGAGGAGGGTGACATGTCATTAGCAATCGACTTGCCAAAGATCAACAAGCTAACATGATTGTTGAGGAGGAAGGTGACATGTCATTAGCGATTGGCTTGCCAATTATTAGTAGCTAGCATGGCACAGTTGTTGAGGAGGTAGGCGACACGTCTTGCCGCGATGATCAACAAATTGAAGTCAGCAATTGGCTTGACAAGGAGGCTGACGTAGCACAGTTGTTGAGGAGGCAAGTCCGACATCATTAGCAATGGACTTCTCGATGTGATCAACTAGCTAGGACGCAATGGATAAGGTAGGTGATTGGATAAGGTACTTTTTTTGAGGCTCCTTGCCTTCACCTTTGGTCTCCATCTCTCTTAGTTCTCGGCTGCCAACCTCGGTCCCAACATATGTCTTTTGAACTGTACTCATCCCCTCATGTGCGGTGCAACATGAGAAAGGAGTCCTCCATCAAGAGGGGGCATTTTTCTTTGTTACACTTTTGTTAAAATTTTGATTCTAGGACATCCATCCATGAAAGTATTGTCCTTTGGTGAACACGATTCTTGACGGGTCCAATTACAAGTAATTGGGTAAATGAATTTGCACAAGGATTGTTTGCTAGTGTTGTGTGGTAATAAGAACTAACCTTTGAATCTTGATATATACTTTGTAGGAGGGCTCTAGAACTATCGACATTTATTGTTGGGCAAGAGATGCATGGTAACACTATGAATTCCATTTTTACAATGTTGGGCTACATACTAGTATTGGCAGACTTTTCTACTCTGTTGTTCATGGATCCAAGCTATCCCATTGTGCCAACTTGAAATGTCTGGTCACTAGAGCAAATGAACATTGATTGACAATGCTAGTTTTGTGACACTAAAAAACCTCATGCATACATGGGACATTGTGGAGTGCACAAGAATCCATCGCAATCTAGATCGAATAATTAGTATTGAGGTCAACCAACATTACTTTCATATAGATAATGTTGTTGACCTCCACAAGATCTGTAATAAGAATTAGCCTTATCAAAGGTTTCAAACAATCATGTCTAACTTGGAGTGCTGGTGTACATGCCCCTGCTACTCATAGGAGTCTTTGTGCACCATCCACCTAGCCGTAGTAGCCCGATAAACACATGAAACCTTGGATATGAGGTAAGCGACAGGAAAATCGATTTCAAGTGTGGATCTACCATCACACGAAGTTTCCTAATTGCACAATGTGTAGTGATCAGAGTGTGCTGACCCCTAGTCACTTCAAGGGGTGAGAAGCCGTAAATTTTAATTCTAAGAAATTGTGTTCATTGTAGCAATGGATCCTTCTAAAAGGTCTCATCACTTGTAGGTGGTTGCTAGTTACCTTCACCCTGAGGGGGGACCTTGTGCTGGAATGCTTTGCATGGACTTGTAGCATGGCAAAGGCATGCAAGAAGATGTTGCGGCATTGCATCAACATTGAGAATGATTGGCGGTGCCTCCCATGAACAATTGGTAGAATTGCAAGACCTACTTGCTACTACAAACATGGGTGCCGGTGCTTTCATTGGGTAGGAAACACAAGCATTGCAAAGGGCAAAAAAAGATCGAGCACCCTCACAATGGTTCAAGCCACCAACTCAATCATTTATGGCACCTTAAAGTTCTTAGGAACAGTAGTCGTATTTGGCCCTGCTCATAGCCCAGGCACCTTTAGAGTTATGCTCTCCACACTCTATCCACCCCAGACACATGCTCTACCCTTCCCCTAGAGTTTCTTGACTTGTAGCACATTGTGACTTTGAGGGGTATATCGTAATGGAAACTTTTGCTGTTGTATATATAAGCTCCAACTTTGCATAAGACAATATGTTGTTCTTCATTGTTCTTGATGATCTCTAATGGTCTCTATGCTCTATGCTGTCTCTGTCTAATGGTCTTAAAATGTGATTCTAGGAGGCTACTCTCCTATTCTTCTTTGCTGATGAGAGTCATCTTTATCTTGGAGATCCTTAGGCTATCTTGTTAGCTAGTCAATAGGCCTCTTTTGGGTGGTTAACAATGTCATTGCAATGATAGAGTGGTTTGAATGGTGTAGTTATTTTGAGCTTTTTTGGAGCATTATAATGATATGAGTAGGTCCATATCAACTCAGACCATGTAGGTATGCTTTTGTGTTGCTCAAGTGCAGCAAATGAGTGATCAAAACCAGATATGCACTACAAGGGTCTGTTGAAGGAAGGTGTTGTCAATTGAAAGGGTTAGAGTGATGTCGTTGGTTTATAGGGAGAGGAGTTTGGGGAATGACAAAGTTGCCTTTACATTATGTTTTGAATGTTGTAATTATTATTTTTAGGAGCATTGTAATTATATGATGATCCACTTGGGAGAGAGTGTGAGAGAGAGAGTGGGGAGAGAAGACAATGGAGAGACAATGTGGTTGGGACAACAAACTAGACAATTTAGTAGATAGTAGATAGAGGAGAGATAAGATAGGAGACAAAATTTAAGAATAGAGGGAGATATAAATAAAAAATTGCTCACCATCTTCTCTCCATTTAGGGGCAACCCGGGCCCCACCATTGGACACCCCTTGCCTGCTATATGACACCCCCTAGTAGAAAGGTGCACAAAGCATAGCTATGAGGGTAAATGCATGCACAAGCAAAGAATTTGAGCCAGATGTAAGAAGAGCAAGATTTTGCAAATGCATTTCTTAGCGGGTATTCAACGTGCAGGGTCATGACGCTGCACTAGAAGGTAGCATGGTTGCCATGGAAGCACCTCTTTGAATGCAAGTTTCGATTCAAATTTTGACTTGCGAGGGAGGAAAACGATAGGCAATGACTATTTTATGGCGATGCTCCACAAGATATAGAGAAAAGGATAGTTAGCTGGACAAGATTGATTACTCGTACATTGATGATCTTGCACTGGATGTTGCATTTGATACTCAACGTCCAATTTGTGCGATGCCTCTTCATGCCTCTACAAGACCCTACATGAGACCATGTGATCATTTCTTTCATTTGCTATGTCTTGTTATGAGGCTTCTTGTCAAATGCTTTTGTCTCTTGTGCAACTATGAATTTTCAAAAGCCATGTATATAACTCTAGGTACTAGTATATTCAAAAATTTTGGACTATTTTTTAGTCCATTTCTCGAATTGGACTTTACACAAGTCCAAAAATTTTGAATAGTGTGTTCAAGTTCTTCAGTAAGATAGATCTCAAATCTGGCATAAATATCCAATTGATTTATTTAGAAAGTCAAACACTGGGCAGGTGAATCTTGATCATATTCTTATATCAATAGCTAATAATGTAGGGGGAGATTCTTTTGTAGATAGTGACCCCCCTGATCAAGCCACTGATCTTGTATAACATGATAATATCTTTTCCAAGTTTTATGTAATGAGACAGTCACAACCAACTTTGTAATGATATACAACTTTTAGTCATATTTACTTGTTATATAAGCATTTGTCATTCTATTTAGTTTCAAAGAGAATTTGTACATTGAAGTATTGTGTATGTCTCATTTTTATTAATATGTGCTTTATTTCCATTAATGTATGTTCCATTTCTTTTATTGTATCATGTTGAACCTCGGGACTAATGTTTGGACTAGGCATTTGAGGGAACCTAGAAAAGGGTGAGACCTAGTGCCACAAATGCAAAACCTGGGGTCATACATCAAACAAGTATCGATCGACGGGTCAATGGTGTAAAATTTGTAGTAGCTTGAGCCACAACACTAAAGAGTTCTAGTATAACAAATAGAAGAAAACAGATACCTAGAACAAGAGTCAAGGGGGACCTACCAAGGAAAAGGCCAAAGAGTACCTGGTGTCACAAATGCAAAACCCAAGGTCATGCACCAAACAAGTATCGGTTGACAAGTCAATGGTGTGAAATTTGCAACCGCTCGAGCGACAACACTAAACAGTTCTAGTACAAAAAATAGAAGCAGATAGATGCCCACAAAGTGGAAAAATAGTCAAGGGTGGCATACCAAGGAAAAGGCCAAAAAATACCTACATATTGCATTCTTTTGGTGGGAAGGAGGGGCATCACAAAAGCTAGTGGTGTAGATTGCGAAAGAAGTAGCTAAAGATGTTGCAAAAGGCATGTGACTAAGAAGACCACACATCCCAAGTGGACATGGTTATAGACAAAGTGGATGCCATAGAAGTCATATGGCTAAAAGGGTCACACAAGATAGAACCAAAAAGGTCAAAGGAGATGTAGCTCCATTGGAAGGAGAAGAACAAGATGGCAACAAAGTTCAGCCATGAGATAAAATAGAGCAAATCACTTGTTGAAGTGGGAAACGGCTTGGTTTGACAACTCAAAGCATTACTGATGATGACAAAGAAAAATGAACAAACAAGTGGGACAATGAATCCCTAGCCAAAGAAGAGGCTCAAAGGCCATTGGAGTGAGAGTAGACCAACACAACCTAGGAGAAGTTTTGCAAGGTAAATGTGATGATTTTGATCAACCAACTAATGTAACTCGCTCCCTATGATACAAATTTCTTTTGAAGCCTAGTGATGGAACAACAACCTATAGCCACATGCTTGACATAGAACATCAAAGTGACCAAAATGGTGGTTTGGGATGAAGAAGTACCCAACAATCGATGTCAAGGTCTGAAAGCGTATAGTGAAGGGCATGATAGTTGATGGGAGCTTAGGCATCAACATGATTTTAGATGAATTCCAAAAGAGGCTCAAGTTGAGGAACTTGAAGCCTAGGCTTGCAATTCAAAATGTGAATAGTGAACAAAAGGATGGTCATGCCCATGGGCATGCTAAAAGACGTTTGCATAAAGATTGATGGAGCCTACTTTACCAAACCATTTATTGTGGTGAAGATCGAGAGAAAAGAGGGTAACCCATGATGCTAGGATAAATTTGGATCAAAGATGCCAAGGTACTTCAAGGTTGGAGGTTAGAGATCCTAATGATAACCAATTAGGAAACTAAGTGTGAATACCTATTGGCAAAGGCATAATCAAAAGAGAATGCAAACCCGAATGTCTAAAGGTTGAGGAATATTATGATTTTGACATTGAAGAAAATATCCTAGCATTGAACATTATGCTAATCGCAATTATTGACACCCTAAGGATAGAAATTAAAGTGGCAAACGAAGCAAAAGAACTACACATGGCTTTTTCTAAGAGCTACACTAGGGCAAATAAGTGAATTGAGGAAGAAGAAGGGGACCAAAGGATCCATGAAGGACCATGAGTTGAAAAAATTCAAATTAGTGGCATGGTTGCATCATTGAAGGCAAACTCAATGTGAGCATGCATGGAGGATCAAAGCTGAATCAGATTAATGAGAAACTTCTGGACAAATTGATGTAATAGGGTGTACCAAGGGGTACAAGGGTTGTGTGTAGATCAGTGTGACCAGGTTTGGTGGTAGAAGGTTCTATTAGGTGTGATTGAGAGATTCATGGGGCTGATTGAGAAATCAGTGGAGTGATTTGTGGATCTAGAGATGCTCTCCTTTGGGGCATATGCATTGTTTCAATTGCCCTTATAAGGGCCTCTCCACTCTTGAATAAACTACTCTACTTGCTTCATTTGTTGATTCCTTGCTATTGTTCCATCATGTGGTATCAGAGCCATGCCCACCCTCCTTGAGCCCTCTTTGAGTGCCATGTCATCATCTTCTTCCCAAACTCTTCATTTCTTCCCTCTCTTCCCATGTTTTTTCCCTTAAGCTTATTCTCTCTCTTTGAAGCATCATTTTGTGAGCCTAGATACTCCTCTTGGCTGCATTGATGGCTGTGAGACTGCTCATGCTACATGGAGTCTTTGGAGCACAGGGGAAGTGTTCCAAGTTTAGCTTTCTCATCAAATTCTTTGATCCGAAATTGGTTAGAGGAGAATCCATCTCTTCACATTTAAACTCCATGAAGAGCATACTGACTCAATTAGCTAGCATTAAGTTTGATCTTGATGATGACATTGTAATTGCTATATCTACTCAAAAGCCTAACTGAGGAATATGGCACTGTTGTCACTACTCTCACCAATATACCAGAGATTAGTTTGGTGGAAATTGAGGCATCCCTCTTGGAAGAGGAAAGGAAAGTCAAATAGAGGAATGACTACAAAGAACATGAGGCATATTTGGTCAAAAGCAACTTCAAGGGATCCACTAGCAAGAGCAAGATGAAGTGCAACTTTTGTGGAAATCATGGACATTTTGAGAAAGAGTGCTATACAAAGAAGAAATGCTCAGCAAACCTCTTAGAAGAAGCAGAGAAAGAAGAAGAAGAAGAACTAGAGGAGTTTAAAGCTCTGACTGGTTTCACCACCCAAGTCAATCTTGATGAGGGTGATGACCCATTTGTTTTCTAAGTTGTTTGTGTGTGTGGTCAAATAATGGTTCTCTGCCCCCCTTAAATGATTGTTAGTCCTTTGTTTGAGGTTTTACCTTGTTGGAACCATGGGGATTTCCATACATAGCCATTATCCAATCTTACAGTCGTAAACCAAGAGCCATAATCAGAGTCAGCAGTCACAGGTTGGGGTCATGAGTGTTGTTACTAGGTGTGAACAAATCATGAAGCTTCCCCATGTACTACTGCTGGGGTGAGGTCATCAATTTGTGGGGGGGTATGAAGGAAAAATTAATGTACTGGGGTGTACCAAGGGGTACAAGGGTTGTGTGTAGATCAGTGTGACCAAGTTTGGTGGTAGAAGGTTCTATTAGGTGTGATTGAGAGATTCATGGGGCTGATTGAGAAATCAGTAGAGTGATTTGTGGATCTGGAGATGCTCTCCTTTGGGGCATATGCATTGTATCAGTGGGCCTCTCCACTCTTGAATAAACTACTCTATTTGCTTTATTTGTTGATTCCTTGCTGTTGTTCCATCAACTTCCTAACAAATTCATGAAGGAAATGGAGGTGCTCTTTGGAGAGTACAAGTATGTAATACATAGACTTGAAGTAGGATCCCACCAAATTTGATTCAATGTTGAATCCCCCTCATTCTAGATGTAAAACCCATTTGGCAATAGAGATACCAAATGAACCCCAGTTATGCCAAGCTTGTGAAGGAAGAGACCGACCAACCGTTCAAAGCAAGATCCATTCATTAGACCAATTGGAGCGATTGGTTGTTTCCAATCATCATTGTACCAAAGAAGAATGGCAAGGTACAAGTCTTCTCCACTATAGGAAACTAAATGAGTAGGCAATGAAATAACCATCCCCATTGCTAGATTAAAGAGTCCACTTAAAAATTTTGGTCACTGAGGTGTTAACAAAGGAATTCCTTATTCAACATAAGAAGCCATCCATGCACTACTCACGTGCGAATGGTCAAGACTTTTAAGGAGCTAACAAGACCCTCAAAATAATCATCCACAAGATGGAGATTGAAAATTGAAATGACTAGGACATCCAATTACACACGGCACAATGGGCATATTGTATAGTGTCCAAAGTCACCATGATACACAACTCCCTCTAATTGGCAATCAGACTACAAGTAGTGGTAGTAGGATTTCACAAAGTGAATGGATGAACTAAACTGCCTTGACAAATTTACCTCCATGCCAAGTCTCCATGTGGCCAATTAGAGGCTATCACAAAGTGCATGGATGAACTAAATTAGGCTTGACAAAGTGTGACTTTGGGTAGCTTGGACCCAAGGAATGATCCAACGAAGAAGAAAGGCATGTCATGCCACATCCAGAAGAAAGTGTTGAAAGAGGTCATGATAGTACTCATGTACACAATGCTCCGCTTGGGGCAATGAAGTAGAAACTCCAACTTCAAGTGGGCCCCTAACAAATTAAACAATACTTTGAGAATGGGACAACCACCTTGGAGTACTTGGAACAAACTACCAAAGCGCATCAATGAGATGAAGATCAAAGTGTTTTGACCACATTTCAAGTTTGCACAGGACGCAAAGTCTTGAAGGCATCCCAATGAGATCAAGGACTGAGGACAACCTACAACTACCAACCAATGTCAAATTATAACATCTAGATAGGGTAATGACTAGAGGAGGTTCCAACATTGGAAAGACTAAAATGGAAAAATCTTAAGATGTATTGCATGATTATAGCAAGGAAAAGCAACAAGGGCCATCGAAAGTGACAAGTAGCAAAATGAGGAGGAAATAAGTAACAATTGACAAGAAGTAGGGAGGGCAACAGACTCCCCAACCATAGCTATATAAAGGCCTCAAGGGGGGAGAGATCAGCCCACACATTGTGAAGATAGTGGGAGAGAAGGAAGGAGTCTCACTTGCGGCTTTCTCACATACACAATGGGAAAATACACACAAAGGTGGAGGCTAAAAACAGTTTTCCTCTTCTTAGTTATGAAAGCCAAAAGAACTCTTGTACAAAGAAATAGAAGAACCCTATATGTGGGTCTCAAACCAAACTCAGCTAACTAAGGTGGCATACTAACTGAGCCACGAACTAGAGTACATAAGGATAGCTGTCATCTAGCTATTATTCATGGGCGGTGTACTAACTGCATCTGCAGCTAACAAGTCGGTGACATAAATGCACAACGGTCACCCTGGCATATCATAAGTGGAGCTCGATATCTCAACATTCCCCCTCGAGCTCAATCCCAATTCCTGCACACCAAGCAGGTCTCTGAACTTGCGTAGCTTCTTTGTGCCCAATGCCTTCATAAATATGTCAGCTACCTGATCCTCTATGCTGACATAAACTAGATCAATAAGACCTAGTAAAACCTTCTCCCGCACATAGTGATAATGCACCTCAACGTGCTTTGTTCTAGCATGATAGACTGGGTTATTTGCCAAGTGTATACTACTCATGTTGTCACAATAAATGACAATTGGCCCATCTGTAGACTGATGCATATCATTAAGTAGCTTATGCAACTATTGCTACCTCACATGCAGCCATTGCTGCACCCCTGTACTCAGCCTCTGTGCTCGACAAGGCAATTGTAGGCTGTTTCTTGCTGCTCCAAGTGACTGCAGCACTCCCAAAAGAGAACACATATCCACTGGTAGATTGTCTATCAGAAATACTACCAGCCCAATCAGCATCAGTGTATCCATGCAACTGTATCTGAACCCCAGCCTCATAAAATAGTCCATACTGCAATGTGGACTTCACATACCTGAGTATGCGTCTAGCCGCATCCAAATGCGGTTTCCTTGGAGACTGCATAAACTGACTTACCAATCCAACAGCATAGCTCAAATCTAGCCTGGTAATAGTCATATAAATCAAACTTCCTACTATGCGTCTGTACATAGTAGGGTCTTCTAGAAGCTCACCTGCATCTGCGCTCAGCTTTATCATCACCCTGTCTACTAGAGGATGCATAATTGCCTTGCTGCAATTTTCCATTCATAATGTCATTCTGCTTTTTGCAGCAGTCTTTAGCCATATGACCCATTTTACCACAATAGTAGTATTCGACATTGCTGTTTGCATTTTGGCCTCTCTGCCATCCACCACCTCCTCTTTGGCTCCCCCTGCCTCTAGAGTTACCACGTCCTCCTCCAAAGGACTGGTTTTCTTGAGTTTGCTGCATATTCTGATTTCTACCACGGCCTCCAGATCGGCCTCCTCTACCTCTGCCTCTACCTCTTCCAGCATTTGAGTAGAAGACAGTTTCTTTTGAAGTTCCTCCTGAAGAAGATGCACCACCATTTCTCTGCTCTTCAGAAATTAGAAGAGCAAACAACTCCTCAAAATCAGGAAATTTTTCACGGACGACAATGGATGTCCAGAACTGTGCATAATCCTTTCCTAGACCATTCAAGGTCACAGAAACTAGATCATCATCTTCCATTGGCGACCCAATGGAAGCAAGTGCATCTGCAATTTTCTTCACCTTCATGTGGTAGTCATTGATGCTCATATTTTCTCCCTGCACATTGTGCAACTCCTGCTTGAGCTACATTTTCCTAGCTTGCATATTTGTGCTGCACGTTTTTGCCAAAGTATCCCATGCCTCCTTTAGCATACTTGCATCTTGAATATGCACAATCATAGAATCTGAAATACTGATAGATAGCCAGTACATAACTTTTCTGGCTCTCTCATGCCATCCTTTAAATGCCTGCGTTTCTTGTTGATTGGGAACATTAGGAAGAACTGGTTCTTCTTCATTTCCTGTAATGAACTCCCAATAGCCTTTTCCCATAAGGAAATTCGTCATTCTAAACTTCCATGCTTGGAAGTTGTTCTTGTCAAGCTTTTCAGTGACAATCTGTGAAAGAGAATCAGACGCCATTACAAAACACTGCAAAATATTCTGTCATTACAAAAAACACAGCTTCTGCCTCACACGGGCAAATCTACAAAACTGACGAAAGTGGTATTTGATTACACAGTCACTTCCTAGTGATGATTTTGCATCAACAGGCAATAAGGATGATTCTGTAACTCCCAGTATCTCTGCGCACAGGCATACGATGCAATTTCTACGGCAACTTTTCATTGACCTGTAGAACAGTGGTCGCAGAGCAAAAACAGGGCCTTTTTCTCAGTGCTTGCAGAGAATTTCTGCCTCCAAAATGGGCCCTAAAATGGCCTCGAATCAAAAAAATAAAGTCACCAAGGGCTTCGCTCTACTCTATAGCATATATTGCCCTATCGCCACACCACGAAGGGCGTCTCAATCTGAGACAATGCACTCTTGCACTTTTCGCCTGTGCTACCTGCAGAGATTTGCTCCCAAACTCGAAAAAGGAAAGCAACACTGGTCCTCTTACCAGGACACCACGAACTTGGTTTGCTTTCTTGAGCTCCTTACCACGAACCAGGCTCCTGATACCATGTGAAGATAGTGGGAGAGAAGAAAGGAGTCTCATTTGCGGCTTTCTCACATACACAATGGGGAAATACACACAAAGGTGGAGGCTGAAAACACTTTTCCTCTTCTTAGTTGTGAAAGCTAAAAGAACTCTTGTACGAAGAAATAGAAGAACCCTATATGTGGGTCTCAAACCAAACTCAGCTAACTAAGGTGGCATACTAACTGAGCCACGAACTAGAGTACATAAGGATAGTTGTCATCCAGCTATTATTCATGGGCGGTGTACCAACCGCATCTGCAGCTAACAAGTCAGTGACATAAATGCACAATGGTCACCCTAGCATATCACGAGTGGAGCTCGATATCTCAACACACATCACTACACTAAGTGACAAGTCCATCCTTGGCCCCTCCTTTGTGCTCAAGGGCCCCCTCCCCCCTCCTCAAGGAAGGTCTAGTGATGAATCTTTTGCTAGCCTTGGCCAACTGGCTATGATGAACCAAAGAGTGGTAGGATAGGCCACCAAGATAACTCATAACTCCATAGATAGATCAATCATGACAATCAACCAAGTCATGGGATGCATGGTTTTCCTTGTCTCACCAAAAGAAATCCTCAATTGGTCAACACGACTAGAGGAGTGGAAAGTTGGGTAGTTGAGGTTAATAATAGGTCCAAAAATAGAAGAAAATGAGTGCTGATTTAGCAATGATGCTTAGTAGACTAACAAGAAATGCGAGGCATCCAAAGCCATATGTCAAAGATGGTGTGCCCAATGCAATCCCCAATTGAGTTGAAAGAGAAATAAAAAAATTTGGACTTGCTCCATGTTCCAAAGGCTAGAGAGCATGAGAGATTGAGAGGTTTTCTTCTTTCTCTTCTCATGAGAGAATTTCTATTCATTGGAAGAAATTTCTATCCATGCACTTCCATTCATTCTCTTGAGAGGGTACAAGTATGGGTATTTCAACCATATTTATTTCTATTCCTAGATCACCCAAATATTTGGTGCCCATCTCCTTGTCTTCGTCCTCTAAAAGGAGCTATTCATTATAGACCCTTTGCTCAACCTCTTTACTCTTCTTTTGATGCCCGTTTCTTCACCTTTTGAGACTTTTGGACTCTTCAATTGAGGCCTTGTGCTACTGTCTCCTCCTAGGGAGAGGTTTCTTGGTTGGAACCTTACTACCTTTTTGCTCACCCAAATTCACATTGTCTGCAAGTTATTCTATAGTGACTTGTTCCATTGGTTTTGTGGGGGGTTGTTATACTTTAGTTGAGCCTTCTAGAGTTGGTACCTTCTCATGTGGAGGTGAAGGGATGAGTTGTTGAGAAATAGGGGTCTCAGGTGATGGCAATGGGGTTTATTCATTGATAGACAGAGGGGACTATCAAAGCAGACTCATTGGTAGAAGGCTCATTAGTAGGAGGAGGAGTTTTTTGTGGCTCATTGGTAGGAGGTTGTTGAGGATCTTTGTAACTAACAATAGGATATTGGTTTCAAATGGATTTATAATGTTTTGGGATGAATGGGTCTTAGGCATAGAGAGTGACTTGAGAAACTGTATCTCCTCAAAAATACTGATTTGTTTGTTAGAGCCCAAGATCAAGGCTCTAGGTTGATTTTCTAGTGAAGAAGGCCCCATTAGAAGTGGAATTGGAGATGGGCCTTCCAAATGCATCGCACTTGACTATGGGACCTCTCTAGTGATCAACCTATGCTAGAGATCATACAAAGATGTGGCTTGAGTTTGCAATGTGCGTCACTATTCCCTCAGAATTCCTAAAGCTCACCCAAAGTTCTTCTAGAAAATGCTGAGCCAATTGATTGGAACTTTATCTTCATAAGCAAACAGGGCCTCTATAATGTATCCATGTTGTTTTGCAATGTGCCTCACCCTTCCCTTGGAATTCCTAAAATTGCCCCAAAGTTCTTTTGGGGAATGTTGAGCCAACCGATTGGAACTTTATCTTCATAAGCAAATAGGGCCTCTATAATGTATGCATGCAAGGTAAAACCTATATTCTTCTTCAAACCAATGTACTCATATAATAATTTGAAGAATGGTCACATCTCCACATCAGTGACTTTGTAGATCATGTACCCCTATGAAGATAAGAATATGTTCCCCTTGAAGAAGCAATCATAATGGGAATTGCTTGGGACCAGTGGTATCTTGCAACCACCCAAGGGCATAGTATGCAGTAAGAAGATGCACTCAAGCAAGCTCTTGTTGAGAAATACATGGTGGTTCTCACTATGATCCTCTAATTCATGTGCATCCAACAAATCTTCTACCACAAAGCCATGGTATATTCACAGAGCTACTCTCTATTAAGAAAATATGGTCAGCTAGGGCAACGCTTTTAATTTGAGTTGAGTTTGATGTGTTAATGAGTGATGAGCTTGGTTGAATCAACAAGAAGGTATGCAATTCGTGGATTCTATCACTGTGAAGGGAACAAGTAAAATGGTCCTCAAACTCTTGAATCTTGAGGAATCCCAGAAGCTGTGCATGGCTTCCAATTCCAGCTAAGAGCGGGATTATGTGATGCATTTAATGATGCAGTTCATTTAAAATGCAAATGAGATGTTGCAATTCATTGCTCTTTTACATCATTAATGGAGCAACCCATTTCAAATGCAAATGAGATGATGCAATTCATTTAAAATGCACATTTAAAGTTTCTTACAATGCACCTCATGAGTTTGCAAGTAACATGAAGTGGAGCATTGCAATATTCATTTTGTTGTGTGCTAGCCATTAATGAAGTTATAAATCTTTCCTAGTACACTTTCTCTACTAGTCGACATAAGACTATGAAGAAAAGAGACGTACTCTAGAGAGGACTACCTCATGAAAGTGTAAGGGAAAGATTTATAACTTTATGAAAGGCTAAGTATCAATGATCATGGAGATGGAGGAATTTTGCAAGAAGATGAAAGGTGACTGAGCTCTAACAAGGGATATTGTGGAATTTTTTAGTGAATACATACATAGGTGGCCATGGCGAGAGCGAAAGGGAAAGTTGGGAACAATTGGGTAGATTATACAAATAGGAGAGATTGAGTATGAGAAGAATCTAAATATAGACATGGTCACAAGAATGGTTGAAAGAAGCAATAAATTGGTCTAAGGTGACTCCTCCCACTACCTACTATGGTGAGGAGTCATGATCTACTTGCACTCATTAAACTTGAAGTCTAGAGGACTAAAAGACACCATGAGCTACTCATGGACAATTGTTATTGTTGGACCACCACTCGAGAGGGTGGCAAATATTGTGGCAATATTTTTTGGGCAAATTGCAATCAGTTTGGTCATTGCAAATGTGGAATTGCATAAAATATATTTGGCCCATGGTTAGAGGAGTACTTTAAAATTTAGTCTCCCATGTTCTAAAGTTGAATGGCACTAGTGAGTTGGTTTTGGTTGCATTCATAGGTTTTGAGCTCATTCATGGATAATGGTTCTTTTTTCCAAGGTTCATGAATAGAGACAGGTTCACAGATAGTGATTTCATGCCTGATTGAGGCACTAGTTCAAATACCCCCAAAGTGGCCTCCTTTTGTAGAGCCACTCCCTTAGGCTCAAGAAGTCATCCCAGCACTATAGGACACTTGTGGCTATTAATAGAATACAAGACTCTGATGTTTTGCATGAAAAGATTGCTAAAACTACTAACCAATTGTTGAAATGGAATTTTGGTATATGCAAAACATCTAAGATCTCTCAACTCTTACTGTTTCTCATTTTAGATTTAACAGAGAAGGAACAAGCCATTATATCAAAGCAAAAATAGATGAATAATGTATAGAATATAAGACAATCATATCCAAATCTTCATTACTCATGAAAATAGATAATTGCAAGAATGCATATTGTGTATTCTCTTCTCATGCTCTTATGCTCTTGCTTTCACACGCTCTCCCTATTACGTATTCTCTTCTCATGCTCTCTCATATTGTGCATTCTCTTCTCATGCTCTCATGCTCTTGCTCACACACGCTCTACCTATTACCTGACTTGGTAGTTGTATATATGATTACAACTTCTAACTATCAAAACTTTTAATCATTTTGATACTAACTTTGGGTGGATTAGTTGACCCCTTAATGCCACTTGGCACACTCGATAGATAGAAATTTGGACTAAATTCCTGGACCTATAACCATGCTTACAATAGTACATCTGGGAGGCTTCAACAATCTGGCTCTTGTAGTATGCAAAGATTGCAACGTCATGCTCACCTTCTTGGTAGCCTTGCTAGCAATCTTAGCCACAGTATTCAAAGTTTTCTTTAAGTTACATACACACCCATGTTACTTGGTCAAATTTTCTTGCTTCACATCACTAGATGAGCACTTACAATTGAAGTTTGCCACTGGGCCGTAGAATGCTCGTAGAAATTCTGTAAAAGAAACTTGATGTTTCAGCTCAAGGTTTTCTCAAATCTAGCCTAAGCGATGAGACTTATGGACAACCTTTTGTGTTCAAAGAAAATGGTGTTCCTTGTTTCAGTGAAGGTCTAGAAGAGATGCATCACGTGATATTTGGTGCCTTGGACGAGCTCTTCTCAAAGACAGCTCTCAAACCCTCCCAAGGCGATGTTCTCATCACTCAATTCAGCACCTTCTATCTGGCGCCCTCCTTGTCCTCTCACTTGGTAAATCACTACAAGATGAGGGAGGATGTGAAATCGTACAACCTTTCAGGGGGGATGGGTTGTGCTGCAGGTATGGTTGTGGTTGGATCTAGAAAAAGATATTCTCCATGTGTACAAGGATAAGTACGATGTGATTGTAGGAGCCAAAAACGTCACCCTCAATTGGTATTTCGGCAATGATATTGATAACATCTTTGATGTTATACATCCAAGCTGTTTCTTAATTGTTTCAGAGGACACCAATATACCTAATGTTGGTCTCTTTGTAGCTACTTTATCTACACTATGCAGCCCTTTCAGTTTGTGTAGGGATCGTCTCAAGTTAGAGAATATACTCACTTGGGTATGCATCCCCCAAGGTCTTGGGTTGAGTTGTCACTGTACAAATTTTTGGGTCTAGGCCAAGACTTTTGCATACTTTAGAGAAATAGTCATCAAAATGGCTTAACGTTGCTACCTCAAATGTTCCCATCAATTGTGAGACCCAAAATCATGTTATTTGCTCTAATGGAAATGGTTGAATGCATGCATTTGTCACTACTACCTACTGTTGATCTACAAGGATTATTTTTTATCTCATTGTTTCTCCCCTCTACAAATGTTGCAAACATGTCTTCCATTGCTATATCAATTTACTATGCACTTTATTTCCTTTCCCCTCAATCTATCCCTTGTGCCTTGGACAAACTCTTTAGTTGCCCTATCACTTAAGTTGTGATCACGGCTAGCATAGCCAAGGGACAAACTATGGCACCACAAACAAGACCCCCAAAACTAGTAGCACCACCTATGGACATGTCTTGGTTGGGTGATATTTATAAAGCATCCAATCAAAGCTAGAAGCACATGTTAACTTCATTAATGATTGTTGGCTAGTAGTGCCTAGCATAACCTCTTATAAGTGTGGCTTGGGTTGGTTTTATAGAGAAAGTTGCACCTTTAGGCGTGGGCACCTTGAGGATGAGAGAACTACAAAGAAGTGCCTTGACTTGTGGCTTTTAGTAGCTAGACAAAAAGACACACAATGCCTAGGTGATGAACGTCCTTAGCATAACCTCTTATAAGTGTGGCTTGCGTTGGCTTTATAGAGAAAGTTGCACCTTTAGGCATGGGCACCTTGAGGATGAGAGAACTACAAAGAAGTGCCTTGACTTGTGGCTTTTAGTAGCTGGGCAAAAAGACATACGATGCTTAGGTGATGAATGTCCTTAGCAGATGAGAGCCATGGGCACGTGGATCAAATTGAAGCTCAACCAATAGCTCAATAAAGGACAAAGAAGAGATCTTCAATCAAAGGATGAATGATAAGATCAAACCCTCCACCAAGTGAAGGGCAATGATGCTACTCATCAGTGAAGAAAATGGAGCTCCTTAGCAAAGAGCATAGAGAGCCAATACTAAATACTAGGTGGAGATTAGATTGGCTCCAAGATGGATCCTATGCCAAGGTTACCAAGACCCTCCACATCTAACAATAAGAGGAGCATCCAAGGACTGCAACGCTAGAGAACACAAGTAATGATGTGAGATGACTAAAGGGGTTAGAGATAGAAGTCTAGCACACTCACCAATGCAAGCAACATAACATCGAGTAACCCTCATTAATCACTAAAGCAAGTTCCATAACACTAACTAACCCTCAATGGTCACCAAATCAAGCACCATAATGCCAACCAACGCTCATGTTTCTTTAATAATACTACAAAAATGTCAGTCTAGCTACACTAAAGGGTGCATTTTATCTTCTCATGCTAAGCAGAGGTTGTTCACAATCCCACCATATCATGTAAGATTTTTCCAAATTAGGTACCTTAGCTCAAAATCCCCTAGTGCGAAGGTCAACCCACAACAACTACATCTTCCACTCCTTTCTAGAATATTGATTTCTTTCCCTTGTCCTTTGAACACATAGCCCTTTCCTAATCCAAATACTCTTGTGAGTGAAATATTTCTATGACATCATTAGGATTCTTTAAGAAGGATTCCCTTGTATAGAAATCAATACAAAGTATTGTGGCACTTTGTTGAATTTTTGCCTTAGATGTAAAGAACTCTTTGATGTGTCATTAGCTACATTGTTATTGATCTTGCATCATCTACAATGTTCTTGTACCAAGTTTTATCTGACTTTTTATACCAATCTTCTTTAGAAGATAGAGTTTGCCATTGCTACAGAAAAGCTGAGTCCTTGGTAGCAAGATATGAGGCACTTCAATGCCAAGTCGCCATCGATCAAGAGCAACATGAGGTGCTACAAACTTAAAGTCAAGGCATAGAGAATCAATTAGTACAATAATCCTGCCAAATCGAGCAGCTCCATGCCCTCCTAAATCACAAAAATGAGTAGAAACTTTGGCTCTAGGAGCAGCTCTAGAGCAGACAAGCTGCCATGGTACCACCCCTTGGGAAGACACCGATGAGATCCACTAGCAACTCCTATAAGCATTCACACATGCCGCTACACACACTTGCACCACGTAGAATTGAAGACACCTTTAACTACTAGCTCACCATCATCGCACATAGCACCACATTAACTTTTCTATCCCCCTCCCTATCACATTCCACCTCCTTCTCTATTGTACTTTTACATATGCCCACCCTATTATAGCTATGGCTTACTTCCATGAGGATGTCGTTTTGGAGGGTGACTCAGACATCCTCACACTTGACACCCAGCCAATCATTTTCAATATTATGGCTTGGTATCACATCTACTGGGATTCCTCCCTTTTTCCAAACTGATAGGCCAATCCTAGAGCTTTTGAAGCCCAATGGCTTGCAAGATGTACCCTAAATCCACATTTTTTGATCGAATGTCTTGGGTGGATGCACTAATATGGCCGACAATATGTATCTTGATCCCTAGCTTTGATCCCTAGCTTCCTACAATAGCACATAGTATCAACCTACATGCATAATAGAAGTAGGCACTGCTGCATGGGTGATTTTAATTCTAACCGCCCTACCCTTAATACTTTTACCCAAGGCCCCATACCACCTACTAGTCCAACTCCTAATACTACCACCACCTATGGTCCCACTTCACAATCATCCACTTCACAACATGCCCCCTCTACACACTCACAAGGGACGATGCTACTACAAGAGTCTGCTAGTCTAAATGGTCTAGAAGATCTGTGCACACTGGCATGGTACTAGCTCTTGAAGCCCATGCACTTCGCAAACATTGAGGGTCTTGGTGGTGACGAAGAAAATTCTGAGGGGGGGATAAAATTCTAATAGAAGAAGAGGATGCCTTATCACAAGAACCCCCACCTGATCGCAACACCTTATCATGTCCTTCACGGCATTCGAGGACATCTCTAACATCAATAGGTGGAGGGGGAAGATGCAAAGTTTCCAACTCAGGTGAAAAGATTTAATGGAATTTTGTGCCTTTGTTGAGCTCCTATAGAAAAGATTTTGCAAATGATGGAGGGCCACCCTTGATAGACACTTGGGCTACATCCACCCAAATGTTAATAGGGTGCCAACTATAGACAGTGAAGCAGGGATCCAACCTTGACAATGGTAGCTCCCATTTTTTAAGCAGAAGGTGTTTAGGCTTTCACATTGCTTGGCTGGGCAAGATCAACGTGTCAATTCCACTTACATGCCTCTCCAAAGACACAAGGAAGGCCTTGGATCCCAATATCATCTACAACTTCCCCCAGTTCAATTTTCCAAAGGTGGCTACCTTTTACACTCACACCGTGCAAATAGAGGAGTTTAACACAACTTTTGATGTAATCCCTGATCCAACCATCATGGCAACAATGCATTTTTTCTAACTACCAATTATTTTGCTATAGGACATCCTTGCACGATGAAAGAAAATCATCAGCGGATCCATTTGGAAATAGCCTTTGACCTCAACATCAGCCCTTAATACCTTTGATGTAATGAAGGCTTTGGATCCCAATATCATCTACAACTTCCCCCAGTTCAATTTTCCAAAGGTGGCTACCTTTTACACTCACACCGCGCAAATAGAGGAGTTTAACACAACTTTTGATGTAATCCCTGATCCAACCATCATGGCAACAATGCATTTTTTCTAACTACCAATTATTTTGCTATAGGACATCCTTGCACGATGAAAGAAAATCATCAGCGGATCCATTTGGAAATAGCCTTTGACCTCAACATCAGCCCTTAATACCCCCAAGTTATGCAGCTATACTTATGTTCAAAAATATTCATGGTCACCACATCCAGACCTTTGAAGACATGTATGGCACACATTTTTTGGGCCACCTCTTCATCCATTATGTTGCACGTCCCAAAGACTATTCGACTGCCACCATAAGATAATGAACAACACCCTCAAGTCTGACATTATGCACCACATTTGATCCATGGATGGATCGTGAATAGGAAGGGGAGCATGTTAACCGCCATGGTTAGCCATGATGCCTCTACCTCTGCCAGCATTTGAGTAGAAGACAGTTTCTTTTGAAGTTCCTGCTGAAGAAGATGCACCCCATGGAGAATAGGGAGAGAATGGAAGGAAGACAATAGAAATCCACCTTGGAGCCGTATGCACCCAAGTGCTTTGTAAAAACAAGAAAGAGAGAGAGAGGTAAGAAAGAATAGGGTTGGACCTCGACAATAACTATTTGTTGTTCCTACTTCAACAGGTGAATTTCAAGCTACATTGGATGTTCACAAATGACTTGACATATAGAGGGGAAGGTATCATGGAGAAAAATTATGGTATGGTGTATGATTAAGGATACATGTTTGGCTTTGCTTTGTGATATTGAGGTTATCATGTTGACTATAATTATTTAATGCAATACCGATGTTTTGGGACTCGAAACTGTGGTGGCTACTTTAGGGACATTGTGCATCCAGACATCAGCTCCTCTTGCAAAGCTCACCTTTCCTTTGTCGCTCGTTGATACGAAACCATCACAGAAGGATGATGGATTGGTGAAAAGGTATGTCATAAAGAAGAGTTCAAAAGGTGGTTTTTTTTTCATAAAATTTTTTTTAATATAAAAAAGCCGGAGGCTTTTGAGGCTATAGCACATCAATAGTACACAAAGAGTGAGCTTATTTCTCTCGAGGTTTTGCATGACAAAGACAAGAGTGACAAATTTACAACCCCGATGACAATCTATCTTAAATGATTTTTGTTTGCATATAGTTGGAAAAGTCTTTAGCTTTTGGAGTTTGTTAGTGTTAATCATTGATTAGGAGGTTGCGAAGGAAGTCTGTGTGGTTGTTTTATGTTGTGCTACCATTGTTGTATTTGGTGGTGGTTTTTAGTTTTTTACTGGGAAGTTATAGAAGGCAGATCAATCTATCACCTGTGTCGATCCATGACCACATGAATACCTGTTTAGGGTTCGCGACCTAATTTGAGTCCTATGTCAAGCATAGAGCATCCATGGTAGGGACCCAAAAAAGTGGCCATAGCCAACCATATGCATTCTTTGTGTCCATTTTGTAGTAGGTCCTAGCCTCGCTCTAGTATGCCTTCTTTCTTTGGTCAAGTTCTGACACCCAGCAACCCTGGGATTTTCCATAGCATGGAGAGGCTGTGAATTTCTCTCTTTCTCTCTCTCTCTCTCTCTCTCTCTCCCTCTCTGCTCTCTCTATTTCTCTATCTATCTATCTCTCTCTCTCTCTCTCTATATATATATATATATATATATATATGAATGAATGAGTCTATGTGTGGTTACATTTATTGCACATGCATTTCTCGTAACCTTTTAAAGCACGGTGGTCTTTAAAGTATTCAAAAGGAGCTTGTGCATTTTGGTGTTTTAATCAACTTTTGCAATGGCCGATTTAATGCTTTTATGACTGTGATGGCACTGTAATTGGAATGCTCGGGCTTTCTATAAAGCTAACTAATTGTTAAACCCTAGTTCATGTGCAATAACTTCCCATAACTTGCAAGTGTTAAACCTGAGTTTAATCTTAACACACACTTGGAAGCAAACCACTTAATTTATAGACCTGCATATGTTGTCATTTATATTTTAAACAAAAGTATAATCTTCATACAATTACAACTCGAATACAACGAGGTGTCTTGAAAGCTGACCCAATTAGTGGCACTTGCAATGTGTCCTAATGTATAGATACTACAATGAGGTGTCTTGAAAGCTAACCCAATGAGTGGCACTTGCAATGTGTCCTTATGTATAGATACTACAATGAGGCATCTTGATGGGGAAATATGCTTTCATTACGACTCCATTACGATAGGCCAATTAGTGTTTACACACCATGAGTAGCAAACCAAATGCATCTAGAGGAGCTTCATTCACATCCATCATGGACACCATTGTGTTTTGTCATTGTGAAAGTTGATCTTGATGGGCCTTCATCTAAGTTTTGGTGTGCTATTTCTTTCTATGAAAGCTTTTCTTCATCATGTTGAGTGTTTTTGGGCTTATTTCTCAATTCTGGTATTTGTGGTTGTATATGTTATTTGACACTCATATGGAATAAAGATGTTTTGGTGTGCTATGAAAACACTTAATTTGGAGTGCAAAATCTTATTTTAAACATTAAGATGACCATCCACTTAGCAATGAACAAACTCCATCAAATACGAAGCCCATGTCTTAATGGGATGCGCTTTACAAGAAGTAAAACTAAAAGAAGACAAGTGCAACACATTCAAGGTTAAGAATACCTTACTTTGATTCAATTCATTGTTGAAATATTTAAAGTTTCAATGCATTTGTTTCAACAAAAGCACATGACATTTAAGCTTAATCACATTTTTTATTTATTCGATTGATTGCTAAAGTGTTTTTAGTTTTATTACATATTTTTCAATTGGTAGCTTAGTCTAACGATGATGCAAAGTTCATAAGTAACAAACCAATGGATGCAAACAATAATCTTTAAACTTTCATTGCCTAGTCGAACATTGATTTCACATTGCAATACCCTATGAACACTAATGTCCTGATTTGTTGAAATGAGTTCTATCCAAGCTATAGCTATGTGGCTTACTATAAATGCTATTCTATCACATTATATCATCCATGACTAAACAGAGAACTCCATGGCAAATGTTGCTCGCATCGTCAAAAGCTTTGGTGAGAAAGGATGAGATTGAAAGCCTTTTACACAACTCATCTAACTCTTGAGCTTTAATCTTCAACTTCTTGCAAATGCTTTCATAATCATTGTATTGTCATATCACGACATGAGAGCCATTGAACTATTCAATGCCAAACTTCCGAATCCAGAAAAAAATCATATGATTGTCATGAACGAGTTTGTCACCAACAACAATCACTCCACTAATGCATATTCAATGGAAACGCACATACATTATGTGTACAATGAATGAAGAAGCTCAAGTGTCACATGGTGTAGCAAACAATGAGGGACTCTTTGTTAAACAAGTAGTGATCCTCTATGATAGGCAACACTCTCATCAAGGACATTCTATTCTAGCCATTTGCAACAAAATATACAAACTAAACGTAGTAGCTTTTTGTAAACAAGAAGAACCTAGACTCTCGATGCCTTGAATCAAGGATGAGTACATTCCCACTACAGAATCATAGAAGCGCAAGCACAATGTAATAAGAATGACATTCATGTCAATCAAACACGAAAGAGAAAAAGAGGTACTAGCAGTGCACAAACTTTGTACTTAAGAAAAGTGGAGGAGTCCTTTACATTTCCATGCCTATGTTGTGGCTCACTAACTTTCAACTCAAAGTTGAGAAGAAAAAATCCACAATAAAATATTTTTAAGCTGACCATGGGATCAATACCAGTGGCACACCATCCAAATAACAAAACATTTTCTCACTCTAATACCACCAAAGAAAAAGTCCAAACATTGCCAACATTCTTGAAGGCAAACATGCCAATGCTGATAGCCACCAAATATGCATCTCCTGAACAAAATAGAGCAATGACTGGTTTCAATAAGAATTCCTTTTGCACAAATTTGAGAGTTAACATATGAAGGGCAATATGGCTTGCATGGGAGTGTTGTTAACGTTTTTGTAGATGTTGATAGAGCACAAGGTGTCTTGCCTCGTTTTCTAAAAGACAATGTGACAGTCATGGTTGCTATCAAACAAAGGTTGCAATATGCCCACAATTACATGAGCAACACAGTTCACCCTACCTTGACAATGTGCACCATGTAGTTACTAGAAAGCCCACTTTATAAGGATAAAAAAGTAGAAATTGACAAAGTGTGGATCATACTAGCCTAGTGCACACAAGATTAGTGGAAGAACTAAGGAGGCTCAAAGCACACTGAATAAGACATGAGAGGGAGATAGCAAATCTATATCTCTTGCAATGTGTGTTCTCAACAATACATGATAGGCCTCTTATAGAGAGTGCCCTTTGAATAGTCAACATCTGTGGGATCCTCTGATCCACATTTCTCCTTGTGGATATCCTTGATCCACATGTCCACATCATGTAGTCCACATCTTAGGGTGGCTACTTTAATACATTCCTTAACACATACCTTATCCTTTAATGTATGTGCACATGGCAGCATATCTCAACACCTCACCTTGGTGCCATGGTCCATTGGCTACTACAAGGTGGTCAGATGTGAGTTACAAATCCATCACCTATTCTTAGTACATACATTGCTACATAAGGTGGTCAAGTGTGGCATTTACATGTTAAGACCTCCCCTGGGTGCTTTCATAGCTACTCTCAGGTGGTCAAGTTTGATTTACAAATGTGTGGGCTGAAGGTGGCAAGGTTTTTGCTTCTTAATACATGTTGTTGATGGCATTCTCTTCTTTACTTGATGCATGATGCTTTGTTCTTCCATGTGCCTTAATGCTTTATGTGTGGATGCCATGCTTTGTGCTATGGTCATCCCATGCACTTGTGCTTTTGGCATGCTTTGTGCATTCATACATTGATTTGTCATTTGTTGCAAAGGTCTTACCAATTGATTTCATTCAATATTGGCAGTGTCTAATTGCTAACAATGATTCTGATCTAACAAGCACATAGAGCTAAAAAAGTCGATCACTTTTCCTTTTTAGAGCATGTGCAAATTCCTCCTGCATTGCAAGTTACACCTTGTCGAAGGTTTTGTGAAGAAGAGGGGCCTTGATGATGTGGCACAGGGATTCACATGTAGAATTCAAATTGTGCTTAACAAGAGGCTGTGTACTTAGAAGGCACTGTTTTTCTTTGATGTGGCGGTGGCCTTGTTGCACAGGGCTAGAGATAAGATGTTCGCGGGTGAAGGCTAGCTGTGATGCGTGATGGAGGATGCTATCGACTGGTGTAGAGCTCGAAGCTCTAGATTTGGCACTGCGTAGAAGCTGCAGGTGGCTGTGGTGGTTGGTACAGTTTGTGCTATGTAGGAGATACTTGGAGTGGACTACTGAGTAGGGTTGTTGGAGTGTCGCTGGTCAATGTAGATGAGTCATTTGGGAAGCCTTGAGATCAAGCCATCTCTTCAAAGCTTTGATGGTCTTTTATGTTGGCGTCACTAGTAATAGAGCACTCATTTGAACTCGATCGGCTATAGATCTACGTGGGCATTTGATGGCATACATGCTCATGAGCCGTCCGCTTGAGGGGTTGCACTATGGACTGTAGAACTTGGATAGTCTTGGAAATCAATGACTTCTACATTAGCGGGTTGTAGAAAAGGAGAACAATGGTCATGGATGAAGGTTAATGGTCACTGCTATCATTCGGATCTTTCTACTTCAGTGCTTCAGATCTTCTTGTCCATCATTGTTTGAGGCTTCTTCTATTTAGTTGTTCCCAATCAAGCGTTGCTTTGCATGTGTGTCTTTATGGACTCGTGGCTATTCTTGCATTCTCCACAAGCCCATGCTTCCAGCAAGCTTTCTTGCTCAACTCTCTTTCACAAACTCTACTTGGCTCATTTTTAGGAGCTTGCTTTTGTAGCCCGCTGCTCTTCTATTGCTTCTACTCGTGCTGCCTTCATGACTGTCTATTTGCTGGGACACCCTCTGAGGCTCAACAATCTCCTCACAGATCTATCTCACAAAATAGATCTCTAAAAGGAACTCTCTCTCTCTCTCTCTCTCTCTCTCTCTCTCTCATCACGAATGACAAAAATATCTCAAAGCAATGAACAAAATTTTCATTCAATGGATGGAATTCTCTCAATCTAAAACTAAAACTAACCTAGGAGAAAACATGTGCTCCTAAGGCAAGCTTATAACTAATTTAGGAGACTAGACCTAAGCTCTGATACCATGACAAAGTGCGGATCGTACTAGCCTAGTACACACAAGATTAATGGAAGAACTAAGGAGGCTCAAAGCACATTGAATAAGACATGAGAGGGAGATAGCAAATCTATATCTCTTGCAATGTGTGTTCTCAACAATGTATGATAGGCCTCTTATAGAGAGTGCCCTTTGAATAGTCAGCATCTGTGGGATCGTCTGATCCACATTTCTCCTTGTGGATATCCTCGATCCACATCTCCACATCATGTAGTCCACATCCTAGGGTGGCTACTTTAATACATTCCTTAGCACATACCTTAGCCTTTAATCTATGTGCACATGGCACCATATCTCAACAGAAATATCCACTTTGGATGGACCACATACAAACTTTACAAAGACACAAAAAAGAAGAACAACATGGAGCCACAAAAGACAAGGACACCAATCATGTAAGAAATGTAAAAAGAGATACATTAGTCCATGGCATATATACGAGCCAACAAGCAGTGGACTTTGAAGACAAACCAATAGCCATTGCTCCATCTAAAGGGTTCTAAGTATATTCAAGGAAAAACATTACAAGGGGCTAGCATTTCCAATGTTGTTCTATGGCTATCCGCGTGCATACAACATAACCACAAGAACAAACTACCAATACATAGTGAAATGGAAATTAACATATATCGATAGATGATTCACATTAAGTATAGAAAAGTTTTTTCAAAAAGACAATGAACGTTTAAGTATGACAAGTTCTATCATCAACATGGGTGCGACTACGCAAAGGACAATTATGAGGCACATCCCTACAAGCAAAAGTTGTGGTGTTAGACATCAACATTGAGAAACTCCTTCAATTCAAAATTGAATTTCGAGAACCCATCTATCTATGCACCTTTGCAGATTATGCCTCAAGAAGAATGTGTTTGCAATGGTTAGACAGTAAGGCCCTCTCGCTTGCTTCATCACATTCTTAGCACTAGAAAACTTATGGTATCCATTAGTTGCATGCTTACATACATTGCATAACACTTCCACGGGAATTGTGGAAGAAGACAGAACAGCTGGCATGTATGATATTATTCATTCAGATCTAGTCATGACCACCCTCCCACCTGCTTCATCACATTCTTAGCACCAGAAAAACTATAGTATCCATTAGTTGCATGCTTACACACATTGCATAACAATTCCACGGGAAGCGTGGAAGGAGAGAATACAATTGACATGCATGATATTATTCATTCAGATCGAGTCACGACCACCCAATACTATGTACATAGATTGTAAGCGATGAAGACATTACTCAAGCATAATGCCAATATCCTCATCCCCATTAAAGGTTTCTTCTTGGTTTTACTAAGTTTCAAAATAGAAGAATCTAGCATAACCATGGCCTGCTATGGGTAGATGGAGCAATACTTGCCTCAGCCATGCAAACATTTGGAGCAGCAACTACAAGAAAAAAGAAACAGGTCAAAGGCCTACCACACAAGAAATGGTATGACGAGGAATGCAAACAACTACGCTAAGAGCTGAAATACATACTGGATGCAGATAGGAATAGCTTTGACATACATAATTGGGGACTTTAACATTGACAATTTAGAAGATGACAAACGAGCAAAACTACAATGCTTCATGTCCCACAACAGCATGGAACAAATCATTAACGTGCCCAGAATAATTTTTTGGCTCCACACTTGAAACCAAAAGGTAATTATTTTCACACAAATTCACCACTTAATCAATTGGAGAAGAAGAACACAATCACACTATGAGAGCGATAGCTGACTGGGTACAATCTCCCCCCCTAGACGAGTGGCTCATGCTTCCTCATCTAGAGTATTTATGATATTCCATAAAAGCACCAAGGAGCCAAAATTATCCCTCTCATCCAAAAATGAGGGATTTGCTTTACATAGCCATCTTAGGTCCCAAAATGAATTATGTCCTCAACAAAATATATTGCTCAAACTTGCAATAATAAAATGAATACCAAATTGGCCCATGGCCATATATAATGCGCTGTGTGACACCTTGATCGGTACCCTCGCACTAACTCCAATCCTCGCTATGAGTTCCATCACCTGTACTCAAGTCGCCAATTACATTAGTTATTAACAATCGATTGAACGAATCACCAAATCAACCGATCGCAACATACCCGCGCTCAAAGCACAATATTCAAGCACAACACCAATAACACTAGTGACATCAGTATTAACATGGAATCACCCACAATCCCGACCATCTAGCATGGAAAAATACAAGCTAGTGAGGCATCCCCAACTAACCACACAAAGTATCCACTAGGACCCCCACCGCGTCCGGTGCGCTCCTATGGAGTACTTTGCCATAGTCACACTCGACTAAAAATAATAATGTCCAAAGCAAGATATATTAGAAATATAATTTTTGTAACATCCCTCTTACTTGGATTGCAACTGACCTCAGTTGCGTGTTTGATTATAGGAACTAAGGAGGTCTGGAAAAGTTCGAAAGAACCGCTCAGGCATCCACTGAGCATCGTCTCTTGGATGGTTCTTAAATTTGAGCAAGTATTTAGTATAGACATTTCCTTTTCGGGTTGAGGTCTGTTGATGATCAACAATGCATTTGGGTTCTAGAATTTCTTCTTCATCAACAATCAATGGGGCCTCTTCATAGATAGGATGAATAGGTAAAGGTCCTTTGAAGGGGTTTAAGAGGCTGATATGGAAAGCATTATGTATTTTCCAATTAACACGTAATTCAAGCCTATAAGCTAGATCATTGATTTTCTAAATCACCTTGAATGGTCCATAAAAACGTGGTGACATCTTGATTACTAGCCATTTCTCAACACTCTTCAATCTGCTTTTCTCAATCCGAAGAAGTACATAATCGCCTTCTTTAAAAAGCATGTTTTTTCGTTTCTTATTAGTTTGTTTTGTGTACTTCTCTTGAGCTATTGCAATCGCTTCTCAAACTTCTTTGAGAATATTGTGATAGTCATGGGTAAATGCATCTGCTGCCTCCACTCTATGGGTCAATCGTGTGATAGGAATAGGTAAAACCTTCCCATAGATAATCTCAAAGGGTGCTCTTCCAGTTGCAAAATGAGGAGTATTATTATAAGCAAACTGTAAGAGATGAATGTATTTGTCCCAAGCCTTTGGTTGACTTCCCACATAGGCTTTTATCATATCCAAAATAGTACTGTTTGTAACCTCAGTTTGTCCATTTGATTCTGGATGAAAAGCTGATGAGAAGTCTAACTTAGTGCCTAGATTATGAAATAATGCAGTCCAAAAATTACTGCAAAACTTCGAATCTCGATTAGACACTATAGTCTTTGGCAAACCATGATGAACAAAGATATGCTTGATGAATAAATGTGCAGCTTTGCTGAGCTGTTAAAGTCTTCTTACATGGGATGAAATAAGCTTGCTTACTAAAGCGATCTATTATCGTCCAAATCATATCATTTTGGTTTGCTGTAGTAGGAAAACTTGTTATGAAATCCATGGATATTTGTTCCCAAGGCTGCGTAGGAATAGGCAAAGGCATAAGCAATCCTGGGGTCTTTCCTTTGTAACTCTTGATCTTCTGACAAGTGATGCATTCAGCTACAAACTTAGCCACATCTTTTCTTATAGTAGGCCAATGAAATTCTCTTGCTATCACTTGTAAAGTGGCAGTCATTCCCCTATGCCCCATATATGGTGGTTGGTGCATTTCCTCCATTACAATTTGTCTAAAGGGTTGAGTGTTGCATAATTTCTTTTGATAAAAAACGTATCCATCAGTGCATGAATAGTCCAACATAGGAATCCAATTGTTATTCTCTAATTTGTTCCATATATTAGAAAAGTTTGGATCTCCTTGATAAGAATTCTTCATACCTTCAAAAGGCTGGGTCTCTATAGTAGTGATGTGATTAATACTTGGCTTTCTGCTAAGAGCATCAGCAACTACATTTTCCTTTCCAGGTTGATACTGAATCATGGGTTGAAAGCTCTGTATAAATGATGCCCACTTGATGTGCCTATCGGATATTAGTGGCTGAGTTAACAAAAATGCTTGATACTTTGCTAATCAATTTTGATAAGAAACTCAGCTCCCATCAAATAATGTTTCCACATTCGTAAAGCATGCAGAACAACGGTTAATTCTTTATCATATGTGCTATAATTGCATTCTTCTGGTTTTAATTTTTGGCTCTCATATGCTATTGGATGTCCATCTTGCATAAGCACGGCTCCAATTCCATATCCACTAGCATCGGTTACAACTAGGAGCTTGTGTGAGAGCTTCTTTCAAAGCTGTAAAAGATTTATCTTGACGCTCATTCCATAAGAAATGCTTAGCTTTTCTAAGAAGGTCTGTCAATGGATGTGCAATGTATGCGAAATTCTTGACAAACTTTCTGTAAAAGCTACACAATCCCAAGAATGATCTTAATTCATGTATATCTCGGGGTTTAGGCCATGTGACTATGCACTCAATCTTCTTTGGATCTACTCGAATCCCATCGACGGATACAATGTGACCCAAATACTCTATCTGATCTTGAAAGAAATTGCTCTTTTCAGGATTTATGTACAATTGATTTTCTTTCAAGAGCGAAAAGACTAGCTTCAGATGTTCCTTATGCTCCTCAACATCTTTGCTAAACACCAGAATATCATCGAAAAATACTACTACACAATCTTGGTGTTTAAGGAAGATTCAATTCATCATTCTACTAAAAGTAGCTGGAGCATTAGTTAGCCCAAAAGGCATAACTAGGAACTCATAATGTCCCGTTTGAGTTCTAAAAGGAGTCTTGTATATATCCTCTTCTACCATACGAACTTGATGATAGCCAGATTTGAGATCTATCTTACTGAAGACCTTGGCCTCTTTCAATTTGTCCAAAAGATCATTAATCATAGGGATTGGATATTTGTTCTTCACTGTGATTTTGTTTAGTGCATGATAGTCTATGCACATTCGGTAGGTTCCATTTTTCTTTTTGACTAATAAGACAGGTGCTCCATAAGGAGAACTACTGGGTCTTATCAATCCTCTCTCTATCAGTTCCTCCACTTGCTTTTGAATTTCCTTTTGTACTAGTTGATTGACTCTATAAGGAGCTTTGCAAGGTGGAGTATTGCCCGGTAGGATTTCTATCCTATGATCTTCAGGTCGAGAACATGGTAGTCCAGGTGGTAAATCCTCTAAGAAACAATCAGAAATTTGAGAAAGAAATTTTTGGTGCGTAGGCTTAGTGTTTGGCTGAGTAGCCGTTACCATATTCACCAATATAAGATATGTCTTCTCACGTTTTCTAATTGCTCTTTTGGCTTGTGTGTGGTTGAGTAAAGGACTGACCTCAGATTTCATTGAGCTTTTCAGACATATTTCTTGTATGTCCTTCTCAATCCACATCTGATGTGAATCGTAATCTATCTTAGGATTGTATTGATGCCTCCATGGCATTCCTAAGATGATGTCCACTCCCTGTAGGGGTGCCACTAGAAAGTCTCGTGTATCCTTGTAGGGTTTGATTGAGATTTTAAGATTCTTGACTTCTCTAGTGCAATTGTATTTTGTTTTGGTAAAAGCAGCTTTGACCTTGTAGCTAGATGGGAAAAACTCTAGGTTTAGCTTTGCTAAGGCTCTTTTCGAAATGAAATCATGTGTACTACCATCGTCATGCAGAATAACAACCTCTTTGCCATTAATGAAACCTTTCATCTTTAGAAGAGCATGACAATTATACTTACCTCCCTCTTGCTTGGCTGCTTCATCGTCAATCATGTGCACTTTCGCCGTCGGGGTCTTCTTTCTTTCAAGACATTTAGTGGCTATGTGTCCTAGCTTGTTGCATTTAAAACACCTACTTTCTTTCTTTGGAAAATTCCCACCATTCGGCTTCAAAGAAGAATCTGTCTTCTGTGGTACAAAACCATTTTTAGATTTAAAGAAGGGCTTTTTATCAAATCTCTTTTTCTTATGGAAAGGTACATGTCGTTCTGAATCTTTCCCTATAGCTTGCACTAGCGGGCAGAGCGAATAAATTCAATGTTCATATTATTCCTTATCTCTTAACTTCAATACATGGATGATAAACTTGAATATATGGATGATAAACCACTGTTCTTTGAGAGTTCCTCATAAGCTTCTCGAGATTGAATGTCAAATTCATATAGGCAGGCCCCATGAATAAAATTCACCTTGTTTTAGGAATTTTTTGAAGTATAGCCACTACAATTTCTTGCTAGAAAAATTTTGAAGTTTAGCCCACAATTTCTTGATGGGCTTCTGTGAACTATTTGATGGGCTTTCTGTGAACTGAAGTTTAGCCAGTACGATACCTTGATGGGCTTTCTGTGAACTATTTGCCTCAGTTCGTCCCAACATACAAACGAACAAATGGCTGAACGCGCATTTTTCCTCCACCCAGCTTGCCTACCTTCTCCTGCAAGCTCTTCCTCTAAGCTCTCTTGGGCTTCCTCTGCCGTCGCTCTGCAATTGGCCAGCCGTCATCACACATCCCGTTTCGAGAGCAGCAACAGCATCACCAAGCGCCACCCGCACGCTGATCAATTGTGGGTTCGCCGTGCACAAAATGCAGACGAAGGCTCTAGCGCTGGGGTTGGATCGGTCGTAGAGGAAAGGCCTGGTAATTTCTCTGGAATTTCTGGCTTCTCTGGGTTTTAATCCCGATTCCTGACAGGGGAGTTGCAAGCGCAGAAGATTTGGGCCTCTGTGAACGTTAATGTCAACTCTCAAGTACTTGAATTTGCATCCGTTGAGACCATTCTGTCCTATAGATTTGCCGAAACCACAGGCGTGCATTATCAATCCACTGAAGTGTACATTCACTAGCCAATTCAGGGGGAGCCTTCATATGAATTCAGCTATGGGGAGACTAGAAGTATACGTTTTGCATATCATAAATGAAAGGGATCAAGACCGAAGTAAGTTAGGCAAGAAACGATATAAGAACGGAAAAATGGTATCCATTTGTTCATTATTAAAGATATATAGAGCAAGTACTCCGATAGATTTGCGATAAAGCCATCAATTTAGGAGGCTACGCCATCTCGGCGCGCCTGAGCTGACCAACTTCAGATCATCTTTTAATCTATCACCCAAATCATGTGCCCCAAAATCAGGCTGGTTCATGTCAACCTAGCTACAATGCTTCCTCCCATCAATCAGGTAAAGAACCCAGTCTATTGAAATGACAGCCGTGGGGTAAAGGTTTGGTAGAGGAGGATAGATATTAAAACCAGGTATTTAAATCCTTATTTTAACATAAGAATTTTTGATAGTGATTTTCTTTTTGGGATAGGGGTTGGGATGGTTGTGCCATTAAGTTTTTTATTTGAAATCCATGCCCTACTGTTTGCCTAGTCATTATGCCATGAATAGCGAACTTGCCAACGATTGTTATGATGGTATTCGCTCGAGATGGCTAGCTCTTATTTAATGGAAGCTCTCTCACGATTCTCAAGTGAAGAGCTGCCTCATTTAGAAGACCTCATAGCAGCCTAAAAAATGGAGGACACATCAACAACATTTTCAAACTCTTGAATCTTCTTCATTAGCTAATTCATTTGACTAAGTCGTACGGATTACTGAGTCTAAAAAGAAACTGAAGCCAAAGGCCATAATAAATAATTGCATGTTCTGAGCCTAGAACCATTCTTAGTGTTTTTGTGTGAGCGAAGTACTATCCTCCTTGTTCTTTAGCCGAAGCAACTAGGAACAAGCAACCATCTGCTATTAAAGTCATTTTAACCAGAAAAGCCCTTGTCCACACTTTGTGTAGCAAGGTAACGAAGAGTATTTGCTGCCTGTATTCCTGAGGTGTGTCTTGATCAACTTGCATGCCCATGTTTGAGGGAGATCTAAGGGTAAATAAGATCCATGGGAGCAGGGCTTTGCTAGTGTGGACAAGGGCTTTTCTACTGTGAACAGGGGCACCCTTTTGCTCTAGAATCAATTATATAAAATGAAGACGAGGAAGGAGATCTTGTGAGTGAGTAACTTGGTAAAGATAAAGCTAACAAGGGATCAGTTGGCGGGTGCTGGTCCGAAGGTCAACACAAATCAGCTTGCCCTAATTGACTCAACATACTTCCCAAAAATGTCAGTGGTTTGGTCACTTTCATGAGCGATTTAGATCACTCTTATTTGAGGAGATAAGGCTGCTGTTGCTGCAAGAGGATTGCAATGTACAGCTTCAGACCACTCACACGGCTGATACATTTCCTCGACCAGGTTTGCATTGGGCTGCATTGGGCTCTACCCGATTGAGATGCGGAGACGCAGAGATTCCCTTGTGCGGCAGACCAGACAGAAGTGCCTAGAAAGACAGAAAGTTTATTAAAGTCTTTCAAAGACTAATGGGTCTATGAGACTGTGAGAAACCTGGTACAAACAAGCTGTGGGGGTGGAGCTACTGAACGAGCATCCACACCAATGTAGAATGCAGAATGCAAAAATGCAAAATGATAGTACGAAGTACAACTTAGTCATGCCAGTGGTCGATTACAAATCACCACCACCACCACCACCACCACCACCATCATCATCATCATCATCATCATCATCATTGCCATCATCATTGCCATCATCATCATCATAATCATCATCATCATCGTCATCGTCATCATCGCCATCAGGACATCAGGGTGGATGAAGCAATGGAGGCATGAAATCGGCGATAGAGTGCTATCGGTAGTTCACGAGTGTGGCTCTGTGACGTCTCGTAGTCATAGCTCTGCATCTAACAAGGGCCATAGTAACCCCTATCGGTCAGGCCCCAACTCTGAAGAGAGAGGGGATGTCTCCTAGTGTAATTTGCGCGTCAACCCTCTTGTCTAAGCCGTCGTGTCACTGGCTTTGGATCGTGATCATGTCGAAGCCTTGTCTCGTGGGTGTCCATTTGTTTTGGCAGGAAGAACTCCGTGATAGAGCTCTGAGAAGGGTCTGCTAAGGAAGAGGTCTGCTCCTGTCTCCGTGATCGAAGTATCCTCTTGCGGTGCGTGACTACCTCATGGATGAAGCCCGCCAAACATCTCTGGTTTGGGTAGAAGAGGATTCGGGACAAAACCCCAAAACTATCTCTGAAGAGGCAGTAGAAACGCCCTCGGATCTCTGTCACTGACTATACCACAAGGCAACCCATACAGCTTGAATAACTGCGCAACAAATTGATGAACGAGTTCAAGGGCCCTTTTAGTGAGTAAAAATGTAGCCATCTTCGTCAGTCTATCCACCACAAATGAAATAGCATCGTGGCTCTGATGGATTCGAGGTAATCCCACAACAAAGTTGATGGAAACACTCACATTTACTTCTAGGGATGCATAGAGGATGCAACAATCCTGCAGCCCTAAGGCGATCCGCCTTATTTATTTGATACTATTGGCATTTTACCACATAGTTAGTAATATCGGCGTTCATCCAATCACGTCATGGAAGGAAATGGTAATATTAACAGCCAATCACGTCATGAAAGGAAATGGTATCCATCCAGGACGTGATTAGTTGTTAATATTTTGTACAATAGCTTTCTCTTTTCCTTTGTTGAAAGGTTTCCGAGAATTCAATTTTCTCTCAGCAATCTCAGCCAATTTAGTGAGGTCTTTCATGGTGGTTGGATTGAACATTTCAACCTCATACCTCGCTTTCGGGGTTAGGGCTGCTAAATACTTTTTCCTTCTATCATCCTCACTCTTCTCAGGTAACTCTAAAGAGAGTTTCCAGAGTCTAGCTGTAAATTCAGTGTTACTCTCGTTATCGAATTGCCTGAACGTTTCCCAGCAGAAGGTCAATTCTTCTTTATGCCTCGGAGGCATGAAAGTGGCCTTAAGCTGCTCTAAAAATTTGAACCATTGAAGAATAGGCTCTTTTTCCGTTTGTGATAAGGACCACTATATCAAAGCATCTTGTAGTAGATGTAGTGTGGCAAGAGCGAGCTTCTTGTGGTCGGTCTTATCTTGATGGGTAAAATATAGCTTAAAATGGCGAATCCAATTGAGGATTTTATCCGCCTCTCTTGCTCCATCATACTTTGGGAACTCTATTCTCTCTCGGGGTTGGAATTTAGCTCTCTTTGAGGGGGTACTTAAATTGTCATCCCCAAAATTCAGCACTCTCTTAGTCCCTAATTTTGTCATAATGGACTGTTCAATCATATGACTAAGTTGAGAAACCAGCTTATCAACGGGGGACTCCTCTCTCCCTCTTGCACTTGGATTATATAAATCCATGTGTACGGGATTTTGAGTTAAAGGCGTAAACTCAGCGCCTTGCTCTTGGATGGACTCGTTTCTTCCTTCGTTTCTGAAGGAAAACTCCCTATCAAGAGATTCTTGAAGGAGAAATGAAGGTAATTCTATATGTGGGTTATCATACTCAATATGTGTGTAACTCTCATCTACATTATCCTCTTCAGGAGGAGGTGATGGTGTTCTCTCCCTAAGGAAAAAGGACAAGGTCATTATTAAATATCCCTTCCCCTTCCATTCTTTCCTTTTAGTAATACAAGAGAGAAAATGACTTGCTGTAATTTCAGAAAAGGGATTTATTTTACAGAAAAATTTTAGTGTTATAGAGTTGGTGGTACATATCCGACTCCCGCTTCGTTTGTGTCGAGAAAACACATGAAAAGACCTCTTCTTCCTTCTCTTTTAGGCTTTTCTTCTTGTATTTTCTGCTGTAAAATAATTGGACTTGTATCGACTCCCGCTTCGATTGTGTCGAAAAAACACTTGAAATGATTGGACTTATTCTAGTCTTACAAAGGTATATATTGTATTTCTGCTGTAAACTGGTGCGTTCCGTTTGGGCTACTTATTTTGAGTGGATTGGAGCTCTAGATACCGTTATAGGGGGGTACTTGGTGGGTGGATCACCCCCTTAAAATCTTGTATAGATCTGACTTTCCGTTGGGGAGAACAGGGGGGTCTCTTTTCCTCACGGTTTAAGGGTTTTAAGGGTCTATTTGCACCACCGGGGGAGGGGGGGGGGGTCATCTCGTTAGGACACCCCGTTCCCCATCCAAAGACCAGAAAATTCAGAGAAATCCCTTACCTAGGGGCTCCAAAATCGAGGATTTGCGATGATCAGAAATGTCTTCCTCCAAATCTCACACCTTTGCTGGCAGCCTTCCAAACTTGCCCTTTGTAGGCAAACTTCTTCAGGGCTGTTGCAGCGGGCTTCAGTATGCACTGTTGCGCACAGGAATCTGCTGGCTGCCATTCGGTGTCCCGCGCCCTTCCTTTCGCATGCCTCTCCGCTCACGTGCAGCCTCTGCGTAGAGTGCTCTTCTTGTCCTTCCGTGCAGCCTTCCTTCCGCGGCTCTCTTCCACGCAGTCTTCTCGTGCGCTCTCGCCCTCTATCCTGCGCACCCACCCTCTTGCTGTCCCGGTCGTGGATTGTCGCTGCTCTGATATCAAATGTGAAGAACCAGCCTTCTCAAGAATGCAAATGTGTGCAATGCATGCAGAATTTGAATGCCGATTGGTCCTCCAATGGGGAAGAGCGCCTTCGTGGGAGTACTTGTTTCTATTTTCGATCAGAATGCAATGTGGTAGAGAGGGCGGATGAATGCAATGTGGTAGAGAGAATGCTACGTGAGATTCACAATGAAAGGGTGATACCCTTTCGTTAATGTCCCTTGAGATCACTCAAGTTCCATCTTCCCATTTACACCTACCCTTAGCCTATGACCCATGCATCTACCATTCAATGCACCTTAATGCACCCTTCCCTTCCTATTGCCCCTAGGACCTAGACACGTGTGTGTACATCTTTATTAATAGAATAAGTATCACATATGCAAATTCGATGCCGTCTGAAGCAGTGGCTCTAGCTCGAGTAGTCCTATCTACTGAGATGATCCACCGCCATAACAAATCGGTTAGTGTCCATCATAAATACAAATACATGTTAAACCATTGGCGTATAATATATAATAATAATTCAAAAGAGAGTTTGTTTGAGTATACTTGTGCTTTCTAAGTTAGAAATGTATTTTTGCCTCTTTGTAGAAACGAGACATAAGTGTAAAGGGCCATTTAGCTTTTTATGTTTTAAATAAGAGAGAGAGAGAGAGAGAGAGAGAGAGAGAGAGTTTCTAGTTTTTTGGAAGTTTTTGTTTCTTGACTTGCTTGTTTATTTTTGCTTAAGTCACCTGCTTCGTTTCTTCTTTATTTCTTGTTTTCATTCTCTTTTGTTTATTTGACGTATTTTAGTAAGCACTGGGTTTGTCCAAGAGACTCCGCGGGTCTTTAGAAACCCAGTATAGTTGCTTATGCTTGGGCACTGATGACGACATAAGTGTTGCTTTGCTTGCTAAGTATGACTTCCTTTTGTTTTTCATAAAAGTTTTTGTTTACCTATTTTTTCTTCTCTTTCATTTTCTCTTTTGTTTTCTTTGTAGATTTTTGATCTTTAGAACAACAAAAATTCTAAATTTGTATGCTTGGACTTATTCTAGTCTTACAAAGGTATATTTTTCTATCGCCTTAGCGGACATGCAAATTCTTTGAATTTTCATCCAAGTGGTGATCAGCTGTTCAACTACATCGTTTTATCTTACGCGGCTGCAGAAGCCCCAACAACTAATCTTATTCTCATTTATTCTTATTATTATTTTAATTCTTTTCTTTTTGTTTATTTATTATTATTATTTTTTTATTTTTTAATTTTGTCTCTCTCTTTGTATCTCTCCCTTAATTTTATTTTATTTTTAATTTTATTTCTTTAAAAAGTATGCTTTTGCGTTTTGTTTTAGTTGCTCTCCTTGGTTTATTTCACTGTATGATCGCTTTATTATTTATTTATTTTTTATTTTTTAAATTATTGGTAACTTTCCTTTTCTCTTTCTCTTTCTTTGGTGCTTCTAGGTTGATTAAGCTCTTACAGTGGCCTTGGGGCCCTGGCTAACCCTAATTGTAATCGCCAGTTTGGGGGTATATTGGCATTAGCGATACATGCTATGATGAATTCGCCTTTTGGAAACCAACAGGGCGATCTCCTGGGATGTCATCTGGCTCCTGTGACATTCCCTTGTAGTAGTAAGGGAGGAGTTACCTTGGGACGAGTAACGACTGTGCAAGCAAGCCCCCCCCTAAATACTAGTCTCGCTTCTGTTGGAGTTAGGGGATATAGCAATGGAGAAACTTCCTTGGGATGGGCAGGGAGAGTGCAAGCAAGTTCCCCAATGTTGGATCGTTTGACCTCACCGAACAACATTGGAAATTCTAGTGATGGTCTTGTCTCTTTGGTAGGTGATTTAGTTGGGTCTAGCTCGGTAAATCAAAACAAAAAAGTTAGAAGAAACATATATAGAGAAAGGTATAACTTTTTAGCTAGGTCAAACATGAATAATCTTCATGATTTTGGGGAAGGTAACATCATACATCCCTGCTGGTCGAACCAAGAAGTCAAATAGAAGACTTTTGGTATGAGGGTCCTGGAAATGTGAATGGAAGCATTGCTTCTCCAATCTGGCCAACGAGGCATACCGTCTGCTCAGACGAGCCTGCATTGCCGGTCTCATGGTGAAAATGGGTCTAGAAAAGATAACCCCTAGGTATGTATAACCCCTAGGTCCAGAAAAGATTGGACTTATTCTGGTCTTACAAAGGTATATGTATATGTATATTTTGTATGATTGGACTTATTCTGGTCTTACAAAGGTATATGTATATGCTGAAACAATCTCTACCGGTGACCTGTCAAAGGTAAAACTCTCCCGATGCATCACGACCCGAGATGTATCGAATATCATAACCTTGGTTTTACCAAGGTTGACCTTCAGATCATGTGACTCACAGAAAGACAGCTCCCTCTTCCACATCAGTTCCGATCCTTCATCCTCTATCATTTCCGTTTGCTCTGTTGTCACGGTCCCAATAATGTTTTGATCAATATGGAGCTCGCCAATGCTTGTGTAGTTTACACCTCCTTTTTATTCTGTGACTCACAGCCTCATTAACCTCTCTCTCCAATTGACTAGCTTGTAGTCTCATCATTCGAGAAATTTTTCCCTCTTGGTTGAAATACCAATTGTACTCGGAATCTCATCTGTCCATCCAGCAGCCAGCCCTTTGTTAGAAATGGACCAACAGAGGGTATGCACAGCGGAAGACTGATAGAATTGCCCAGGAGCTCACACAGTGTGGTGTGGGGTGTGGAGTCCCAAACGTCTTTAAGTTATGTGCATAGGATAGATGTGCAGACTCATCAATTGGCAATGAATCAGTCAGATATAGAAGACACCAAAATAATATATTTCCATCCAAAGCTATGGACACAATACAAAAGAGATAGATCCAGAGTCCCACCAATGGTGTGGTTCTCTGATCTTACCACAAGGTCCTTCTCCTATCTGCCGGCTATCTCTAGACTCGAGCCTGCGTTCTCCACCTCGAGCTTCTGTAGACTTTCTGTCCAGATCCAAACACCTTGCTGCCCTAGAAGACAGCCAAGGTCCAGCCCTAGATGAACTCTGTCTGCAGCAACTCCTAGTCTCCTCTGCCTCCTGGTTGTAGGCCTGAGGGTGTGAGTATAGCTGCTCCTGATGCTCCTCTGATGGCTGAGCTGTTGAATGATGAATGAGGCCCAAGTCCTGCTGCAAAAACCGACCAGAGGAGGGGCAAAATAGCCGACTCAGTCAGCCCCTCCCTGGCCGACTTGGTCTGTCAAAACCGCCCCCTTGGGGCCCTTAAAACCAGGGCTTTTTGACCTTATTTCTATGCAGGGGCCCAGCTCCTTATGCAGGCCGACTTGGCCAGTCTGACCAGCTCCAACCAGCCGACCTTCTGGTCGCCTGGTTGGCTGGCTCTCCTGCCCTATATAAGGGCCTTTGTGGTCCTCTTTGCAGGCGCCTGTGCCAGTTCTTTTCCCACCTCCTGTGCGCCTTTATCAGGGGCCTGTTCCAGCCCGCACATCCACGACATGCTACACCTTTGCCAGGCTACTGTGTGCTGCCCACATGGCAGCCCTTCTGCCTTTTTTCCTGTGAGGTGCTGCCCATGTGGCAGCCCCCTCTTCACCATGAGTCTCCTGCCCACATGACAGCCAAGATGCTGTCCATGTGGCAGGCCATTCCATCTCTGGTCCACCCCCCCGATGCACTCCTCATTTGGGGGCTCACAGATGGGGAGGTGACCATTCCAACACCCTTACAGATGCCAAAGAAATGCACACAGACTGAAATAGAAGAAATCTGAGCTACACACAATCCTGAACACCAAAACGTGACCTACCCACTGAGATCACTTGAAATAATTGCACGCTTGGATGCCTCGGCTTTATCTTTCTTCACGGCATCCATTGATGTAGTCACACGTTGACCAAACAAGAGCTCACAAGATGCCTAGTCATCAACAAGCTCTCAGAAATCTCACATACACTCAGAGAAACTCCTACTCTTTGAGAAATCAACGGTTTGTATGTAGTATCTCTTGGACCCTCTCGAACAGATCGTCACAATCTGAATTCTCTTCTCGACCAACTCCAGGTTTGATGTAAATCTCATGCAATGTTCCCACAAATCCTCACAACCTTGCTCTGATACCAATTGTTGGAATTGAGATGCGTGAGATAGTGAATTGCATGCAGAGAAAATTCAATCCGTATCCTTCATATGTGATAAGATTCAAAACAAGACGACTCTGCAAAAGACTCAAAAAAAAACCTTTATAATCTTGCTTAGACAAATGCTCAGCTCGACCAGGCTTGTTGCGTACTTACTGTTGGGGTAAAGGCACATTGCCACCCTTTTAAAGTTATGACACCTATGACTGTCTTAAGACAGTCATAGGGTGAATCCCTAATCCTAATAAAACTCTATGAGTTTGTGGTGTGGCTCAACACTTTTACACACCCACACTTCTTGTGTCTCCCTCTCTCTCCACTCCCTCACTCTTTCCCTCACAAGTGGTATCAGAGCCTCTACCTCTCCCTCTCAACTCCGGTCTACCCCTCCCTCTACCCCTCCCTCTCCCCTTGGGCATCGTACCCTCAGCAGCGGCAGCAGGAGCAGGTCGCGCGCGAGCAGGGCGGCAGCGCGCGAGCAGAGCGGGGCAGCGCGAGCGAGCAGGGCGAGCAGCCAGCGCAGATGCTCATGCAGCTATAGCTGCAGCAGCAGCTAGCTGCTGCTAGCTGCGCGGGTGCAGCCAGTGCGCGCACCGCACAGCACCGGCCGCGCGCAGCCAGCGCGAGTAGCGCGCAACACTGGCTGCGTGCAGCCCGTCGACCGGACAGGTACGGCCATCCGTACCGACTGTACGGATGCCGTATAGGCAGCCGTACCGTACGGACGCGTCCGTACTACCGTATGGACGCGGCCGTACGGACGCTGCGACAGGAGGTACAAGTCGAAAATTTTTTTTGGGGATTCGTGCCCTCGCAGGTACAGGGTACAGCAGGTACAGCAGGCACATATTTTTTTTTTGGGAAGAAGGAAAAGAGAGAGCACTCTGCTCTTCATTCCCGGAAATTTTTCAGTTCTCAAAACTGTGTGTTTGAGGTACAGCAAGTACACTCGTGTCCCTCGTGCTTGAGGTGACTAGTGCCACAGTGTGTGGTGGTTGCACAGTTATTTTGTTTCGGGGAGGTCAGATGCCTTGATTTTGCAGAGGGCTTTTATGCTTTTCCTGAGTGCAAATCTCAGTTTTCGGGTGACAATTTCAAGGGGCTTTTGCCTGGAAGTGTATGCAGTGTATGCCTTGAGGCAGTGTGGAGCCAGGGTGCCCACATTGGTCTTGTTTCCGCAGTGTATTCAGTGACATTTCTTGCAGGTCACATTCTGTGTACGACACTTCGAAAATCTCAGTTGAGCCACGCTTGGCCAGGGCGCATCGAGTTTACTCGGTCCCTAACTGTCCATCGTTGACAGTGCTCAAAAGGTTTTCTCTTCAGTGTTTGTACGTTGGGATCTGTGTTGTTACTGTGTACACAGGGCCGTTTATGCATTACATTGTCAGGTGAAAGTGCCAGGAGAGCGCTGTATTTTGTATGCTACCTCCGTGTTGAGGGTGTTTTTCACTTGGTACAGGTGTCAAATCAAGGGGCTTTTGCCCAGATTTTGCTTGTGAGCACTTGAGTTACTGTTTGAGACCTTCAGATGCCTTTTATCTCTCTGGCAGAAGGGTGATTGTTTGGGATTTGTCCCATACTTTGTTGCAGGTTTGTGACAGGCTGAGGTATTTGGAGCCTTTTTCAGTGGACAAAACAGTGTATGACAAGTGGTTTATGCATATAAAATCAGTGTAATACCTCATCTGAGGTGGGAGAAGTGTCCAGGACAGCAGTGTTTTGTGCTTCGTCAGATGATGATGCACTGATGAGGCACTTGTGGAACAGCTGCAGCATTCTGAAGTTACTGTTTTATGCCTATTTGAGCACGGTACAGTGTGTCAGAAGGTACAGTGACTGGAGGGAAAATTTTCTGTTTTGCTGCAGATTTTTTTTGACAGTAAAAAACAGCACTATTGCGAGTGTTCCTGGCTCTTGATAGAGCAGGTTTTCCAAGGAGGGGGTCCAAATTGATGAGGTGTCACAATGGTGATGTGGCACAGTGGAGGTCACATACATTGTGCTTGTGCTTAGAAGGCACATGGTGACATGGCATGATGCTAGACACTGTGTGTCACATGCAGAGTACAAAGTGTGCCTGTGAGGCACTGTGTGCTGCACACAATTATGCATTATGGGCAGAACAGTGTTTGAATGTACTTCTGCTAAAGAAGATTTCTAAGCCCATAAGGGTGAAGGGTGTCAAGCCATCTGGGATGGCAGATGATGAGTGGGAGGAGCTTGATTTGTCTGCAAGGGCTGCTATTATGCTTACTCTCACTGATTCTCTTGTGTTCAATGTTCAGGCTGAAAAGACCTCTTATGGTCTATGGCAGAGGCTAGAAGAGTTGTATGCCCAAAAGAGTTCAGCCAGTAAGGTTTATTGGTTGAAGAAGCTTGTCGACCTTCGCATGAAGGAAGGTACAGCTATGACCTCACACTTGAGTGAGTTCAATGCCATCTTTACACAGCTTATTGCACAGGGATTGAACCTTGATGAGGAGTTCAAGGCTACTTTCTTGTTGTGTACCCTCCCTGAGAGTTGGGACACTTTCAAGACCACTCTGTCAAATTCAAATGTCACTCTTATGTATGCTGATGTGGAGAGCTCTCTCCTTATGGAGGAGATGAGCAGGAAGAATAATATGGGCAGCAAGTCCTCCAATGCTTTGCAGGTACAGGAAAGAGGTAGGACTCAGCAGAAGGGGAGATCTGCTGGCAAGTCCAAATCCCGTAGTCAGTCCCGTGGCAAAAAAGATATTGAATGCTTTTACTGTGGCAAGAAGGGACATGTGAAGTCTAAGTGCTTCAAGTTTATACGGGATCAGAAAGCCAAGAAGGCTGAGACAAAGGATGCAGGCAGTGGAAGCAAAGGCAAAGGCAAGGCCAAGGCAGATGACTTGGATACAGTGAATGTTGCAGCAGAGGACAGTGACAGTGATAGACATGATGTGTTATGCTCTTCTGCTGTAATTGCACATACATTGGTTGTTGATGGCCATGACATGCACACCTGACTCTTGGATTCAGGTGCTTCTTTTTATGTTATTCCTCATAGGGAGTGGTTTACTTCCTACACAGGTACTCATGGAGTTGTTCACCTTGGGAACAACTATGCATGTCAGATTGCAGGGATTGGCAGTATACAGATAGTATTCCCTGATGGACGCATATTTATGCTTGATGGTGTTCGCCATGTGCCGCAAATCAAGAAAAATCTGATTAGCACTGGCTTGTTGGATGACAATGGTTACCACACCACATTTGGGGATTCCAAATGGGTGATTACTGATGGCCAGGTTGTAGTGGCTGAGGGTTATAAGAGTGATACCTTGTACCCTCTTTATGTTTCCAGTGTAGGTAATCATGTTGTTGCCATAACCGAGCTGCCGAAGGTTTCATTGTGGCATAGCCGGTTGGGACACATGTCCGTTAAAGGAATGCAAGAACTGTCACGTTTGGGTTATCTGCCGTCTCTTTCATTTTCAGATTTGCCTACTTGTGATCATTGCATATTTGGCAAGCATTCTATGACTCCTCATAAGAGGAGAACTCCCCAGAATAGAGCATTGCTTGATCTAGTGCACACTGATTTGTGTGAGATGCCACAGCTATCACTAGGGGGTGCAAAGTATTTCATTACTTTTATTGATGATGCCACACGCAAAGTGTGGGTCTATTTCTTGAAGCATAAGAGCGATGCCTTAGATGCTTTCAAGAAATTTGTCGCTCAGGTTGAGAATCGGACAGGACGCAGGCTGAAATGCCTCAGATCCGATAATGGGGGTGAGTATGTGTCACATGCTTTTGTACAGTTTTGCGAAGCTAAGGGCATTAAACAGGAACTCACAGCCCCTCATAATGCATCTCAAAATGGTGTGAGTGAGCGGATGAATCGAACTATTCAGGAGAAGGTTCGATGTATGTTGTCTTATGCTGCATTGCCCCATGGTTTTTGGGCAGAAGCCGTGCAAACAGCAGTTCACCTAATTAACAGGTCGCCGAACAAGGCTTTGGAGTTGAAAGTGCCAGAGGAGGTGTGGTCTGGCAAGCCACCTTCATACAAGCACTTACATGTGTTTGGCTGCTGCGAGTGCTTTGCTCATATACGCAAAGAACTGCGCACCAAACTGGAGCCAAAGTCTTTCAGATGCATCTTTATGGGTTACGGTGACGAAGGTGAAATGGGGTACAGGTTATGGGATCCCGTCAAACGGAAGATTATACGCAGCAATGACGTCATCTTTAAAGAGGATAGTGTACACAAAGAACCCGTGCAACCTGTGGAATACAGAAGGGTTGTTTATGATGATGTCGGACAGCAAAGAATGCCCATTAATATGCAGCAGCAGGCTGCTGTAGATAACCCTGTTCAAGAGGGTATATAGGCTGAAAATCAGCCAGACAATTTTGCCAATGATGCACCACTGGATATGCCAGCAAATGGCGCTGTAGAACAGCCAAATATGGTGGTACAGCCACCCGTCATGCATGACGAACAGGCTAGACAGCAGCCTAATTTTGTTAGGAGGAGCACCCGTGTACAACGGCCGCCTGACAGGTTTGTTCCAGGAGCCAATAATGTGGCTGATTTTATCATGCTGACAGATTGTGTTGAGCCTTCCAGCTTCAAGGAAGCTATGGGAAGAACAGAGAAAAGGAAGTGGGAGAAAGCCATGCAGTCAGAAATGGACTCCCTACTTCAAAATGATACATGGGACTTGGTGCAGCTACCTGCAGGCAGAAAGGTTTTGCCATGCAAGTGGGTTTACAAAGTCAAAGTGGATTCAAATGCTTTACCGAGGTATAAGGCCAGATTGGTTGCCAAGGGATTTAAGCAGGAGAAGGGCATTGACTTTGATGAGATCTTTTCCCATGTAGTCAAGATGACTACTTTGAGAGCAGTGTTAGCTCTTGTTGCTCATGAGGACATGGATTTATGTCAGATGGATGTGAAGACTGCTTTTCTTCACGGAGATCTCCATGATGAGATCTACATGAGTCAGCCAGAGGGATATGCTGTTAAAGGGAAAGAGCAGCTTGTGTGTAAGCTCAAGAGGAGCTTGTATGGACTCAAGCAGGCGCCAAGAGAATGGTACAAGAATTTTGATGCCTTCATGCAGTCCCAAGGGTATCATAGGTGTGAGACCGATCACTGCTTGTACACCAAACGGGCAAAGGATGGTAGTTTGATGCTACTCATTCTATATGTGGATGACATGCTAATTGCCAGCAAATCTCAGCAGGAGATTAGTGCTTTGAAGAAGCAACTGCATAAGTCTTTTGACATGAAAGACTTGGGTGATGCAAACCATATTCTTGGTATGCGGATTATTCGTGACAGGTCCAAGGGACTTTTGTTTCTGTCATAGAAGGAGTACATTGACAAAGTGCTGCAGAGGTTTAAAATGGAGGGGGGGAAGTCTATTAGTACCCCGTTGCCTCCACATTTAAAACTCAGCAGTAAGGACAGCCCCAGATCAGATGATGATAAGGCTGAAATGGCCAAGGTTCCGTATGCATTTGCAGTTGGTTCTTTGATGTATGCCATGGTTGCCACTCGTCCGGATATTGGTTTTGCGGTGGGAGTCATCAGCAGGTATATGGCAAATCCAGGCAAGCGGCACTGGGAAGCAGTGAAAGGCGTCTTGAGGTATCTCAAGGGTACCAAAGACTTGTGCATATGCTATGGTAGGCAGGATGCATTGGTGCATGGTTTTACAGATTCAGACTATGCAGGGAATGCAGATAACCGGAAGTCTACTACCGGTTATATTTTCACATTTGCAGGAGGTGCTATATCATGGGTGTCTCGGTTGCAGAAATGCATTGCACTGTCAACCACTGAAGCTGAATATGTTGCAGCCACTGAGGCTTGCAAGGAAGCAATATGGCTTACTCGGCTGGTGGGAGATTTGGGCATTACAGGAGATATGCCAGTTTTGCATTGTGATAGTCAGAGTGCTATCATGTTGGCAAAGAATCCGGTCTTTCATCAGAAGACCAAGCACATAGATGTGAAATACCATTTCATCAGGGAGGTACTGGAAGACAAGCGACTTGAGCTTGTGAAGGTGCATACTGATGATAATCTTGCAGATTTGCTCACTAAGAGCTTGCCTACAGAGCGGTTTGCACATTGCCGCCACATCATGGGATTAGGATGAGACCATTCTTATTTTATGGTCTTGTATACAGTAACTGTATATTACTGTAATTTTTATTATTTTCTCCCCTTTAGGCACATTGGCCTTTAGGTGGGAGGTTGTTGGGGTAAAGGCACATTGCCACCCTTTTAAAGTTATGACACCTATGACTGTCTTAAGACAGTCATAGGGTGAATCCCTAATCCTAATAAAACTCTATGAGTTTGTGGTGTGGCTCAACACTTTTACACACCCACACTTCTTGTGTCTCCCTCTCTCTCTGTCTTCATCGTTCCACTCCCTCACTCTTTCCCTCACACTTACAAGACTGCATGGACAACTCTCCTAAGACTACAGAAAGCTATGCTTGCAAGACAACTCTACACCTAGAACTTCCTAGAGCAGCTGCTCTGACTAGGCTATCAAGAAGAAAAGACACGCACAATGGCTCTCATCCGGGTGAGAGGCTTCAAGAGAGTTCTCAGCAGAGGCCGTGCCTCGTAGATGAACAGCCTGGTCATCGCCTTGCTGATGTCACAGCCGGTCCTTCCAGTTTCACGCCATGCACCACGTTTCATCAGCCAATACATGCCTTGTTACCACGTAGAAGAGCCTCTTCAGGTTTCTCATGTGACATTCCACGTCAATTGGCCAATCCAATTGCGAGTTATTCCGCCCTTCATACCTTAGACACAAGTGTGCCCCCCTGTGCAGGATTTCTTTCCAACATATCAGGGGATGTAAGTTAATTCAAGAAAGATCTTCATCTTGCTGCTCACATGACCACCATGTGCTGCCCATGTTTCAGCCTTTGCATCTCTCTTCTCCATGACCTATGCAGTGTGGGTCTTAAGTTGTAGCCTCTTTCTAGCCAAGGATATGTTCATCCTGTTGAGGCCATTGCACCTCCTGACTTTGACAAACAGCTGTCCTGGATCCCTCTACTCGTCTCCTATGTTGCTCTAGCCTTGGCAACTTTCTTCTGTGTATATATTTTCTTGTTGAATAGCTTAGTGTGGCTTCCATTCTCTTACTATAAGTACATATGTAAGGGCCTGCATGACTCACACACTAAGTTTTTCGCAGTCAAACAAGTACATATTGGTTCTGGAGCTTGTTGTGGAAACTATGGGGTGACACTTTGCCTTCTTCACGAATTCCTTAAATTTTAGTGTGCTTAATGATGTTTCAGAGGCATAGGTATTCTGTTGAGGCTTTACAGGCGTTTGCAAGAAATAAAATGTTGTGTGATCTTCACTGCCTTTTATCCTTTCTACAGCAGTGGTGGTTTCAAAATATATTCACTTGTTTCTGCCCATGTCAAATCTATGTTTCTGTATGTCTATGGCTTATTTTGCCATGATCACATCACCTAAAAGTGTTGTTGTATATGTGATGTTTTGATTCCAATGCATTGACATATCTGATCTGTGTTGTAGTGTCTGCTGATGCATTTGGACCAGAGGATGGTCAAGGTGAGACAACACCCTTGAGTTTGTCATCCTGGCTCTATCCAAGTAAAGAGGAGCTTCCGGATGATGTGGAGATGAGCTTGTTCGATCATCTAGAGGAGCTTAGGCAAAGGTTACTTGTATCAGTCTTAGCTGTTGGTGTGGCCATTTTGGGATGCTTTGCATTTGCCAAGGACCTTATTGTGTTTCTTGAAGCACCTGTGTACTCACAGGGTGTTCGATTTCTGCAGCTCTCTCCTGGTGAATTCTTTTTTACAACAATAAAGGTACACTGTGTGTGGCCTAGTTGTTTCTGGTTAGGTTTTGTTTGCACATTGTTTGCTTTTTCAATTATTTTAAAGAAAGTTTGACACTTACGTCTTCACAGGTATCAGGTTACAGTGGTCTTCTCCTCAGTAGTCCAGTGATTCTCTATGAAATTATAGCCTTTGTCCTTCCTGGCTTGACACAAAATGAGAGGAGGTTTCTTGGGCCTATAGTCTTTGGCTCATCTATATTGTTCTACACTGGCCTTGCATTTTCGTATGGAATTTTGGCTCCAGCAGCCCTCAATTTTTTCGTATCATATGCAGAAGGGGCAGTGGAATCGATTTGGTCTATCGATCAATATTTTGAGTTTATCCTTGTTCTGATGTTCAGCACTGGTTTGGCTTTCCAGGTTTGTAACTTTTATATAAATTGAAAGAGTTGGTTCTACAAGCAAATACCTAGATTTAGAACCGTGCTTGTTGGGTCTTTCAGCAAAGTTTGTAACAGTGAAGGGCAATAAGAAAGTTGCATTCTTTAAGAGTGCAGTTGGCTTAGTCGAGGAAGTACCTTGTTTGAAGCAACCATGCCCCTTGCATGATGCACAACCTTGACTGTGGCCGCATCTGTTTTCAGTTTCTCGGTGGTCATTTCTTACCTTGTGGCACTGTTTCTGTAATACTGCTTTGTGCTTGTTTCATTTTGTCTTGCTGCCTTTACCTACATACATGGAATGCCTTGGGGGATGGTTTGATACAGTTCCTTGGCAATATACGGATGATACAGTTGTATGGCAACTTAGGTGAGTCTGTTAATCTGAAGGGTAGGCTTAGGAAAGCCCCCCTTTTCTCTGCATTCTCCTGCTGCAATGTTTCATAGTTGTGCCTAGTTGTCAGTCAAACTGCCACAAAATTCTCTTTGTCCCCAGCTTATATGCCACCTTAGCTGTGGGTAGATTAGTTCTGTAGGACATCTTCTTCTTTTGGTATTGTTCATTCCCTTTTTGATAGACCTATTCACATCATGGGCTTTTTTCGCTTCCCCACTTGGGGCTGTTGGTACAAAATAGTTCTTGCATCATTCCCAACGTTTAACATCTTCTGAGTATCTTTTCAACAAGTATCTATGCTTGTTAGAGAATTTGGAAGGTGACCATAGGTACGGAGTTGAAGCCCAAAGACTCTGTGGATTCCACAGATAAGGTCACTTAGATCCAGACCTGGATGCGCTGGAAGAGTTGGAGGAAAAGAACGTGGAGGGAATGTCCTTGATTATTGTCCCAATCTCAAGTAGTGTGATTCCACACATTCAATCGGGGGAAACTGCCTTTGAAGCATGGACTATTTCATGAGATACATATGAAAAGAATGATATGGCGAGGATTCTTTCGCTTGAGAAATAAATGTTCACCCATGGTGATGGAGGAAGAAGATCTTGTTCATGAGTACAGGGTGAAGGCGATCAGTGATTATAAGGTCGACTCGTGTCAGCTGGACATGCTTATATTTGAATATGCTACCCAAGAACTTTAGGGCTTTGCAATGAAAATCACAGCATGAGAATGGTCGAAGCCAATCATGTTGGAGGAGTTCGGACCATTGCTGGTACGAGTAGAAGCAAGGGATAAATATGAGGAGGCCAGTGATGAGAAAGCATTTATACCTTCTAGTGAAGGGAAGGGTATTGGGAAAGGCAAGCCTGGGCAGGTAAGCAAAAAAGAAAAAGGATTCTTAGGAGGACAGGGATAACTCTGTTAGGTGAGAGTGCTATTACTGTAATCAGCCTGGATATATGGTGCGTGACTGCAAGGAGGAGGTGGATCACAATAAAAAAGAGGATCAGTTCAAAGAGGAAGAGTCAAAACCAAAGACAGCTAACATAGTGAAAAATGAATTTTTCTCAGTGATTATACTTGTTAGTCCTTATATTGGATTTATTCTTGGAACTGGGCATAGTTAATATGATATAGGCCCTGAAAGCTAGTTTTCTTGCTTGGCTTTAATGTCTAATGTCGTCAACCAACCGTTTCTCATTCTGGAGGGGATATCATCTTTAACACTTTTACTCACATGTGAAGCAAGTGTGAGATACACAGTGGAATATTTAATGCTTGTACTGTTGTATAAGAATTGTGGTTGTGAAACTCAGATGTACTCTGATTCTTTTCAAATGTATAGTAATTAGTTCTGTTTACTGAGAGTTTGCCTACTGAATCAGGTGCCTGTTATACAACTGCTGTTGGGACAAACTAAGTTGGTTTCAGGGGACCAGATGTTGTCAGTCTGGCGATATGTTGTAGTAGGTGGTGTGACAGCAGCGGCAATATTAACTCCCTCCACAGATCCTCTGACTCAGGTGCTTCTAGCTGGGCCATTGATTGGTCTTTATCTGGGTGGAGCGCTTCTTGTAAAATATATTGCTGTAAATGTGGAATCGACCACTTGACTGGTTTTTTGTTAGTGATAGCTTGGGGATATGCAAGTTATTATTTAATTGTTTGAAGAGATTGTTCACAGATTCAAGGCATAATCTTGTATAACGTTTTTTCTTTTTGGGGCGGGGGGGGGGAGCTGGAAGGGGGAGATGAGCGAGACATGATTTAAAAGGTCTATTGATTATGAAGACCTGACGAACAGAGCATGACAATCTGTATTAGAGCTTCTATTGAGATCTGTAATTCTGCACTATAAATAGCCATGTCATTGCAGAGAAATATATATACACACTTGGTACACTTATTGTAATCCGTTTATTTAAAAGAGCTACAAGTGATCTTATATTTACCACTGAGGGTGAGCCTACCCACCTTCTATATCTTGTAATTGTGCACTCTAAATAGCCATGTCGCTGCAGCTTATTTAAAAGAGCTAGAATTGATCTTATTTTATCCCCCGAGGGTGAGACTACCCACCTTGTATATCTTTTGATAGAAATGGGGCAAGCTTGTCAACCATGTTATCATAGGAATTTGGCACTTGGAAAGTTCACGATCAAAGTTCTAGTTCCAAGGTCAAGGTTATCTGCAAGGTAATGTATAATTCAGTGATTACAAATAAAATCTGTAAATGTGGAACAAGTGCCCTGTTCTGTTCATACAAGACTTTATCAAAGAACGGGTGAAGAGGGTAACCATTTTTGACCATCCAAGCAAGAACAAGACTATGTTTTCAATTTTGATGCATATAGAAATTCATGTATAGAAACATTGAGGACCATCTATATATAGAAACAAAGGTTCTAAATTGGTTTTGCAATAATGCTTAATGCACTTACATGCTCCTACTGCACATGCACATGCAGCCAGCCATGAAGATGCTCGTTTGGGAGAGACTAAAATGAAATAATTTAGACTTCACAAGCAGTTGCAGCTTGAATGAAGAGATTTTGGACTACTTTTTGATTAGCCTTCTTGTTTAGTGCTATCCTTCGTCATGGCTGACTCTGCCCTTCACCTCTGGAGTGCCAACAGAAACTGCGTATGAAGGCTTTGTATAAGTGGATGCTCAAGTATGTGTGGGTGTGTGGATTTGTATGTGTGAGAGCAGTCAGTGGGGATGTCATAGTAGCTAGTCCCTGCTATGCGTGATCGAGTTTATGGTTTTCAATCTTATGAGTGACTATCATGAGATTAAACTACACTATGTTATGTTTTAGAGGATGAGTTTGGGAATGTTCTTGGATTCATCCAAGTATATGCTTTTGCCGTATTAGCGGACATGTGAATTTCACCTTGTAAATTTTTCGTTCAAGTTGCGGTATGTTGGTATTGCGATAATTCTTTCTATCTTAAATGGTGCATTTCCCTGTTAGCTAGATCTAGATGCTCGTTTGGGAGAGACTAAATAAAATCGTTTAGACTTCAAAAGCAGTTGTAGCTTGAATGAAGAGATTTTGGACTACTTTTTGATTAGCCTTCTTCTTTAGTGCTAGCCTTTGTCATGGTTGAGTTTGTCCTTTACCTCCGGAGTGCCGATAGAAACTCAGTACGAAGACTTTGTATAAATGGATGTTCAAGTATGTGGATTTGTATGCGTGAGCATATTTTTATATTTTGGTCTACCGTCCAGTGTTGGGCGTTGATGATGTCAGTGATGATGTCATAGTAGCTAGTCTCTACTATGTGTGATGGAGTTTATGGTTTTCAATCTTATGAGTGACTATTGTGAGAGTGAAACTGCACTATGTTGTGTTTTAGAGGATGAGTTTGGGAATGCTCCTAGATTCATCTAGGTATATGTTGTATTAGCGTACGTGCAAATTTCACCTTGTGAAGTTTTCGTCGAAGTTGCAGCTTGCTAGTAGTGCGATTAATTTTTCTATTTTAAATGGTGCATTGCCCTATCAGCTAGATTTAGAAGCTCGTTTGGGAGAGACTAAAATGAAATTGTTTAGACTTCACAAGCAGTTGTAGCTTGAATGAAGAGATTTTGGTAGCCTTCTCCTTTAGTGCTCACCTTCGTCATGGCTGAGTTTGCCCTTCACCTCTGGAGTGCCGAGAGAAACTTAGTACGAAGACTTTGTATAAATGGATGCTCAAGTAGGTGTGGGTGTGTGGATTTGTATGTGTAAGAGCGTATTTTTATACTATGGTTTGCACCCACTGTTGGGCGTTGATGACGTTAGTGGCTATATCATGGTAGCTAGTCCCGGCTATGCGTGATGGAGTTTATGGTTTTCAATCTTGAGTGACTATTGTGAGATTGAAACTGCACTAATGTTGTGTTTTAGAGGATGACTTTGGGAATTTCTTGGATTCATCTAGGTATATGCTGATGTCGTATTAGCGGACATGCAAATTTCACTTTGTGAACTTTCCGTCCAAGTTGTGGCCTGCTGGTCCTGCGATAATTCTTTCTATCTTAAATGGTACTCCCTCCTCCTCCTCCTTCCTCCCTCCTCCTCCTCCTCCTCCTCCTCCCTCATTCTTCTCCTCCATCTTCATCTCCTCCTCCTTTCTCATCCTTCTCCTCCATCTCCTCCTCCTTCCTCCTCCCCTTTCTCCTCCTCCTCCTTCCTTGTCCCTCCTCCTCAACCCTTACCCCTCGAATCCGCGAAGGAGACTAGCACTCCACTCCTCAATTTTGGACGACTCCTAAACCTTGCAACCTCCTTTGAACCCTGGAACTCCTAGTTAGCTCTCTCAACCTTGTTCCTCTTTCGAACCCTGAAATCCCCTTCTAAACCCTTGAACTCCTGTGGAGGTGAGAGCCTCCACCAATCGTTATGATCCATGAAATTTGCTTTCCATGCTTTAGGCTACACCTCTCATCGGAACAGGACCCGAGGACCTATGCTACACTTGTGAACACCTATGCTACAACGAGCAACGACACGACTGTAGGTGATCAACACCTTGGAACTTGCACTTGGGAGAAATAGAGACAACATTTGGCGCCATTGTCGGGGAGGTTAACGCCTAAAGCGAAAGTAGATCGAAGAAGGCTCGAGTTTGGTTAGATCTTGATACTTTGGTATCTTTCCTACAAAAGAAATGGTTTGAAGTTGATGATGTACAATGTTTGATCAATGCTGTGAATGACTTTAGCTAGAATATGAAGATCACTTGGGAAAATAATAATTTCACATAGTACATGATAATGCATAATTTGGTATATTAAGATGTAATTTCACACAATAGTTACTAATTTGTTTCATTCTTTAACAGAATATTTATATGCTCATGCACCATATATGGAATGGAATTATGAAAGCATTGGATTATGATCCACTCAAGGTATGGAAAGATCAATTGACAAGCACCCTGTGCATATAACAGAGCGATACAACATGGGGGCAATAGAAACAAGTCGAGTCCCCAATGGTTTAATTGGTTCAATGGTGGTACAAGTGTATTGAAATAAGAGCAGTTGCAATACTAGCACTGAAAGAGCCATTAGCTGCTTGTAGCACGAGATGTTCATATTGAATGTAGAAGCAGATTATACAATTCATCAAATGCCAGACATAATCATGCAAGGCGACATGCAACATAGCATAGAAAAGGGCGCATATGGGTGGAGTAAGACGAAATTGATGGTGTTGACTCTTTCAATGTGGATGCGTATGCATCAAATTCATAATTTATTGTGATTTTAATTATGTGATCCGTAATAAAGTCAATGTATAGAGTTATGAATTGTAATAGAACATGAAAAATTTGAGTTTATGCATATTAATTATAACTTTTCAGTTCAAGTTTGAGTCAATTTTATGTTTTTGGAGTTTAAGGTTGAAAACAAATATTGTAAAAAAAAAGGAATTTGGGTCCTATATAAAGAAATTGGATCTCATTTTCTTTTCATTGTTTTAAGAGCTATACACTCCCACACCCCCACTACTTTCCCTTGATTTTGCACCCGACCCTTGCTATTACATCATTTATTTCTCCCTTTCCATCTCCCATGGTGAGGACCAAGTAAAAGACCAAAAATATTGACCGCTAGTTGAGTGAGAGTGATGATGACACCTTCAGTGATCCCCTTCCCCAACCCATAATAGAGGCAACCAGATGGCAGGCCCCCAAGGCCGTAACAAGATTTTTGTTCGAAGATCAATGTGACGGAAGAGGACGTGGAAATAGAAGAAGAAAGTGTGGAAAAAGTTCAATGATGAGCAGAGCAGAGGATGAAGCAACATCACCTCAATGAGCAACTCCATCAAGAGGAGGTAGAATAGAAGGGGAGGCAAGATCTATGAGTCCATCCTCTATGCTGAGGTGGGGGGGGGTTACATAGGAATAGGAGCCTCATCACACCCACCACGAGCACAATAGCCACCACTTTGCCTAAGTCAAAGACCTACCGCTCATGGCTCTCCCCACCAGTGGGGAAGCATAGATTCAAGCCGAGGATTGTGGCACTTTGGGAGATCCACAAGTATCAAAAGTATATTGATCTTCTCATCCTGAAGGCACCCTTTGTGAAAGTGGTACATGATACTTGCCAAATATGACAAATAGGCATATGTTTAGGTGGTATCGTTAGCTTGGGATCATGGAGTCCCCTTGGCGTATATCAGCAGATGCCATGCTTGGCATGCAGCATGCAGCTGAGGCCTACATGTTAGGCCTCATGGATGATGTCTAGATGGCTACCATCCATAGGGGTAGATTGCTAGAAAGGATATGCAATTTATTATTCCTTTATTATATGCCTTAGGCGAGCCAAACATACTTAGGTCTTGTTTCTATACTACACCTTGGGTGGTAGTTAGGTTTGATATGTATATTACGCCTTCGGCATTCTCAATCTTGTATTTGGTTCCTTTTAATATAATATAGCTACTTTTTCTCTACATCATTTGCAGTGTATGACTTTGTCTTTGTAATTTCCAATTCACTTTTCTTTAGTCTTTGCAATCTCTATTTTACTTACATGAAATTTAAAGAAAGGAAACAATATTGAGCAACAACTAAAGAAATCATTCAAAAATAAAATCTATAGTGTTTCAAAGAGAGATTACATAGATTAGCCCTTAGGGCACATATTACTCTACCCTATGCTTCTTGCTACTGGATTTTGCAGCCTCTTTAGCTTGTCGAAGAGGGAAGGGTTCAACAATTTCATTGTCAATAGCTTGGGGATCAATAACACTAGCTAGCCCTGCAATTGATATGACACTAGGGTCTGGATCATGTATCTTTGAGAACAAAAATAAGGCAACGCTATGCTTAATCAAAACCACACGATCCACATTGTGACAAATGGCATTCATATTTAGCATCTGACTATTGGTCCTAAGCTTCAATATCTTTAACTTTCCATCTAGCAAAAATTTCCGATGGAAGACCAAAATGTGTGGAGCTACTTTGCCGATGTAGTGACTAATTTAAGCCATCGTGCCCTTAGCAACTCTGCTTCCACCCTTGCGCATAACCATTGATGAATATTTTATAAAAACCCTAAACCCTCGATGATTTTATATTTTTGGATTTTAAATGAAGCCACATGCTTCTACATCAAAGGGCAATATTAGATCAAAATAGGCCCTGGAAGCACCAAATTGGATATGGTGCAACTAGGCCTCTTTTTTGCATTTGGTGCTTGCAGGGCCTATTTTGATTTGGTATTTTCATATATTTCCCTTTGATGTAAGTAGATGCATGTGTGTTAAATATCAAGAACAATTTTCAAGGTCAAGGTTATTATTGAGAAATCCTAATGGCTCATGAACCCAACCTAAGAGAATGACTTAACCAACTCTAGTACTCCAACTTCAAGACTCTTGGCACCATGGATGTATTCCAAAGAATCCTTATCGAATGTCTCTATATGATACCATTGTGTACCTTCCCAAAGTAATAGTTGTGCATGTGCTTAATTCTTGAGTTTTTTTTTTTTCTCTACCCCAAGTGTATGATCCTTTTTTTTTCTAAATAAACCTTTTTCCTTTTGTTTTCTTATTCTTCTTTTCTAACCCCTTAAAAAAAAAAAAACCTAATCTCTATTCTTAAATTATTTTCTTTTAATCCTTCTTTTTTTTTAAAGCTCTATGTTTTAAGTTCTTCTTATTTTATCTTTTCCTCTTATTATTTTCTCCATTTTAAAAAAATCTTTTATCTCTATCTTTTTTTAAATAAATAAAAATTGCAAAGTAAGGGAATTAGGGGAACTAAGGAAAAAGAAGGGGGAAAATGAGGAATTGGAGGGACTTAGGGGAGAGGGGACTAAAGAGAGGAACTAGGGATAGGGAACTAAATATGAGGGGAGAGGTGACTTTTTTTGAAATGAAAGGAAGGGGGGTTTGCAATACGAGGGGAGGTTTCGAATTGCAAGGGGAGGGGTAAATAATGATGAAGGGGGGGTGGGGACATTTAGTATGGACTGCGCAAGGGGGCAGAGGTGGCTGAGGTGACTGGCGAGGCGCAGGGTGTAGGGCTAACAGGCCTACACATGGCGGCGACTGACGGTGGGGCACAAGGGCATCGCACCACGTGGGGTAAGGCTGCAAGGACTGAACGGTGGCTACTATAGTTTACATGGCTGGCAAGGGTAGCACATGGTGGCTACAAGGGCTGGTGGCGACTCCCAAGCATGGTCATGGCATACTTTGAGGCGATGCACGCCACGCACCATGCGACTAAGGCCTGCGCACAAGGCCTTCCCAAAAGGCCTATACAAGGCCTTATATAAAGGCTTCCCGCTTCGGGGATTGCACTTTTGATGCCCTATTGGTTGAAGACAGAGTAGGGATTTTCTATGTAAGGATAGAACCTATAGCAATATAGAGGATGTGAATGGGACATCCAAACAAACAATGAAAGCAATATGATTATAAATATTAAACCCTAAGCTAGCAAAGTTTATACCTGTTCCACCTCATCACGAAGGACATTAGTTGTTGTAATGTCCAATTGGAATTTTTGGTGGTGCATCATGAGGTTGATGTAGACTAGAGGTTCAAGCTTCTTCATCTATGACCCGGAAGAACGACCTTTTGCAAATCTTATAATTCATCCTCAGACATCTGATTCTCTGGCTCGATATCCTTGATCGCCTTCTGTGTGAGATGGATGGCCTTTAAATTGGTGAGGTTTGAGTCATCGATGCATGCCATCTCATTGATTATTGGATTGATGGGAGCATCAAAGTCAATGACATCCTCATAGGCATCATTCAATAGCTAGTATTGTACCTCATCCTCTAGAACCTTGGTTTCTTCCAACACTTCACTAAGGGGGAGATATTCCTCACTCTCGACAGTTATAGGATCAATGGACTCAAGCGATGGCTCGGTTGTTGCTTCCTTGCCTAGATCATATGTGGAGGAAGGGTTTGCACAAGTTCTATATGCCGAGATAGGATGACTTGATTCTCAGCTTGCTCTAGGGCTAGGTTTACATCATGTTCCTCAAGTTCTATGTCTAGGTTTGTCTTGTTTGCTCCATGACTTGTGGATGCAATTGAAACCACTTCACCACTTGTGGATGCAGAGGGACCCTCGGGTTGCTGTTCAACATTGTCATCAAACATGCTAGTTGCAAGGAGAAGGGAAAGGCTACATCTCTTATATAGAAATTGGAGAGAGGAATCAAAAGTTGGAAGGAAATATCTCAAGGTCGACTTGATATGGATTGGTTTGCAGAAGGTGAGGTAAATTTGATATGAGGCATGGGAATTAATGAATCAAATTCATTGGTCAAAGGCTTCTCTAGGGGAAGCCATGAGTGTGGAACAGATGCATGGCAAACCCAGACCCTCATTAGAGTAGATGCATGGCGATGGAGCAGAGGTCAAGGCTATATTTAGGGTTAGTTAGGTCCAAGGTCACAAATAGGTCAGGTTCAGATAGGGTTAGCATTGTGTTATGAGTTAGGGTTGGGATCACGTTAGGTCAAGATAGGTTTGGTCAGATAGGATAAGTTATTTAAGTGTTGCTATCAGTACCTTAAGTAGCCATTAAATGTCAATTGATGTGAAATTTAAAGTTGTAGATTGATTTGTTTTCTTAGGATGTGAATTTTGTATGCATTTTTATTTTATTTTTTGCTTTGGAATCATCTTGATTGGAATCATGTACTAAAAGATACAGATTTTACAATGAAGATTAGCTTGTGTCTGTGTGTGAATAGTTAAAAAAGTCCAATGCTATTGTGATAATTTTCAATGTGTCATAGAATAAGAGGTCTATGGACCCATGGTTGAGGTGGCAATGCCAATGCCACCATTGTGGATGATCCCATTGGTGCATTGAATACGGTTGTGCGATGTCCATGCATATAATATATTATAAGGGAAAAGTAGAATGAGATGTTAAGAATCTTTTTAGTTTTGGTGCATTTTTACATGGAGAGGGACAGAGCTAGGATGCTCACATGAAAGATATCCTCACCCACCTTGTGCATATGGGATGGCAATTAATGAGGGAAGAATTGGTTATAAAACAAAGTTATGTGAGCAAGGACAACCATCTCTTATTGTTGATATCTCCTCTCATATACATGCCATCATTCTCTCCAATTAAGCTATGAAGTCTATTTCCCTTCTGAAGTGTCTCCTTTTTCCTCCATCTCCCTCCAAAACCATCCCCTCTCTATGTTCAAATTTCCCTTCCCTCCCCTTGTGTATCTTTCACCGCACACTTGGTCCTCCAATTTACTCCCTCCATCCTTTCCTCCTATGGTTATGCCTCACTAGTGTGCTCTTGCGATTGCTAGTTAGATATGGTGTGGTGCAAGATTCCATAGGGATTCGAATATGCACTTCCTCTTTCCACCCTTTTTGTTTCCTCATCTTTTCTATTTTTTCCCTCACCCATGGTTGAACTCACCTACTTTTGCATATCATCTCTCTAGTGCCCTATTAGCTCTCTCCCTCCCCTTCCCTTCTCTCCCCCTTATTCTTATCTCTTGCCACCCCATCTGACTTGTTCTCTCTTTACCCATCCCTCTTCCCTCTCTCTCTCTCTCTCTCTCTCTCTCTCTCTCTTCTTCTCTGTCTCTCTCTCTCTCTGTCTGTGTGTCTGTGTGTCTATCTCTCTCTCTCTGTGCTATACCCCCTTACTCTCTCCGTCTTCACACTCTCCACCCTTATAGTTGTCTCCACCTCCTCACCTCTCTTTCGCTCACCGCATGGCTCCACCCTATAACAATCACTGTTTCTCATTGCCATTATTTTTACTTTCTTGAGATATCATTTTTATTGACCACACGTGTCTATTCTTCTATGTGAGTTCTTGTGATAGGACTTCACATCCTGGCCGGGCATCTTCTGCTACCATGCACACATCTTCATTGGCAATTCAGAGTACTTTCTTTACATGGCCAATCACCATGCATTGCTATCTCTAGTATAGCACTTGTCACCTTCAATGAGACCCTTCCCGAACATTAGAGCTCTTATCACCTTGTTAACCCTGTGGCAACAAGGGCCAGAAGTGCAGTCTAGGACAACTATGAGGGCATTGTGTGTGTAGAGTAGTGGGTGCAAAGCTCCGCTTGTAGTATCTTGAGCCTGAAAGATAGTATGATAAATCTTAAAGGATGAGGATAGCCAAAATCCTCTCTAGAAAAGATCTAATCATACTTGCAAAATCAAGATCTAGAGAGAAAAAGACTAAATCTAGAGAGAGAAAGACTAAAAGCGTACACTTTCAGAGTCCTTCCACTTTGTGTAGAGACCCAAAAGGTCCCCCCCAAAAGTGGAGGGACTCTTGTCCAAAAGGTATCCTATAAAAGAGGTCCCACCACAGAGCTACCTACAGATTGTGTAGAGACCAACATGTAAAAATATCTCTCAATGGAATGAAGCTCCGACTCTTTGGGGTTCAGTGTTAAAGCTCACTATTGTGTTCATGCGATTGATCTCCATTGCATCCATGCTCTCTTACACTATCGTGTTCTAGCATGCCCTTACCCTTGCACTCTCTACTCTTGAACTCCCTCCTCCTCCTCCTTCCTCCCTCTTCCTCCCTCCTCCTCCTCCTCCTCCTCCTCCTCCTAATCCCTCATCCTTCTCCTCCATCTCCTCCTCCTCCCTCCTCCTCCTCCTCGTCCTTCCTCCTCCTCCTCCCATCTCCTTCTCCTTCCTCCTCCTTCCTCCATTTTCCTCCTCCTCCTCCTCCTCCCTTCTCCTCCCTTCTCCTCCTCTCTCAATGGAATGAAGCTCCAACTCTTTGGGGTTCAGTGTTAAAGCTCACTATTGTGTTCATGCGATTGATCTCCATTGCGTCCATGCTCTCTTACACTATCGTGTTGTAGCATGCCCTTACCCTTGCACTCTCTACCCTTGAACTCCCTCCTCCTCCTCCTTCCTCCCTCTTCCTCCCTTCTCCTCCTCCTCCGCCTCCCTCATCCTTCTCCTTCATCTCCTCCTCCTCCCTCCTCCTCCTCGTTCTTCCTCCTCCTCCCATCTCCTTCTCCTTCCTCCTCCTTCCTCCTTTTTCCTCCTCCTCCTCCCTTCTCCTCCTCTTCCCTCCTCCTCCCTCCTTCTCCTCCTCCTTCCTCCCTCCCTCCTCCTCCCTCCTCCTCCTCCTCCCTCCTCCTCCTCCTCCTCCTCCCTTCCTTCTTCTCAACACTTACCCCTCAAATCCGCGAAGGAGACTAGCTCTCCACTCCTCAACCTTGGACTCCTCCTAAACCCTGCAACCCCCTCTGAACCCTGGAACTCCTAGTTAACTCTCTCAACATTGTCCCCCTTTCTAATCCTGAAATCCCCTTCTAAACCCTTGAACTCCCATAGAGGTGAGAGCCTCCATCAATCATTATAATCAAGCCCTCTTTCTCATTCACGTACACACGAGATCTGCTTTCCACACTTTAGCCTACACCTCTCACTGGAACATGACCTGAGGACCTATGCTACACTTGTGAACATCTATGCTACAATGAGGAATGACATGATTATAGGTGACCAACACCCTCAGAACTTGCATTTGGGTAAAACAGAGACAACATTTGGTGTCGCTGTCGGGGAGGCAAATGCCTGAAGTGAAAGCAGAGCACGTGCTTGCATGTGTGAAAAAGAACCCTCTTCGAAAAACCATTCAAGATACATCCCTCAAGGCAAATGAGTGAAAAAATGCTTCCAAATAATGGAAAAGGATAGTGTTGACTTACAAAATCACATTAATACACTAAAAACCCAAAATTTACCCTTAATCCCCCCACATCCTATAAAAGCAACACCAACCCCCCTCATTTCTTTGCCCACACTTTTGATAGCCACTCCCTTCTCCAAATTCCATTAAGCCTTCATAATTTCTGTCTATCTCTATTTTTCTCCAACTTCCGTCCACCATTTCCACCACCACCACCACCACCACTTTTTCCATCAACCCCCCCTCCACCACCACTTTTTCCGTCACCCCCCCTTCCATCTCCATCTCCACCTCCCATCATCTTCCTCCCCACCACCTCCACTTTTTTCATCCATCCCCCATCTCCCCCACTCAAGGTAACCATCCTTTTCCCCTCCACCATCTCTCTACCTCTCTCTATCCCCCACTCCCTCCACTCCAACATTTCTCTACCTCTCTCTATCCCCCACCTCCTCCACCCCCCATCTCCATTACCCTCCACACATGCTATTGACAACTGTTCTACATGCTCCACACAAGCCACAATCCATATATGAATGCCTAATACCTCATACACACATTCAATGCATATGAGAGGTCACAACCTCTCATGCCTCTTGGGATCCATCCCTTGGGCATACCCCATTATTCTACCCTTAGCCTATGACACTTCATGCCTACCATTTATTAATGCATACCCATGCATTCCTACCCATTCCTATCCTAGGACCTACATGTGTGAGTGCACCATTTGTATTAATCAATTAACATATCCAATACATTATCCATATGGCATTTAGCCATTGAAACCTACCTAGCCTACCTTCTAATTATTACATTTGATCATTCTAGCCTAATACATTCTAGACTACAAAATCATGTAATGACATGCCCTCTTGCTTGGGACATAGATGTCCTCATCTATTAGGTACTCTTCTTTGACTTTATGATCTTTAGCACTCTTTAGGTTCCTATATAAACTTCCATACAACAACTTCAATCTTTCATCTTCATGTTTGGTACTCCTGCTAAACAAGTCGAACATTAGTATGTTCCTTTAAATCAAATTTCCAAATAAATCAATAAGAAAGACATAGTGCTTATCTTTCATGTTGTGCTGTCCATGTACTCCTTTGCTTTGGACATTCCTATACAAAAACTAATTTAACTTTATCCCCCATTAGGGTTAGTAGGAATCCATTTTTGTTTTACTTTGCTTTTCCAATAACATACCATTTCCTAATCTCTCTCTCTCATATGCATGCATTGGTCCAAGTTCCAAGTGACCAGTTTGGAACCATCAGTTTTAGGTTGATTAGACCCAAAACTTACAAGATAGGCCTAACTTACAAGGTCAAGATCACCAGATCTTACTTGAGTACTCATTCTAGACCACCATGTCTAATTGTGGATCCACCCATAGTCATGCTTCCATGACTTACCAATTACTTGAGATCCTTCTAACATCACCAGACCTTACTAAGCACTTACATATCGACCACCTATGACCATGTATAGCACCCTCTTGCTTGGGAAGAGTCCAAGTACTACCAATTGGGGCAGTTAATGCGGCCCGCGGCCCGCATAGGGGCCTTGAAGGCTCGCGTTTGGCGGTGCGGGGTGCCCCTTGGTGATTTCTTGATGGATGAATCTTCATTATCTTCGATGACTTCACGCTGATGTCAATGACTGCTGCAACTTCCACATGGCAGGCTCTCATAATTAGAGGATCTTGGTTCTGATACCACTTGTCATGCACATGTGTGAAAGAATGATGCATAAATTGGGAAGAATTGGCCCTCCAACCGATGTGTGACACTCCCCCTCCACCCCCCATCTCCTCCATGACCCCCCATCTCCTCCTCCACCCCCCATCTCCATCACCACCATTTCTCTACCTCTCTTTATCCCCCACTCCCTCCACTCCACCATCTCTCTACCTCTCTCTACACCCCATCTCCCCTTTTTCTCCTCCACCTCCCATTTCCTTCCCTCTCCCCACTCCTCTACCTCCCATTTCCTTCCCTCTCCCCACCCCCCATCTCCCCCCCCCAACCCCCCCTCCATCCAAAAATGTAACCATCCCGCAATAGTGGATGGCGAAGCCGGAGTAAACATTCTAGCAAGAGAGCTATATGAAGAATGGGGCCTACCTCCAATGCAGAAGGCCAGATTTAACATTCGCCTAGCTGACCACACAAAAATGAAGCCATTGGGTATTGTTGACAATGTGTCAACAAAAATTGATGGAGTAAGATTCACACTCTAGTTTACTATCTTGGATCTTCCCAAGGGTGCCATAGCATACCAGATATTGTCGGGAAGACCATGGCTTCGGGAAGTGTCGGTACTCCATGATTGGGGCATCGATAGGATCACTATCCAAAATAGAGAAACTACTGTCAAGATAAATCTAGGAATAGGGGAAATCAAACCCACTATTCCTAGAAATGTTGAAGACACTTCTTCCACTATGGCCATCAGTCATGCATCCCCTGAACCTACCAATGCACAAAAGCCCAAAGAAGGGGATACACAAAGTGACATCAATAATTGGATACAGACATTGGCTACACGAGAAATTTGTAAAACAACACATCTAATGTTGCCAAATGTGGATGCCCAAATGATACAACTAAAAGCACCAATCTGGGATGATGAATCAGAAGTAGTGGAAATGCCAGTCTTCATGACATGCGTCGAATGGGATAGTGACCCTGAAGAGTTCATAATAGACAACTACGGTGCCGACATAGAGTGGGATTTGGAAACAGAAGCTGATAATGCATCCTTAGAAGGCCAAGTATTTGAAAATGACTTGGCAATCCTACAGGCACTCATGGCCATTGAATTCCCCAAGATCGACCCTCCATCACAATCCAAAAGCAACCGGTCTAGGAAAAAGAAGGAGGGTGTACAGTGCCACAAGGCCAAGATAGAGCATTTTAATGAATTCAAAAGAATGCAAACAAGAGTGGTAGAATTGTACTTGACTAAGCCCACAACAGCACATAAGTCCCCAAATTTTAAATGGGATCCTGAAGGGCTTGAAGGTCTTTGTATGGCTGAAGAACCACTCCTTGGGAGTGCAACTCCTATTGAAAATCCATCACTAGTCTCACAAAGCAAAAAGCTTAGAAAGTTGAAACCCAATGTGAGAATGAAGAGTGAAAAGGTGAATAGTAACAAAAAAGAAGAACAAGGGAACATAGGTGAATTGGACCAAACATATTCCAGTGGAGCTAGCAGCTAAGCAAGCACCTCAAAGTGCCATGAAGGCCTAAGGGAAGTTCCCGATTACTTCAAAACTACACTAGAGTAGAAGCAACAATAGCAATGCCTAGGCCAGTTAGGGAATCAGAGCTCAAAGAAACAGAGAATATTGAGGATACCCCAGTTTATGAAGGACTAGCCAAGATAAGGAAACTGAATCTTGCCTTAGATGGAGAAGAAGAAAAGCCTGTGTACATCAGTGAACAACTCACTCTAGAAGAAGAAAATGAATTGAAAGCATTGCTAATGGAATATAGAGATTGCATGGCTTGGTCCCACAAAGAAATGAAAGGGATTTCCCCAGAAGTTGCAGTACATACCATACCAATAAGGGAAGGATCCAAACCAAAGGTATGTGGACCTTACAGGACATATCCCAAGTATGGCACCCATGTCTATGAAGAACTAGAAAAACTACTGGAGGCTGGTTTCATTTATGAGATAGAGCATACCGATTGGGTGTCACCAATTGTGATTGTTCCTAAGAAAAAAAAGAAGCTTAGAATATGTGTGAATCTCAAGAACATCAATGCAGCAACAATCGGAGATCATTATCCCCTACCATTGACTGAAACAGTTTTAGAAAGAGTAGCAGGATTTGAAGTGTATAGCTTCTTGGATGGGTTCAGCGGGTACAACCAAGTACAAATTACACCTCAAGATCAGCCAAAGATAGCGTTTGCCACAGAATGGGGCATTTTTGGATACAAAGTCATGCCATTTGGCTTATGCAATGCCCCATCTACTTTTTAAAGGGTAATGTACACTGCCTTCAAGGAATTTCTCAACAAGTTCCTACAATCTTCCTCGACGACTTGTGCATACACTTAGGAAAAAAAGATCACTTGAAATGCCTTGAAGAAGTGCTTAAAAAATGCAGGGAGTATGGAATCTCTTTGAATACTCTAAAATGCCAATTCTTGATCACACATGGAGTAGCCTTGGGACACATAGTCTCTCGATATGGGATTGCAAACTGACATGGACAAAATAAAGATCATCATGGAACTTCCCCCCCGCTAAATGCCAAGGGAATTCAAGTCTTCATAGGACATGTTGGATACTATAGAAGATTCATACTGAGGTATGCCATGATTGCAAGGCCCCTATACAAGCTCCTAGTCAACTTCATTTGGAAAGACGAATGCAAACAAGCATTTGAAACCTTCAAGTGGAGATTGATTATAGCCCCTATTCTAATGGCACCAAATTGGGACATAGACTTTCATGTACATACTGATGGTTCCAATTATGCAGTAGGGACTGTGTTATGTCAACCTGGCAAACACAACAAAGACTACCCAGTATACTTTGCAAGCAGATAGCTAAATGATGCGGAGGTGAATTACACCACAACAGAAAGAGAAGCCTCGGCAATGATCTATAGCATGAAGAAATTTTGACACTATCTATTGGCTATTGAATTTATCTTCTACACAGATCATTAAGCCTTATTATATCTTGTGAATCAGCCATGTACCACAGGCTGGATCGCTCGACGGCTTCTATTGCTACAAGAATTCAATTTCAAAATTGTGGTGAGAAAGGGAGCTCAACATTTCATTGCTGATCACATGTCATGATTGAGGACAGGAGAAGAGCCGGAAGGAATAGAAGATAACCTATTAGATGCCACATTATTTTAAATAGACACTATGCTTGATTGGTGTGCGGACATCATTGGGTATTTAATGCTAGGAAGAGCACCTCTTGAAATGAAAGCAGTGGATGCTAGGAAACTAATTCTAAAAGCTGCACCCTATCAACTCATTGTAGGACAACTATACAAGATGGGCAAGGACCAAGTTTTAAGGAGATGTGTGATGCCACATGAGATCATGCCAATCCTCAGTGAAGCACATGAAGGCATTGCAAGTGGACGTTTCCAAGGAGAAGCAACAGTAAGAAAAGTCCTTCTCATAGGATACTGGTGGCCAACACTTTGGTTAGATGCCTATGAATATGTCAAAAGCTATGATGTATGCCCAACGAACTTCTAAACCACAACACAAAGACTTCAATCTTCTAACAATAGTCTTTGCACAAAAACCCTTTGAAAAAAAGGGGATTGATTTTGTGGGTCCCATCCATCCAATAGAGCAAAAGGATCACAGGCATGCTACATCATTGTGGCCATAGATTACTTTACTAAGTGGGCAAAAGCTAAGGGCTGAAGCTAAAGTCGTCAGAAAGGCAGATGCCAAAAGCACAGCAAGGTTCTTATACGAGAATGTGATCACTCGATTTGGATGTCCCATTGAAATTGTGTTAGATAGAGGCACACATTTTGTCAATGAAGTCATCCAAGAACTCTTGTGTGGCTTTATGGTGATCCATAGAAAGAGCATACCTTACTACCCCCAAGGGAATTGACAAGCCGAATCCACCAACAAAATTCTATGTATTGTCCTCACCAAGGTAGTAGAACCAAAGCGTTCTGATTGGGCAGAGAAACTAAATGTAGCCTTATGGGCATATAGAACCACACTAGAGGTCAGTAAAGAAAATACACCTTTTCAATTGGTGCACGGCCTTGAGGCTGTGGTCCCACTGGAATTTGTAATACCTAGTCTATGCATAGCAGTACAAGAACGTATGGGAGATCATGAATCGCTGAAAGAAAGATTCTACCAATTAGAGAAGTATACAGAGACCAAATTAGTTGCCTGCCATGCCATGACAACATAAAAACAAAGAAGGAAGGCATGGTTTGATAGAAACCTCAAAGACAAAGACATCAAGGAAGGTGACCTGGTTCTACTGTACAACACCAAAGTCCATAAGGGCAAGCTCAAATTTCTAGGTCAAGGAACCTATAGAGTCAAAAAAATGAATCCCATTAGAGCTGTGCTGCTAGAAACACTGGATGGAGTCAAGCTCACAACAACAATAAGCAGGAGCTGACTGAAGCGCTACTACATCAACATGGAAGCCATCCCTGACAATAATGAAGATTTGGGGGTCCCAAGTCTTCTATAATTAGGACTAGATTGTTTCACGAGCACTCACTAGCATATGTATGCCTTTGTACATATAGGTAGTTTCAATCGATTTCAACTTAGGGCTCAGAGGTGATGACTAAGTCCTAGCTGCCCTATGATTCCCTTAGCAAATTAAGCATATAGGAGGAATGCCTACCTCACTAGTCATGCATAGCGCACCCACACGTTTTGAGCACCATGAATAAATGCACAAATAAAAGCCCAAGAGATACTTGTTTTAAATCCACACACATAGCACCCTCATCACAAAAAGAGTAAAATGCATTAGCCACTCACAAAAGAAACATGCACTTTTGGCACATGGCACTATATTGGCACTGTCAAACTGGGACCTGATTCATGTGTGCAATGCCAGGGCGAAGATGGTCCAATAAGATGGGAAAAAGGCCTACAACGCCATCGGCAAAGAGACACCATGCCAAACAGCCTAAGCCTCAACCTCAACATCCCTCCTCAAATCACCAACCTGAAGAAGGACACGGTGCAAAATCACCTACCCAGAGGTCAGCACCAAAACGACCACGGCTAGTGGTTATGGACAGTGATACTGATGAGCAAATGAATGCAACATGCCAAGAAGAAATGCCACAGAACCAAGGGATACTAGAGGTAGGAGAAATTGAGCCAGAGCAATTTTGACTATGCAAGATGCAGGTGTAGAACACCTTGAGGACTAGACCAACAAAGAGCTAGCAATAGATGGAACAATACAGCTTGTATGGCCACGAGTCTCAACGTTTGCCATGTCACCCAATGCTTACAACTTCTTGTAGTCAAAGGGACTAGGTAGTCTTTTTGAGAAGCTAAAATTCTTCTCACCAATACCTGCTATGACAGAATACATTTGTCAATTCATAACATCATATAAAAGCAGAGAGTTGGAGAAAGATAAGTATGGAATAGTAATATATAAAGAAAAGAACTTACAAATCTACCTCAGTAGATCCACTATGCAGGAGGCTTTCTCATTTCCAGATGCACAAGAAGAATATTCAAAGAAACATTTGGATGCAAGATTCTGTGAAATTCAGGATTCATTCCAACCTAACACAAAGTCACAAAGCAGGGGAATACGCCATGATATGATTCAGGACCCCATATGCAAAGAGGCAGCTAAGTTTTTGGCTAACATTTTCAATCATTTAGGAGTGAGAAAAAACTATATGTCAGTAAAAACTCTTACACTCCTTGGTAGAGAAAAACTACAAGATTGGGCTCAACACATATCCTTGCTGTTGCTAACCAATTATGTATCCACTACCCATAATGGCAAAAGCTACGTTGCCCATCTATTGGCCATAATAATTGGGTTTGCAATAGAGCAAGAGGATGAATCTATACCCCTCTCAACACAAGATATAGAGGACTTTGAAGCATTGATATTATAGCCAGAATGGGAATTAGACCCTCGACCTACTCTCAATGAAGATAGCATGGAAGGGCAACAATTCGAACAGACTCTATAGAATGACAATGTAGAACTTTACCAAAGAATACTGCAACTCAGTTTAGTCTTGCTCCCACAATAGAAGGACTCGAGCATGGAAATCCAAGAGGATACCATTCCACATAATGACTTTGCAAGAGATCCAAATAGCATACCTCTCTAGGAATCACAAGTCACCAATGTTGACGACTCCACGACTCCAGAGTCACAACCCCCAAATGTCTCTAGTGGCACCATACAACAGACTGCTATTCAAGACATAGATCAAAATTCCACATGGGCACATGGGAATCAACTATATAACCAATACAAGCAAGGCCATAGCACATTCCAGGGGATGTGAGTAGATCATAATAGAGAGTGGTAAGATAGGGGAGATTAGATTGAAGGTAGACCAAATATTCCTTTGGCAGATCCCTGTCGCTTTTGGTAGGCATTGACAGCTTTAATTTTGGATTCTTCTGGGAGTTGTCACATGGAAGTTGCTGGTGATTGTTGCAGTAAAGGTAGGAGTCCAGCTACTACCCAAAGAGGGGGGCTTCCCATCAAGCACTCGTATAGTAGTATTGCATCAGCCTTTAACCATATGAGATTTGCATGCATTGAGAGACAGAACACATTCCTCTCGGCTTCATCCATGTGCTGGCATAGATCTCGGAGATTCTTCGTGCTTATTGGTTTGGTCCAGATATTGCATGTAACATTTTGATTTGCAAGTGTTTCTAGAGTATGTGTATTCTTCCTTCAAGGTAATCCTCTTGCTGAAGAACTGCAACAAGCTCTTGGTATACTGTAGTGATGCCTTGTATCAAAAGATCATGTGCTAACCCCTCCGCATTATCATCGGCTTGACCCAGTAGTTGAATTTCCAACTTGGAAATTATTGCTTTTTGATTTTTCCACTCCATGCACTTATCTTTATACTTACCCAATGTGGAGGTGTATGCAAGCTTTAGACTATTGAATTGTTGAGCTGCTTTTGGATGCCCTGGAAATTGATCATTAAGCATGCGGAGTTGGAGTAACTTTTGTTCTTGAGCATCTAGTTCTACTTTGGTGTGCACAAGTATCTCCCTTGATGCCATGCCTTCCTTCTCTAGTGCTTGAATTTGACGTTCACCCTCTTTGAGGCTGTTTTGCAACTCATTTTTTGTGTCTACTATGGCATGGAGTTGATCCTCTTTAAGTAGTAATCTTTCATTTAATTGCACCAATTCCTTCTTGATATCATCACAAATGGCTTGCATATGGGAGAGGAATAACTCAACCTTTTCCTTTTGCTTCAAGGCATTAGATAGATGTAGGTGTTTATCTTGGAGAGAAACCATGGCTTGTAGGGCATCCTTTCTACTTTCTACTAGAGCATTGTGTGCAAGGAGTTGTTACTGCATTTGTTCTGCCATGCTTTCCTTGAGCTTCATAATTTTAGTCTCAGCAATTTGCAACTTGGATTGGAGTGATGGGAGCATCTGTCTTTCCATTTCTCTTTCCTACTTATCTGACACCATGGTAGCAAATAATTGAGACCATTGTTGTAATTGTTGGCTATGATGTTGTATGATACCATACTCATTGGGTAAACACAACCGCATCACATCATCATCTGCAGACCCAACCATAACCCAAGAATGGGTAATCAAATTGGTCTCGGGGAGTTGTTAACCCTATGGCAACAAGGGCCAGAAGTGCAGTCTAGGACAAAAACTATGAGAGCATTGTGTGTGTAGAGTAGCGGCAAAGCTCCACTTGTGATATCTTGAGCCTAGAAGATAGTATGATAAATCTTAAAGGATGAGGATAGCCAAAATCCTCTCTAGAAAAGATCCAATCATACTTGCAAAATCAGGATCTAGAGAGAGAAAGACTAAATCTAGAGAGAGAAAGACTAAAAGCCTACACTTTTGGAGGTCCCTCCACTTTGTGTAGAGACCCAAAAGTCTCTCCACTTTGTGTAGAGACCCAAAAGGTCCCCCCACTTTGTGTAGAGACCCAAAAGGTCCCCCCCAAAAGTGGAGGGACTCCTATCCAAAAGGTCTCCTACAAAAGAGGTCCCACCACAGAGGTACCTATAAATTGTGTAGAGACCAACATGTATAAATATCTCTCAATGGAATGAAGCTTGGGGTTTAGTGTTCAAGCTCACTATTGTGTTCATCCGATCAATCTCCATTGTGTCCATGCTCTCTTACACTATCGTGTTCTAGCATGCCCTTACCCTTGCACTCTCTACCCTTGAACTCGCTCCTCCTCCTCCTTCCTCCCTCTTCCTCCCTCCTCCTCATCCTCCTCCCTCATCCTTCTCCTCCATCTCCTCCTCCTCCTCCTCCTCCTCCTCCTCCTTCCTCCTCCTCCTCCCATCTCCTTCTCCTTCCTCCTCCTTCCTCCTTTTTCCTCCTCCTCCTCCCTTCTCCTTCTCTTCCCTCCTCCTCCCTCCTTCTCCTCCTCCTTCCTCCCTCCCTTCTCCTCCCTCCTTCTCCTCCTCCCTTCTCCTCCTGCTCCATCCTCCTCCCTCCTCCTTCTCCTCCTCCCTCCCTCCTCCTCAACCCTTACCCCTCGAATCCGCGAAGGAGACTAGCTCTCCACTCCTCAACCTTGGACTCCTCCTACACCCTGCAACCCCCTTTGAACCCTAGAACTCCTAGTTAACTCTCTCAACCCTATCCCCCTTTCTAATCCTGAAATCCCCTTCTAGACCCTTGAACTCCTGTAGAGGTGAGAGCCTCCATCAATCATTATAGTCAAGCCCTCTTTCTGATTCACACGCATGAGATCTGCTTTCCACACTTTAGCCTACACCTCTCACCGGAACACAACCCGAGGACCTATGCTACACTTGTGAACACCTATGCTACAATGAGAAATGACACGATTATAGGTGACCAACACCCTCGGAACTTGCATTTGGGTAAAACAGAGACAACACACCTTCAATCCAATACGTCACCTTCAGTGTGATCTACCATCTTCTATCACCATCTTCAGCACGGTCTTTCTCTTTATCTTCATCATGGCCATGGATCTTTAGTATCCATTCTAGTCACATCTAGTGATAGGATGTCAGAAGCTAGTGCATGGGGTGGAATTCACACCAAGGAAGTTATGAAGTGAATGACTATTTTGTTGGATCACCCTCCACTTGGTATTGAATTACAAATGTGCCGTACGAGACTGATGACACTTCACACATCCACAAGGGTTCTCCATAGCCAATTGTTCACCTTCAATGACTTTGGAGGTGAGCCTTGGTATGTTAGGCTATGATGCTTAATCAATGAGGATAGATCTTGATCACCTAGCCTTGTGAGTTGGAAGTGATTTCAAAACCCAATCCATGAGATCTACTTTCTATGGCTTCAGAGAGCTAAATGATGTTTCCAGTTTGGTAGAATTCTGAGTTGTCTAGACCTAGATTTAAGATGTTCAAGTTCTAGGGTTGATTGAGTCCTATCCCCTAGATTAATTTATTATGGTGTATGGGTAGAGTGGTATAAAATAATAAAAAGTTAAATTGATATTAAAAGTTTTATTTTCTTGCTTTTCTAGGATTTAAGCTTTATTCTATTTAGAGTTTAGCTTTTCTGCTTTTGGCTTTTCCTCTAAATTTTCCCTATTCTTGTAAAAGGTACAACCCTAGCTTTTGAGTTTTCTTTTTCTCCCCTAGCTCTTCTATACATTAAAGGCCTTGCCTCAGTTCTAAATCATCCTTGTCTTATTCTCCCATTTGCTTTGCTAGTCTCATCTCATCAATCCTCTCTATCAAGCCATTCTATCATCTTTCTCTCTAGATGATTTCTCTCTCTAGATAATTTCTCTCTATATATGCCTTCTCTCTCTAGAAGATTTATCTCTCTCTAAAGCCTTCTCTCTATATACTTTCTCTCTCTAATAGCACCTTCTCTCTCTATCAGCAATCCTTTAGTCTATAAGGTGAGATTAATGGTCTTTTTCTTTTTCCCTTATTTCAAAATCATTTTTTGCTTTTGGTTGATCTTGAAGGTGTTTCATTTTATCTCTAAGCTATCTTTTTTTAAATAAAATAGTTAGGGTATTTCCTATGCTAAAAAGACTAATATTTTTAGAATCTAAGGTTTCTATACTAACCCTAACGGGTAGAATTAGAGTTTCCAGTGTTTAAAGGATAAGGAGAAGAACTCAGACCATTTCTGTGGCTTTCTCCACTTGGTACTAGGCCAGGGTCTCCCAATGGTTACTTTCTTAAATGATTCTCAGTCATACATATATCTGAGCCCCAATTTGAAAAAGAGGATCATTGTAATAGTCCTTTATTTAGATCTTGGTCTAGAACTCTAGATTTCCCAGAGGGGTTTTTGTCCATGATCTGTACGACCATCGTAGTGAGGCTAAGCATCATTGAGTATAGAAAAATACAACTGGGCTTACCAAGAGTGGCCTCACTCTCACCCAATCGGTTTTACAAAAAAAAGTTGGTGGTAAACTTCATGTGGTTTTAGGTGAATAATCAACATGTGGCTTCAATGCATGGACATCTCTACATGTTCCTCCTCATGCGGTTACCTAGAGCAGCTTCTTCTTCCTTCCCTATTCTCAAGGATCACCTCCATGAGAGTTAGGGCTAGCATCTCTTGGCTACAACTAGAAGGTCAGTCTCTACATCTCAGTTCGTTGGCTATGGCACTCGCAACATGATCTGATAGGAGGCCATGAAGAACACAGTGGTGGATGTCTTGGTCATCAAGCAGTTCGTGGAGTCTATATATCGAGTGAATTTCACATGTTGTGGTGTTGTGTGTACATGAGAGTTTGAGAGCTTGATAGCTCTTTGTGAGCTTGCATGGTATCTTTAGTCAGGTGATTTGTGTGGTCGTACATCAAGCCTTTGAGGCTTTGAAGATAGCTATATACTCTTGTAAACCTCCACAACAAGACCCGTAGGGATGCATGGAGGTGTTTAGGTCTTTTGAATTGAGCTCTTTCATTGTGTGTTATTAAGAAAAACAAGAAGAGAGATATAGGAAGCAACCAGGAGGGAGCAGCAGTCTCCTCCACAATCAGCTCATATTCACCCCACACAATACAATTGAACATTACTAAGGTCACATCCATACATAGTAGATAAGAACTAACTATGGTTGAGTCAGTGTGACTCACCTTATTCACCTACTCACACAACAGGAACAATAATCGAGAGCTTGATTCCCAACACTCCCCTTCAAGCTCAAGTAGGGAGCATAACACCAAGTAGCTCTCTAGATTATGTAAACTTATCTCTACCCAATGACTTGGTAAAGATATCTGCAACTTGATCCTTCAGTCTTCACATGTATGAGATCAATCTTCTTTGATAACACCATCTCTCTGATGAAATGGTAGTGTACCTCAATATGCTTAGTTCTAGCATGATAAACCGGATTACTTGCCAACTGCACAACACTACTCATGTTATCACAATAAAGTCTGACTGGTTTTTCCACATGCAGTTCCAAATCTTGTAAAAGCTTCTGAAGCCAAGCAATCTCACATGTAGCCAATGCTACACCTCTGTACTTTGCTTTTGTACTAGACAATGCCACTATGGGTTGCTTTTTGCTACTCCAGATAACCATAGCACTTCCAATGCTGAATGCATAACCACTGGTGGATCTCCTGTCATAGGCACATCCTGCCCAATCTGCATCTATGTATCCAACCAGTTTTGTATCCTTTCCATACTCATAAAAGAGTCCATACTGATATGTTGCCTTGACATAGCGCATAATCCTTCTCACTGCATCCAAGTGAGGCTTCCGTGGCTTCTGCATAAACTGACTAATGAGTCCCATAGCATATGCCAAATCAGGCCAAGTGATTGTCAAATATATCAAGCTGCCAACCATTGCATGTACATGGTAATGTCCTCAATCTCAGCTCCAGAATCAGCCACCATAATCTTCAAGTTTTGATCCAAGGGGATATCCATTGGTTTGCAATCCTTCATGCCAAACTTCTCGAGCATATTTAAGGCATACTGTCTCTGCATAAGCCAAATGCCATCTGGTGTTCTCAACACCTCTATGCCAAGAAAGAACTTCAAGTCCCCTAGATCCTTCATATCAAACTCCATTTTTAGCTTGCTCTTAATTTCAGCAATGCCATTTTCATCACTACTAGTCAGAATCAGATCATCAACATAAATCACAATCACAACATATCTAGCAATTGTCTTCTTTGTGAAGGGGACGAGCATTTTCTGAGCGAAATCTTCCGAGCGTCCGAGCGAAGGAAAAAAAAAGCTTCCAACTATGCATAAATATGGCAAAAATCGATCAGAAGAAAACATAGTTTCACTTAGAAATATGCAAAGTATTATAGCAATGCCTATTTTATACAAAAATCTTTAGGTGAATCTGTAGGAATGGTGAGAGCATAATGGGATGGCTTTTGAAGAAACCCACATGTAGAGTAGACTTCTCTATGAAAATTCCCTTATCATCCTTCTTACAACTTTTACTTAATAGGGGGTGACATTGAAAACCCTCTCTCAACCTATCTTCATGAAAGAGTTTCTTCAAAGAAAACTCATTGAAGCAAGCCATCCAGGTAGTTTCGCCAGCGAAACCCCTTTGAAGCAAGTCTCCCAAGGTAGTTTCGCTGGCGAAACTACCTTGGACAGCACTTTTAAAAGTGACATAACTTTCATATCCAATGTCCAAATATAGTCATTCAACCACTCAAATTGATCGGAACACCCCATTTGAGCACATCTATGAAGTTATATTTTGGAAAATCTTCCATATATAGTATTAAATATTACATGTATTTTATGAGAGTGATATATAAGCCCAAGTTAATACTTATTTATAGTAATTTAAACTTCTTTAGAAACATGTCCATAAATATGCTATAAAAACACTAAAAAGATATTGCCAGATGATATAAATGTGTTAATAAGTAATTATATATGCATAGTATTATTACATTGAGAGTGATTATGAGGAATGTTTCTTAAAGGAATCAACACTTTTTTAAGGTAATAACAGGGGTACAAAGGGATGTCTCTAAATAAGAAAATTATGTTGTGTAAAAATGAATGAGTGACTAGTCTGTATATTTTTATGATAAAGGGATCTAGTTCTAGTGAAAATAAAAGTGTAAAAACCATGTTTCTTAAAGAAAAACATTTTTAAAAATATTTTGAAAAACACGCTCGGATAAACCTGCTCATAGGTTTTTGCTCGTAAAATTGACGCATCCGTTGTGAACAGTGAATGATCAGCCTTCCCAACTGCAAAACCAAGCTTCTGCAGATATCTATTGATCCTTTCATTCCATGCTCTAGGTGCTTGCTTAAGCCCATAGAGAGCTTTCTTCAACTTGCAAACATAGTTGGGATAGTCAAGGTGCACGTAACCATCGGACTGAACCATATAGACTTCCTCCAACAAGTCACCATTTAGGAAAGCATTCTTGACATCCATTTGCTACGATTTCCAGCCATTTGCAATAGCCAATGCTATGACAGTTCTCACAGTTACCATCTTGGTAACAGGGATGAAAGTTTCCTCATAATCTAGCCCATACTGCCGTGCATACCCTTTGGCAACCAGCCTTGCTTTATACCTTTCCACTGATCCATCGGACTTGCATTTTACTTTGTAGACCCATTTGCAGCCAATAGGATTCTTGCCTTCAGGTAACTCCACCAAATCCCAAGTTTGATTAGTGGCAAGGGCATCCATCTCCTCATCCATGGCATTCCGCCAATGACCATGTTGCATAGCCTCACCAAAGATAGTTGGCTTAGTATGTCCCATAACTTTTGTCATATATGCATAATGTCGAGTAGCATAACCATTATAAGTTAATGTGTCAATAGGATACCTGACTCTCTGTGACCTTCTCACTGGAGTGCCTGACTCTCCTCATTCATGAGTAGGTATGTACCTACTTCCCTTGACTCTAGGTGTAGACACAGATGGTATACCCAGCTCACTACCCAAATTGTCACTACATGACAAATCATAGCCACAATTTGATGACCCAAGGACATCATTTTCAGCTTGCGAAAGCACCTCAATAACCTTGGCTTTCCCTTTATCTCTCCCCCTCACTGACATAGCAGTCTCAGTGGAATTGCGTAACCTGCTAGACCAAGGATTCACTGTAGTAGAACCAGTAGATGTAGGCCCAGATATGGATGTACTAATTTGCTGATTTTTATCATATGCATGACCTACATATGCATCAATTGGAACAGCCACTTTTGGCTTACCATACCAAGATTCCAGCTCATCAAAAACAACATCTCGACTCACCATAGTCTTCTTGGTCGATGGGTTGTAGCATTTGTAACCCTTCTAGTTTTGTGCATAGCCAATAAACACACATCTTTTAGCTTTGGGATCCAACTTCCGTCTCTTTTCATCTGGTATATGCACATATGCCAAGCTGCCAAACACTTTTAAATGACTGACATCAGGCTTCTGTCGATACAATTTCTCATATGGTGTGAGCATATGAATGCCCGCAGTAGGAGTGCGATTCAACACATACATTGCAGTTGCAAGTGCTTCTACCCAATAATAATCAGGTAAGTTCTTTTCATTCAACATGGCTCTACCAAACAAACCAATCACCCCATTCTTACATTCAACCAGTCCATTCTGCTGTGGTGTATATGGGCATGTAAGCTCCTGTCTAATCCCATGATAGGCCAAGAAGTCATCAAATTTATTTGACAGATATTCACCTCCATTATCTGATCTCAAGCATGTGATATATGACCCAAACTCCTTTTCAACATGTTGCTTGAAATGCTTGAAGGCAAGTAGGACCCGACAATGCCTCTTTGCTGCATATTTTTCAGCCTCTGAATATTGATATGACCAATCCTTTTGTGCCAAATTTCCAAATTAGAGACAATGCCCATACCATGGGTAAACATGGCAGCCTTTAATTTCGGCATTCCTGCATCTAAAGTAAACATTCTTCCTTGCCTTTTCCCTTTTGCAATCAACTTGCAACCATTACCAAACTCCTCAATGAAGCATCCATCCTTATTAAACCGGACTTGCAAGTTCTGCTCAGCCATTTGTGCAACAGACAACAAGTTCTTGGTGATCGAAGGCACATGCAACACTTCACACAATTTCTTGGTCTGATTATCATGCATCATCAGAGGCACAACACCCTTGTGTGTAATGCCATGCTGTGTATCATCTCCTGTGCAAACATAACCATGCACACCAAGAGTCATCTCATCAAACCACTCTCCATGTGGTGCCATGTGATTAGATGCTCCTGTATCAATATACCACATATCATCCAAGCCACCATTAGTAGGCTTATGATCCTGCACATGCATCATAGCAAATAGCTGATCTAAGGATGTCGCATGCGCATGACTAGAAGAGGCAAAATGACCATGCCGATTTGCCTTTCCTCTTTGATTTGCTTGCTTCTTGAAACCTTGCCACAGTAATGAAATGTCTTATCACTATTAGGGTTATGCACTGTTTGTTGCGGTTGCTGCCAAGTACCTCTACCATGAGAAGCACCTCTCTCCCTACCTCTAAAGGCTCCATCTCCTCTCTGAGGTGATTGACTAGGGGTTTTAGGGACATGCCTGCCATCACCTCTACCATGAAATGAACCTTTGTGTCGTCCACCACGGCCTCTCTGATCATCGTAGAACACTACATCACTATTCCTTGAGCTACTGCCATTGGTATTTAGCCCAAGCTTCATTTCCTCATGGATCAAAAGAGCAACCAACTCATTGAAATCCGGCATATTCTGCCTCACAGAAATAGAAGTGTCAAATGACTTATATTCGGGACCAAGTCCATTCAGAGTGACTGCAACCATGTCATCATCATCCATAGGAGCATCAATAGAGGCCGATTGATCAGCTATAGTTTTGATATTAGTCACATATTCCTGTATCGTTCTCCCCCTTCTTGACATATTGTTAAATTTCTGTTTCAACTGTATCTTTCTGACACTTGTTGTGGTGCTATAATACCTCGTCAAGATATCCCACGCATTCTTGGGGGATGTGCAACTCATAATCTGCATGACCATGGCATCCAAAATACAAAGAGAAAGCCAGTGTAGCACCTTCCATGCTCTCTCTAACCAAGCCTTGTGGCTCTTGATTTGATCCTGAGTAAGATTCTTGACAGGCATGTCAGGCTTTGTTGCCTCATCACCAGTAATGAGATCCCAATACTCTTTTCCAGTCAGGAAAATTTCCATCCGAAACTTCCAAATGGCATAATTATTTTGATCCAACTTCTCTCCAACAATCTGTGTAATGTTATCACTGCCACTAGCATTAGCCATGGTTTCCAACAGTAGGTTTCTGCAACTTTTTACTGTTTTGCACAGTCAATAACTTCCGCACGTTACCTCAGATGCAAAAACTATCAGCGAACAAATTGTAGCCAATCCATAGGTCTACAACTTTCCAGTTTAGTGCAGGTCCAAATTCGGTAAGGTTTCACTATTATTTGCTGCTAAAAACAGGCACCTGCACACTTTTGACAGCAGTCCAGAAACTTCTAGTTACTAGTTCAATGGATCAACTGGACTCAAAATGCCACTTTGCTACTATCACTGGCAAGGCATAGCATCTGTCAAGCTACTTGACATTAACATCCAACCATTGGGCATCCAAATACCATTACATATATCCATGAACATTGCAATATCATGCCTACAACTGCATCTGACAATTTGACAGTAAGTTGTAAACTGTGACTTTTTCTGATTTTCCCAAGCTCATAACTTTTGACAGTAAATCCAAATGAACTTGTTTCTAAAGGCAAAGTTGGAGCTTGTATACTTGCCTCCAACTTGTCAGTTCAGACCAACATCCAAATCCACACAGTTTGAGAAATAAACAGTCCGAAAAATGATAATTTGATCACTTTTGAACAAAAAAACAGCAGCAGCACTTTGTGTTTGGAGGAACACGGGAGTCCTGGTAGCTCACAGAGAGACTACGACTCCACAAAAATGATGTATGAGGATGTAGCAAACCTTTGGGGTGCTGGAAAAGGAAGAAAGCAAGTCGTATATCACTTTTGAAGTCTCCAAAAGCTGTCCAGGAGCAAAAAAACGAGATTGATAGAAGATGTAGGAGAGTTATTTTCCAGCTACAAACAACCTCCAAAGAGCTGGGCGATGAGGTTTGGAGAGACGTTTCACAAACAACCTCCAGAGAGCTGGGCAATGAGGTTTGGAGAGACGTTTTTGCTTCTTACTGCTATATATACCTCTTGCTTGGCTCAAACCAAGTAGTAGTTGTCCAGAAAAGAAGATCAGCAATAGTAAAAAACGAGTTGTGTTTTGTCAAAATACATCTCCCACGAGCAACCTATGGGTAATAGCGATCGCCCCTTAGCAAGAAGACATCAATTGGACAGCTCCCAAGCCAAACAGAAGCTGGAAATTGTTACTTCAGTCCAAAAACGAGATCTCTTCTCATCACTTCGAAGCTTTAGAGTAGTTTAAGCACTCCCGCAAGCTTCCACAAGCAGTGGGCAACCAGAAGGCAAGGAACGGTAGCTCTAATACCATATTAAGAAAAACAAGAAGAGAGATATAGGAAGCAATCAGGAGGGAGCAACAGTCTCCTCCACAATCAGCTCATATTCACCCCACACAATATAATTGAACACTACTAAGGTCACACCCATACATAGTAGATAAGAACTAACTATAGTTGAGTCAGTGTGACTCACCTTATTCACCTACTCACACGACAGGAACAATAACCGAGAGCTTGATTCCCAACATGTGTCAAGCAATACTAGGTTGCCATCTTCTTAAGAGTTCTCTGGTTATCTGTTTTTGGTTTTGCTCACATGAAACTCCTTGCATGCATTTGAATCTGAATTCACCAACAGTTGGGTGCCAGTGTACTTGTCTCTATCTCTTTTATCTTCCATTGCTCTATGGATATATGTGGTATGAATGCATTTAAAGTTGTGGTATTTTTATGTGGAATTATGATAGTTTTGAAATTCTAAGTTTATTAAGTTATTCGACTGGAAATCACTCTTCGGTGTAAGCACGACGCTGACAACCCCCTCTCTCTTGCTCATTCAATCCCCTTGCTCTCTCCTATGCACTCCTTCACCCACTCTCTTCCTGTCCATGCTCTCCCCTATTGAAGAGAGTCATAAATCCATTTGACAAATATTAGAAATAGGGTCTCTTCTTAGAAACCTATTTTGGTGTCAGACCAACAAAAATGATCCATTGCAAAAGGTGGAACATTAGGTAAACGTGCAAAAGGTGGAACATTAGTTTACAAATTAACATTTTTATATGCTAATTTTGAAACAAACAAAATGTTGAATTATTTTGTGAGAACCCTTGCAACCACCTTAAAATATAACCTCAAAGAGAGATTTAACTTGCAGAAATGAAGGATACGAATTTTAAAAGTGACTTCAAAAGAGTGATGAGTTGAATGCATTTGACAACAAAAAACCTCCAATTTAATTTCTACATTAGCAGCAACTATCGAGATAAACTACTCAAAACTAGAAATTTCATAAGAGAACTTTTTAAAAGTCGTGGAAAAAGGATCCGACTACAATTTCTGTGGTTGGTGGAAGTTCGATCTCCGCTATGACCCTTCTAAGCTTAAAAGTACCATCGGAAAAGTTAAAACTATAACAACATCCATAAAAAAATAACACATAAGCATCCGTAAAAAGGGATCTTGAAATGTGACAAAATTACGATTACTGCCCTATCACCTCCTTGTTTGTGCTTGTGCTTAGACATGTAAACACGTCCGTGAGTCTGCATGTCTGCACGGTCGTGCTCCGACCACAACATCCATGCCTGTGCTACCAGTAGACGTGGCTCTCCAACCCTACGCGCATCCCCGCCACCTTTACGTCTACCCCCTCCGTACCACCAACTATCCTCTGAGCCCGCCGAGAAAGTGCTCTGGTCCCACTTTCCCAGTCGGAAAATCGCCAATCGCCGGGTCATTTTCCCCATCTTCTTTTTTTGTTGGTGTTTGAAATCCCCAAATACAATATATATTGTCTACTGCCATCTACGCATGCAGCAAAACTTCCAGGATGGGATCCTCAGGATGCCCTCTCAATATCGCCTCACCTGCACCTTCATTCTGGAAGCTGCACTTCCCTTTTTCGGAGCCCAATTTCGTTCCATGGAAGGTAGCTATAGCCCTCCAGGACCCCAAATGCTTGCTGGGCAGCCACAAAAGAGTGAAGCGTATCCGGATACCTTCTCTTTCAATTTCAGTTTCAAGGATTTCGACATGTTCTTGCTTGCAGAGAGCAGTGATGGACTGTCCGATAAATCGCTGAGGAGAAAGGATCAACGTGGCTTTTTGAAACATGTTCGAGAGAAAAGATGACCCAGAAGGTAGGAAGCCAGGGAATCAACGGAGGCTAATCATCCGCTCAGGATGCAAAGCAACACACGTGTGCTCCAACTGTAGAGATCGTCCCCACATGTGCAGGGCCGGATTTAGGCCCGAGTTACTAGTGGAGACGCAACAGGAGCAGTTTGGAGATGTTGACCTTAGAGGAGACACTGAATATTTTGGACCGGATGGCTGAGGTGCCTTTGGTGGAGAACTTTATTTGCATTTTGCAGAAATGCAGGAAAACAAAAAATCTAGCGCATGCCAAGCGTGTGCATACACATATCTGCAACAATGGATTTGAGGCTTGGAGAGCTGTTGGGAACTACGTTGTGCCAATGTATGTGGATTGTTTTAGTGCGTCCGATGCTCAGCACGTTTTTAACAGGTTGCTTCATCGGAATGAGCACTCCTGGACTTCTCTTATGTTGGGGTATATCCAATGTGGGCACATGGAACATGCCCTCAGCTTGTACCAGAAAATGCAAGGCGATAGTGTACATCCTACCAGGCATACGCTTAATGCCTTATTAAAAGCTTGTGCTAGGCTGAAAGATGTGGAAATAGGTCGAAAGATCCATGCTGAGATTGCACAAAAGGGATTTGAAAAAGATATTTTTGTTGGCAGCACTTTAATCGACATGTATGCCAAATGTGCCTCACTTGCAGAGGCGCAGGAAACCTTTGACAAGATGCCTGTCCGAAACGTTGTGTCGTGGACAGTGTTGATTGCAGGATATGCTGAACATGTACCTGGCCAGGAGACCCTGAAGTGTTTTGAAGAGATGCAACTGGAGGGCATCCCTCCAGATGCTGTCACGTTTGTTCATGTCTTGAAAGCTTGTGGCAGCTTACGGGCAATAGACAAAGGTCGAGAAATGCACAAGGAAATCAGGCAAAAGGGATTTGAAATAGACGTTTCTGTGGGCAACTCATTGGTTGATATGTATGCCAAATGTGGCTCACTTTCAGAAGCACATGAAGTCTTGGACAAGCTGCCAGTTCGAGATGCGGTGTCTTATGCTGTACTGATTGCAGGATATGCTGAATATGGACCTGGTCATGCAGCGCTTAAATGTTATGAACAGATGCAACTAGAGGGCATCCCTCCGAGTGATGTGGCGTTTGTTTGTGTTTTGAAAGCTTGTGGCAGCATAGGAGCCATAGACCAAGGCCGAGAATTACACAAGGAGATCCAACAAAAGGGGTGTGAAAGAGATATTCTTGTTGCCAACGCTTTGGTTGACATGTATGCCAAGTGTGGTTCAATTACAGAGGCACAGAAAGTCTTTGACAAGCTGCATGTTCGAGATGTTATTTCGTGGACTTCATTGATTGCAGGATATGCTGAACATGGACCTTGCCTACAAGCCCTGAAATGTTTTGAACAGATGCAAGTCGAGGGCATCTCTCCAAATGCTGTCACATTTGTTTGTGCCTTGAAAGCATGTGGTAGCGTGGGAGCCATAGGTAGGGGCCGGGAGGTACATGCTGAGATCTTACAAAGGGGATTTGAGAGAGATCCTTTTACTAGTAACACTTTGGTTGACATGTATGCGAAATGTGGCTCACTTTCTGAGGCACAGGAAGTCTTTGACAAGCTGACAGTTCGAGATGTTGTGTCATGGGCAGCAATAATTGCAGGATATGCTGAGCATGGACCTCATCAGGGAGCGCTCAATTGTTTGGAACAGATGCAGCTGGAGGGTCTCTCTCCAACTGCAGTGACGTTTGTTTGTGCCTTAAAGGCTTGTGGCAGCATAGGAGCCATAGACAAGGGCCGACAAATACACACAGAGATCACACAAATGGGACTGGAAAGAAATCTTCTTGTTGGCAACACTCTGGTTGACATGTATATAGAATGTTGCTCACTGTCAGAGGCTTGGGAAGTCTTTGACAGATTGCCAGCTCGAGATGTTGTGTCATGGAGTGCCATGATAAAAGGATGTGGCATTAACCATGAGGGGAACATGGCTATACGATTTTTTGAAGAAATGCAAGAACACGGTGTGAAGCCGAACCATATTACATTCACATGCCTTCTTACTGCTTGCAGCCACACCAACCTGGTGTTCAAGGGTCAGGAGTGCTTCAGGTTGATGAGAGAAGAATATGGCATTGCACCGACAATGGATCATTATAATTGCATGATTGACCTCCTTGCACGATCAGGACAACTGTATGAGGCAGAGAAATTTCTTGAAGCTATGCAGTGTCCTCCATCTGCAGACACGTGGACAATTCTGCTCAGTGCCTGCAAGGCTTATGGGGAAGCAGAACTGGGTTTTAGATGCTTTCAGCAGCTTGTCCTGATGAATCCAGAATCTGCTGCTTCATATGTGCTCATGGCAAACATCTATGGAAATGCTGGCAGGTGGGATGATGCATATAAAGTAGAAAGGTTGAGGAAACATGCAGGGGCAAAGAAAAAGCCTGCAAGTGCTTTGATAGAGTTGAACAAGAAGGTGTATGAGTTTGTGGTCGGTGAGAACCAAAGCCAAATTTCAGGAGCGCTAGAAAAGTTCAGTTCACGCATGAAGGGGGAAGGGCATGTGCCAAATCTAGATGTGGTATTGAAACTCAGTTCTCATGAGGAGGAAACTGCTTTAGGCAGGCATGAAATTGGACATATTTGTTGGGTCTAACATGCCAAAAACAATGTGTTCTCAGATGCTGAGGACGTGTAATAACTGTCATGATCAAATGAAATCGTGCAGTATTGAAATATGGATCATGGGTAATATTATTCAACCACTCACATGTCACATTTTAGCCCTCTTTTCTTGTGGCTTCCAGGTAGTTGAGGTGTATGTACAACTGTGAGTTTGCGTTGAATTCCATTCTCCTTTAAGTAGCTGTCGAGCTCCTTTCAGCTGAACTCACCTCCTCTATCTGTCCGAAACTTTTTCATCTTTATCCCACTTTCATTCTCCAATATCTTGTACCACTCCCTAAACTTTCCAAGAGCTTCATCCTTATCCCATAAAAAATACACCCACATGTACCTACTATAGTTGTCAACCATTAGCATGAAGTAGGAGATTCCCCCAAAGTTGGAGTAGAAAGTGTCCACATAGAGGAGCCTTTGCCCGATTGATGCTCTCACGTACAAAAGACTTTTTGTTGCTTGCCTATCATAGAAGCTTTGAAAAGATAGGCAAATGTGCAATTATCCCTGTTTTTTGCATCTCTTAAAGAACAACGTAACTGAGGTGCCTGAATCTTTCGTGCCATAGCTTATTGATGCCCACTCCTGTAGTGGCGGTTAGAGCAGTCGGCTCATACAAATTGTTGTTCCTCACTGCTCTGGCAACCACCTTGCTAGCTGCATTAAGCGTTTTTGCTCCGGTTATCTTGAAGAGCACCTCCAGTTGCAATCAGCTACCGATATCAAATTCTTCTTAAGCTGAGGGGCTAGCAATACATCATACAACTCTTTAGCTTCACCATCTTTGAATGTCGAAAGAAATAATATCTATGCCTTCAACAAGGCATGTAGCATTGTTGCTGGCTGTCACATTGATGGGCTCTTCAAGAGGAATCAAAGAGCGATACTATTCTCCACTGTTAGAGCCACGAATCATTTCTTACTGAAACCTGAGTTGATGACGATACTTCTTCAATTGCGACCCATAGCTCCAACTCAGATTCATTAGTGTTGGCAGATTCGGTGCCTTTTGAAGAAGACTTTGTCGTAGCGTTCTTTTCATCATGCTACTTCTTTCTTTAGTCCTTAGCCATGGGACTGCTCTTGTTCTAATAGTGGCATGTACCCTTGAACTTCCTCTTCTTCACATCCTCCTTCTCACCGCCCTTTCCTTTGGTGATGGGTGAGAATGCTGCATTGCTTCCGCGATCGTGGGTCTTCAAGCACATCTCCTCTTCTAGAAGCATAGCAGCAAATTCTTGAAACGTGAGGGTTGGAGTTCTCACACGTGTGTCAAGTGCTATAACCAGTGCATCATACTTTTGGGAAAGAATTCAGATACATCTCTTGGTCAATTCCTTGCTGCTCTTTGCTATCCCTACCATTGCCATCTGATCATGAAGATTCTCGATCTGTGTGATAGAAGTCTTGGCTGCTTCTTCTAAGAACTATTTTGCTGCAAGCCGATTCTTCAAGTTTTGAAGCTTGGTTTGATTCTGCGTCTCATACTGACCTTTCAATATGTCTTAAGCCTCACTAGCCTTGGATGTATGTTGAATTGATGGGAAGGCAGAATCACTTACAATGGTTACAATAATGCATAGTGCATCTACATTTTTACGTGTCCAAGTTAGAAGCATGGCATTAGGAGAGCAATCATGTTGCTGAGGTTGTTTGGGTCCGGTGTTGCGATTGGTTCTGGATCCAATTCTAAAACAATATCCAGGAGCTAACACATTATTAATAATTTTGAAAAAATCCCAATTTCCAAAACTGAAGGCCTTTTGTTTCATATTGATGTGTATAGATACATTTCCATAAGAAACACCTCCCATGATGTATTGTCCATTCTCTTTTGGTGTAACTCTTGGATCTTCGAGAAGGCCATAGGTCCTAAACCTTGGAAAGTAAGAGCAAAGAGTAATTCAAGTATTATAACCATACTTTTGGCTATTATAACCATACTTTGGGCTATTTTACACCAAAAAGTCTTTGTTTTCTTCTATATTTGTATGTACAAACAAGCCATAACTTGCTCTTGAAATTCGTGATCTCTTTACTTCAAATTGAACACATTTAAACTCAAATGTAGAATTGATTGATATGAAGGATTGTGCCTAGCTTAGGGCCAAATTGAAGGAGATAAGGGAGAAGTTCATTATTTAAGTGTTATTAGTCTCATCTATCTCAAAAGAATCTAGATATATATAAATTTCTCTAGGATTTACATGCCCCTTAAACATAATAGCATCAATGAGCAAGGTGTTAGTGGGAGTGAATTCTTTATCATTTGCCTAAACAACAAGCAAGGGATGGTCTACATCTAAGAGTGCTATGTAGCATTGCTCTTGTCCCATTATTTTGTAGAATTAAAAATTCTTTTTGTGCAAGATTCTCAATCGTTCTTTCATCTTAACCACCTTCTTACTTAATGTTGTTGACCATATGCTCACATGAAAGTGCTCAAACAATCTATCCAATAATGGAACACATCCATTTCGAAGCACAATCCATTATTTCCTTCCAACTTGTATACTTTGATGAATACTAGAAGGTTTATACGACATGAAGAGAAAAAGTCCCATAAGGTCAAATATAGGTGATCTATTTGTTTCATAGATGGAGAGACATTATTGACTCATCAAGTTTCCTCTATGTGGTATTTCTAGATACAATGGATTTCCATGTGTGTCATGGTGAGAAAAATTTCCATCATGTTGTGAAGTTAAGATTCAATAAATCTAGTCTAAACTTACATGTACGAATGCGAGCTACTCTATATCTCAATCACATTCTCTATGCTCATTTAAGTTTTGTTGTTTAAATAATAGTTTTGAAACCGATAGAGTCTCCAAACTTCTCAGGTGCTTAATAATCACACAAAAACTAATATAATTTGGAATTTGTAATACGAAAAGAAAAAGATTATCACTCAAATGGAAATTCTACATTACAAGTCCAAACACAACATCAAAATGCATGTCTACATACAACACCATGACTCTAAAGGCTTTCATCCTCCTCCACCAATCTCAATTATAAAGCTTGAAGAGATAAGCTTGGTTTTAAAAACAAGCTTTGTTGGATAAGGAAAGGAAACCCTTGGTGAAGGATGAAAGGTTAGCTCAGTTTAAAACCAATCTTTGCTTTCATTCACCACCAAGGTCGGTTTTAAAATTGAGCTAACCCTTGATGGAGGATGAAAATCCAAATTCATTTTGAAAACCAAGATTAGCCTTTCATCCTCCACTAAGCTTAGTTTTAAACCAAGATTGGCTTTTCATTCTCCACCAAGGTTGGTTTCAAGGATGAAAAGTAAAGCTCGGTAAGCAAAGTGAGCTTGGCAAGCTTGATTTTAAAACCGAGCTTGGCTTTGGCACCTGAGTCCCCAATCTTAGTTATAACTTAAACACCAAAGATTCCATAAAGGATGGAGAGGATGAAGAGAAAGGATGACACAAAGACTTATGAAATGCAATTTTTGTGTCAACTTTTATTGAATATTTTTCTGGCCAGATCGATGTGTTGTGGATGCATTCACAAATACAGTGGCTGCCATGAAAAGAAAGACACTTGCATTTGTGAGAAAACATGGAGATGAGAATGAGGTAAATGGCAAGTGTTCAAACCTAGTCTTTGACTCCAAAGAGCTTAGAGTAAGGGAAAACCTAGAAGAAGATAATGAAGAAAACTAAGAAGAGTCACATGATGTAGATGTGCATATTTTAAGCAAGAAATAAGTGGCAATCCCAACTAGAGTACAAGGTGCAAAGGCCCTTATAAACCTTGAAAATTTTGCTATTCAAAAGCTTGCATCCCAAAGATCGGGCCAGAAGCCATAAATTTTCAATGGTTTTGAAAGCATTGTTAATATATCCATTTAATTATCAATAAAACTTCTTAGGCTATTCCCATAGTCCATCTTTGTAATCCTTAAGTCATTAAAGTTGAGTACTTGATATGAATTTCACAAGTTTTTGTATTATTGGGTAACTATGAAGATAAGGCATTTTAAGTGATTAGAGAAAGCACTCAAGAAGTTTACAGAAAAATTCTCAATTTCAAGAATGAGCTTGGTTAGCTCAGTTTTAAAACTAAGGTGGGTGGAGGATGAATGGGGATCTAGCCAATATGACAATGAGGTACTCCCTCCAAGCAACTCTGGGTGAAGAGCAATGTATGAAAATACCAGTTGCTAGTGTCACTCTTGTGTCACTCTAGTGACTCCCGACTTGTTGTGATTGTGAATCCATAAGAGAAGAAGGGGGAGGGGAAGGGAAAAGGGAGAGGGAGTGCCCGGGCAGCTGAAGGGGAAGGGGGAAGAGAACATGGCATGCACAAAAGGCAATAAGAGGAAAGAAAAGCAAGCTTCAAGAGAAGAAAAAGCTTGTATTCCAATATGAGTATACAACAAGTGAAGACCAAAGTCAACTACTTGGCCTTTTATGCATGCCAGCTTTTGAAGGGAGGGCCAATCCTATTCTCTCTCTACCACTCTCTTTTCTATTATTTACAATTATATTGGGCCCATCTAGCTCCAAGGCAAAATACTAATGCTGTAAATACATCAAAAAATATCAAAATGTGGCAGTGTTAACCAATGCATTCAACATGCCCCCTTCTTGAACTTGATCCACCCTTGGATCACTCACATTGTAAAATGACTGAAGATTGAATAGTTGCATATTAGAGTGGCTGTCCAATAGCCATTGCAAGATGCAGGAAAATGGGTTGTAGGGCTACCAAAATCTAGTGTCATGCATTCGAATGTTCTGATATGATGAGCATGCAACTTGCAGACTTGGAAGTACATGCATATCATTTGCTAGAAGGTTAGCTAGTTTGAACACTAGTTTAGAGTGGAGAATTAGATGCTTTTCTCCAACAGTGGGGTTCCTTGGGATGTAGCAAACTGATTATTAGCTAAAAGAAGCGGACGGAGCTTGGAGGCTACTGTGACTAGCTCAAAACATTTTGCATATGTTGTATTAAATGTTTTGAGCTAGTACATGAGTTTGAGAGTGCTAGTGACTTGCGAAAAATTGAAGCACAACTTTATGACATTTAAATATGGTTTTAAAGCATTCTAAATAGCTCAAAACTAGCGAATAATGCTTATAAGTACTCTACTAATGTTCTTGCTTAATACTCAAATATAAAAGCAGCTTTGCAAAAATATATATATTGTGAAACTAACACTATTGCAGATACCCAACAATGTATAGCAAATAGAGCATCAAGGAAACCAAGAGATGACCCATATGAACCTACAAAATTTTAACCAACAAAATTTATATTGCAACAAAGGTTACACATCAAAGAGCATGCTATTGTAGATACATTCGTGTATCTCACATGAAAGCCAAAATATGTCTTTATCCATGGGAAACTCCAATGCTCTAACTAGATATGAGTACATAAAAATAATTGGTTTACAATCAAGCAGTGTGTACTTGTTTGTCTCCTCTACTTTAGCATAGTAGTATCCCTCCTTTTGACCTTCAATAGTCACTTACTCCTTTACCACAAGGAATTTGAGAGCTTTAAATCCTCCATCTTCTTCATTCTTCTCATCTTGGATGATTGCAAAATTATATTTAGCAAAGAGAACATCACTCAAGGAATCATAATGACCTCATGATTGGGCCTATTGACGTTCTCATCATTATTAATGTTCTCTTTGGATGAGTGGTCATCTACTTCTTTGCCACCGTTTGTATACTGCAAGGGGAAGAGAATGTGGTACTCCACATCTCCATGTATGTTTGAATGTCGTTGCATACACCAATAAAAAAAACATGATAACCATTGGTTTTGATTGCATGTGTCACATATGGAATATCCCAGTAACACAATGCATGCAGCCTTATGTTAGTGCTCCATGCATCAAGGCTATAGGATGGCCTAGTAAATGATGATAGAGTCCTAGTTTGTCCATAAATTGGGTAAAAATTAGTAAATTGAGGATAGTTGGAGATTCGGTACATTAGAATGCATACCTATAGCCAACCAAGTGTTGTCTAGGGAATTGAAGCTCACTAAGGAGCACAACAATCAAAGGAGTGTAAGAATAACAGTAGGAGCAATGTTTGTCCTTACCATAGAGCATCCAGGGAAGCAGACAACCTTATGTGTCCATAGGATAGAAATCACAAGCACCAAACATAGAAGAATCCAAAATGTCTCAAAATATATTGCACCAAAACACTTTTATAGAAAGCTTGACCAGAGATCCTAAAACAGGCATGAAAGCTTTAATTATAACATATCCTTCTCTTTCAAATTCTTCCACTGCACACACCTTATCCATTTACTATTTCTATTATGGGGAGAATTTAGCCATTGGGACAAGGTTTTTCTAACATTGTATTAGAGCCATAATTTCCTAACATGAGATCTATAATTGTATGATGTATCAGAGCCATAATTTCCTAACATGAGAGCTATAATTGTATTAGAGCCATAATTGCCTAACATGAGAGCTATGTGATAGTGGTGTGCTTGGAATTGAGATTTAGAGACTAGGATTTCATTGGAGGTGGAATCTAAGGCCAAGAAGTGTATGCCTTTAGGCCATCTAGTGAGAGACCTACTTTGAAATTGAAAGAGGAAGGCAGCTTTTGATCAATAAGGTGTGACAAGAAGGTCAATGTGTGTAAGAATTCCCTTTGAAATATAGGTACAAATGGTGAACCACAGCTCTGAACCACAGCTCAACTGCTGCTACTGATACCAATTCCAAACTTTGGTTTGATAGGGTTGCTATGGATGGGAGATTGAAATAGGATATTCCTTTATATTTTCTCCACCCATGAACAATTAGAAGAAATAGCCTTATGGAATCACTAGGCAACTAGCCACCATCTATAGACATGTAAACAAACAAACTATGTCTACCTCTAGGCCCTATTACGTGGGCATGCTTCAAATGAAGGGTTCATTCCTACCCCATTCTTCCAAGTAGACAATTATGTTGGCCTTGTCAATTCCTAAAAGGAGGGCTGCCTCTACATCATAAACTCTTGACAAAGAAGCTAATAAGTCAAAAGAAAACAATGGCGCACAAATTGATGTGTCTGTAGAGCAGTGCAAGTATCAAGCTCACATAGAGATAATGAGAATTTCTTACTAAGGTACACAAATAGATTTACAAGAATTTCTTACTAAGATACACATGAATTTCTTATTGAGTTACAACCACCTTAAAAAATGATGGCTTCTACTGCTCTTGATATTTGTGTCTCATCCACCATGCTCTTTGGTTTATATGGATAGCCAAGAATAACTTTTAGTTCAACTAGACATATTCTAACATCGAAGGTGCTTTCATGGCTTGAATAAAGAGGAACAAGAAAGACCTAGAGCAAATCACAAAGATATATTGATGACCATGAAATTAAGTACTAGAGTACCGATGTCGAGGTCGACATGATCCATAGAATCCATCTAAGCTATAGCAAAGTTAAAGAGGAAACAAGCTGACGCTAACACTTTTGATGTCATGTTGTTCTCAAGATAGGTATTATGTTTATCTTAAGTTTGCTATCTTTCTCTCATGTGAGGATGATGATGATAGAAACATTATTGTCAAATATTTTGAGATAACACACACACACACACACACACACACAAACACACACACACACTTAATGTTTACGTGTGGGATTCAAAGATTCATTTGAGTGTATAATTTTACATGAGGTTCAATTATCTGCAACTCAAATATACACTTATCTAAACTTTGGGCTTCAAAGAAATCCCTTGATGCAAATCCTTTTCAATTGTTGGAGCATAGCCATTTGACAAAATATGAAGAGTGAGAGGAGAAGAGTAGAGGTGGAGGAGAGAGGGCATAGCTAGAGAGCATACCACAAATGGCTAAATGTACACTAGATTTAGTTGAAAATGTAAAATATATACAAACCCTTTTAGGGTTAGGGTTAGGGAATCTAACCCTTTCCTTTATAGCACTCTATGTGTTAGTGCTATGCACAATATTAAACACATGATGTTGAGATGGTTTCTAAACACCTTCCCTCAAGATCAACATCATGAAGTAGGCCTTCCCTCAAGATGACGATTTTGGGGAATCGAAGAAGGACTGAGCATTACATTCCATCACACCCCTTTAATGGGAATGTCCTTCCTTTGCATCAAACCAAGAGCTTGTCGGTGCTTCTTGAAAAGCTCTTTGCCAAGTGGTTTGGTAAAGATGTCTGGAACATTCTCTTTGCTATCACAATGTTGTAGTGTGATGTCACCAAGTAACACTCTTTCTCTGATGAAATGCTCTCTGACAGCTATGTGCTTTGTCCTGGAGTGATATACTGGATTCTTGGCTAATGCTTGAGCCGATTGACCCATTTGTCTTGAAGTACAAGAATGGTTTCCATTTGGTATTTCCATGTGCTGTAAATGGAGTTGTCTAGCGCAACATATGTATCGAGATTGAGGTTGCTAGTTGTAGACATTGTGCAAGAAAATGTATCAAAAATGTACTCAAAGTGTCTGTGAAATCACTATTTGAATCAATTGCAATACATTGACTGTATCAAGTGCAATCTGAACTATCAGTGGAAAGATTTGAACAAAATCTATTTACGATTCCATTGATGGAAATTCTTTCATCACTATAGCATGGTGTATTGATGGAGTCCATTGAGCCATTGAGTGTGGGCTTGTCATCGATGATGTAGCTGAGCCAAAAACCCATCCTCGTAGATGGTTAGGTAGGTGTGTTAGTGATCGTTGATGGTGGACCACTGGAGGCTCATAGCTCATTGGAGCCAATGAGATGGGTGGCGATGTTTGGGTATGGTCGTGGTTGCTTGTTGTAGGTCGACGAGCCAAAAGCTATTGGTTGAGTCGATCGATGGAGGAGTCTAGTGGCTGTGTCGTCAGGTGGACGGGCTATGTGGGTACTAGTGGACCTCCTACAATAAGCTAAGCACACCTTTGAGACTGTTACCTATGCTGAGAAGCCGCCTTGCAAGCTTAATCTATAGAAGCTAGGTCATTTAGCGTTGATGCTGCATGGAGGCTATAGGAGTCACCGTGACCATGTGCCAAACCTTTGAAGTTGCTGGACCACGTGCTTGAGTTCTACGTACATGCTCTTGGGGCCACAAGTGAGCATCCTACCCATCTCATGCAAGTCTTCTCGCACTCCCCTTGTGTCTTTGTCACCAACCAAGTGTGCCCAATAGAAACCCCACATTCTTGAAGATATGCATGGGATCCAAGAGGTGATTGATTTGTAACTTGCCCCAATATGGAAGCTCATGAAGATAGATAGCTGGTCCATACCAAGAGAAGGCTCCTCACTATTAGCTCTCCAACTTGCCTTCCTACGGACCGCCGGTGGTGGATCAAGTTGATCTTCACGTGCAGGATGATCAAGTGGAAGATATTGAGCATGACCTTCATAAACCATCTTCCTTATATGTTTGGAGTGTCGCACATTCAAACTAGGGCCACAAATAGGACAAGCATGGTACCCTTGTGTTTTAATTCCTACATATATGCATGAACAAATAGGTCATTAGACATGCATAGATCACACCACAATAAAACATAAAGGTATCAATAGGCATGCAAAATCATGTACCTGCACATAGGCTGCACACTCCCCATATCTTGGATAGTCATGCATGGTCCACATCAAAATTCCCCTGATGCACATGTCTACAGCCTTACCTCGCGGCTCTAGAAATATCAAAGACATGTATGCCCCTTCATAGGGTCTACAGATCCTCGATCAAGGGTGCCATGTACATGTCCATATTTTTGCCCTTGTACTTTCTTGACACAAGTAGGGAAAGCATGAGGTGTCCCTTCTTTATTGTCATTAGCCATGGCAGGATATTATAGCTCACCAAGACTATGGGCCATGAAGAATAAGATGTGGAGTGTAATCCAAAAGGTTTCATGCCATCCATTGCGAGCCTGAGATGTAAATTACATGGCTCCCTTGCAAAGTCTGGCCACATGTTGCCTATGTGCTTCCAAGCAGCACAATATGCAGGGATCCTCAACAGTGGACTAGTGTCTAACATGCCACATCATCAGTTGCACAACTGAACATGTGCTATATTCTAGGGGTGATGGGAAAATGTCTCAGGACCTTGATTGGGATCGTCTCCCCCAGCAAGTCCTGTCTGTAGCACTGTGCTACACACTTCGGGCAATTAACCCAATCACCATAATCATGACAAAACAAAATACAATCATTAGGGCAAGCATGGATGGTCATAATCCATCCCAACCGTCATCATCTTCTTTGCTTTGTCTCTCGAATCGGGCATGGTATTTGGGACAGGAACATCTTTCAGAGTGACCTATTACAATTTGCATATCCAAGAAACCTTGTTAATGAGATAGTAATTAAATAAAACAATAAGGAACGAGATACTAAGATCAAGGCTAAAAACCTCATCATGGCTAAGACACTTGTGTTTGACCATCCATACTTTGCTTGCAAATTCAAGATCGAGAGGCAAGCTTGTAGTTTTGTCATCCTCACACCATCATACAAACGTGTATGCCAAATCTCACATCAGGTCTCATGCTAGTGGAGTGGGGAAGCGGGGGTGAGCGAAGTGTGGCAAGGGGGGGAGGAGCGGATCGACGGGCGGAGGGGGAGGAGAGGGGGCCAAATGGCCGCATGGAAGCAGTAGTGAGGGAGGAGGTAGAGGGGAGGGCCGCGCAGCGTGAGGGGGGGTAGACGGGAGTGAAGGAGGGGAGGGAGTTCGCAGGAGGCTACATCCAAGTGATGTATGTAGAAGTTGTAACACAAAGTTGTAACACATTCTCTTTCTACATAAGTCCATGTTGGCATAGAGTCAACAATGGAAGAGGAAAAGAGGGAGGGAAAAGAGAGAAGAAAAGAGAGGAAAGGAGAGGAAATAAGAGAGAAATAGAGAGCGGAGAAAGAGGATGCAAAAATAAGAGAAAGGGAAAAGGAGAGGAGTGAAGGAAAAGATAGGATGGAAGAGGACAGAGGAGAAGAGAGGAAAGAGAGGAGATAAGAGAAGAGAAGAGAGGAGAAGAGAGGAAATAAGAGAAGAGAGGAGAAGAGAGGGGAGAAAAGAGGAAAAGAGAGGGAAAGAGAGGAAAAGAGAGGGGACAATTTACTCAACAGAGGATGGAAGAGGAAAAGAGAGGGGAAAAGAGAGAGGAAATAGCATAGAAAAGAGAGGAAATAAGAGAGAAAAGAGAGGGGAAAGAGAGGAGGAGAGAAAAGAGAAAAGAAAGAGAGGGGAAAAGGGGAAAAAGAGAGGAAAAGGGGGGGAAAGAGAGGGAAAAGAGAAGAGGAAAAGAGAGGACAGAAAGAGAGGGGAGCAAGAGAAAAGAGGAGAGAAAGATAGAAAAAGAGATGGGAAAAAGAGGGAAAAGAGAGGAGAGTTTCTACGCCCATCACTGCAACGTGCTTCAGGCACTAGCTATAGGCCAATGTATTCATGAAAAGAAAAATAGGAAAAGAGAGGAAGCACATTCTTTCCTAGAAAGTACATGTCCTGGCATCGGATGATCCCACTTGGAAGAGGAGGTGTTACGTGTTTATTGCCCTATAAAAGAGAGGAAACATACCATTTTAAGAAAACTAACTAGTAAAAGGAGGAGTTTGGAGAAGCAACATTCCAAATGGTAAGGATAGAGGAGACAAAGAGAAGCCTACAAAGAAGGAGAAAGCACGAAAACAATAGGTATTGTTTTTCATGTATTGTTTCTTCCTTAAGAGAAAGAAAAGGAAAGGAAATGAGGAGAGAAACTTTAGACAAAGGAAGGGAAAGTGAAAGTAGAGAAAAGGAAACAAGACGAGAGGTAGAAAGAAAGACAAAGAGACCAAACAAACTTGAAATAGAAGGGGAAGAGAGGAGCTCTTACCTTGAGATGAAGAGGGAGTTGCAGCAAGTCTTGTAGGTGCAGAGGGACAATGTAGGAGAGGATGGAGAGGTGGGAAGGGGAGGGAGAAGGCAGAAGTCAGGAGGCAAGGGTTGCTGGTGATCATAAGCTGAAAGCAAAAGCAAGGGAGGAGAACGCATGAAAAATCAAATGGCATCGCGAGACGAACAATGTGGATTTTTGGTTCGCATA